>NW_028188355.1:446200-869022 GCF_964204655.1 Triturus cristatus
ATGACCGGGAAGGGTTGGAGGGGAGCCTTGCGCTTCCCCCCACTCTTCCCACTAGCGTGGCACGTGGGGCAGGACTTGCAGTGGGCTTCTACCGCTGCTCTCATTCTAGGCCAGTAAAAATGGGTCACAAGACGACTGTAGGTCTTGTCCTGACCCAGGTGGCCGGCGAGGGGGACGTCATGGGCTAAGCCCAGGAGGAAGTCTCGGAAGCGGAGGGGTACCACCAGTACCCGTCCGGATCCCAGCTCCACCGACTTCTGCTCACTGTACAAGATGTTATTTTCCCAATAGATTCGGTGCGTCCCGGTCTGGTCACCTGCGGCTTGGCCCTCGGCCTGGCGCCGCAGCCCAACCAGGGAAGGACAAGTGGCTTGCTCCCGGCAAAATTCTTCCCGGGTGGGCCCGCCCTCGTGGCGCCAATGGGCCAACTCGGGTAGATCTCCCAACTCGGGGACCGGGGCGGGGTCAGATGGTACGGGTTCGTCGCGGGCGACGGACCCTTCTGATGGGGGGACGGGAGGACCCTCGGCGGGGACTGTTCTGATCTCTTCAATCGGGGTGCTTTCGACTTCTCTCCGGGGAGTGAGTCGGGCCGACATAGATCGGGTGGTGGCGCACACCCACTCGGGGAGTCCCATCATTCCTAGGTGGGCCTTGCGCTCGACGTGCTTCCAGGGAGAACTCTCCAGGTCGTTCCCCAAGAGGCAGTCGACCGGCTGGGAGGTTCTTACGGCCACCTTGAGTTTACCTATCACCCCTCCCCACTCAAACGGCACCAGGGCTACCTGACACATACTTTCTCTATTGTCTGCGGATATTACGGGGCAAAAGACGTTGGGGAGGATCTGCTCCTCGGGGACTAGGTGCCTGAGGACACCGGTGATACTGGCCCCGGTGTCCCGCAGGGCCCCTACTTGGTGGCCATTGATTTTGACGAGCTGCCCGTATTTCTGTGTGTTGGAGGGTAGGAGGCTACCAGGGATCATCTCCCTATCTCCCAGGGATACTAGGGCCATCGCTGCGGGTTCCCACTCCTCGTCTTCCTCAACCTCCTCCCCCAGGGCTACGTTGGCTATCTGTCTCGCAGGGGTGGTAGGGGAGACTTGGGTGGCCATGGGGCACTCTGGGTCATTGGCGTAGTGCCCGGGTTTCTGGCAGCGGAAACATGTGACGGTCACCCGGTGTCCCCGTCTCCCAGGGGGCCCTGTCACTGGTGGGGGGGGCGCCGGGAAAGGTGGAGGTTGTGTCTTCGGAGGGCTAGGCTGGGACTCTCTCGGCCCTCCCTGGTTCCCTCCCCCTCTCTGGCGGGGTGGTCCCTGACTGGCCCGGGGGTACTCTCCTACCATGCCCCGGGAGACCCGGGTGTTGGTCCAGCGGTCGGCCTCCACAGCTAGCTTCCGGGGATCTGTGAGCTTGCTGTCAAGCAGATGCTGACGTAGTTCTATGAAGCAGTTCGCAGCCAGGTGTTCCCACAACATGAGGTCAGTGAGTTCGGCAAGGGTGGTGACTTTGCTGCCCTTGATCCACCCATCGAAGGCCCGACTGAAAAAGTTTACATACTCCACCCAGGTGGTGCCCGGGATCTTCCTGCAGTCCCGGAATCGCTGACGGTACATTTCTGGGGTGAGGCCGTATCTTGTGAGTAGAGCCTCTTTCATGTGGCTGTAGGAGGTCTGCAGGGAGAGGGGTAGGTCGAGCAGGGTGTCCCTTCCTTCGCTCAGAAACCGCCCCCACAACCCCGCCCCCCAGTCCTTCTGCGGGATCCGATGGGAGGTCATGGCGACCTCGTAGGCCCTGAACCATTGCTGAATGTCATCGTTTTTATAATATTCCTTGACCACATCCTTAGGGATGTGGACCTTCTGTTCCGCTGGGGAGGCCGTCTCTCGGTTTCCCGGGGGCCTCCCTTCCTCGTTTCTGGCTTTGAGCTCGAGTTCCTTCAAGCTGCGTTCGTGCTCCAGTTGGAGCTTCCTTCCTTCGTGCTCCCGTTGGAGCTTCTTTTCTTCTAGTTCGCCTTGTACACGCATTTGCTCTACTGCTAGCTTTTTTTCCGCTAACTTCAATTCGCCCTCGATTTTGAGTTTGGCTAACTCGAGTTCATGATTGCGACTTCTCTCTCTGTCCGCGAGCTCTTCCGGGGATAGGCCCCCGTCTGGTACGATGCCTCGCACCTGATTGCTGCTGCTTTCACTTTGGGGGGTTCGGCTTCGTCGGGGCGCTCCCCCGTGCCTTCTGGGCGGGAGGCCCCGGTCTCCACCCAAGTTTTCAGTGCTTTCTGCAAATCTTCTTTAGTGTTGAGACCAGTGGTAGCGATTTTAAGTTCTTTGCAAAATTGCTTTAGCTCTTTGTGTGTGTATTCTTCTAGATGCTCCACCTGGAACACCCTGTTGGCGTTGGTTTCTGCGGGGCTCACGGCGCTTCCTTCTGCCATGTTTGTCGGTAGTGCTTCCGTCGTTCACGGTACGATCTCTAGGTGATGGGCCCGAATCCCGTCGCTTGCCACCAATGTTAGATGGCGACCTCAGAGAAGCCTGGAAGGGGTTCTGACTACCCTGAGACCCACCCTCGAAGTATCGTAGCCGGGCACTGGCGGGAGACTCCCCAGGGGGATGAATCTCGTATCTAGGATCGTACTTCTGGCACCACACGACACAGAGTGACCACACCGGGTATTCTTAGAAATCAATCTTTATCAAGTAGGTTATCACTGCAAATATGTACAAGGTGAGCACGGGCTCAATGAGTCTCGGAAGGGGTAGGGGGTAGCGGGACAGTCTCTGGTAAAAGTTCAAGGCAGGGACGTATCCGGCGCACAGCTCACAATCCTCGAGCTGGGGGATACGTTGTTGTAGTCGGGGTCCGGCGGGACCATGAGAGTCTGTTGGAGCCGCAAGTCACTCAGCGGGCTCAGGTACAGGTTCGGAGGTCTTACGAGCTTCAAGGAGCCGCGAGTCACTGAGCAGGCTCAGGCACAAGTTCGGAGGTCTTACGATCTTCAGGGAGCCGCGAGTCACTCAGCAGGCTCAGGTACAAGTTCGGAGGTCTTATGATCTTCAGGGAGCCGCGAGTCACTCAGCAGGCTCAGGTACAAGTTCGGAGGTCTTACGATCTTCAGGGAGCCGCGAGTCACTCAGCAGGGCTCAGGAGGGTCCAAGTTTCAGGAGCCGCGACCACGTCGGCAGGCTCTTGTTGTTCCAGCGTCGAATCTGCGGACAGACCCAGAGCACCCCTTGTTATAGGTCGACCCCTCTTTGATGTCCGGAGTCTGTGCAGGCAGGGGTCTTGTCACCTGGGGGTCGCTTGTCGGGATTTCCTGCTATTGTCTTTTGATCCTTTCAGGGCCGGGTCGGGAGGAGTCCCAGACACCCAGCAGGCACGGAGCCAGCCCTCAGGGAGGCCGGAGGGCCGGTCGAAACCCATCGTCCCAGGGGAGTTCAGAGGTGCGATAGAAACTGCTCCTCCCTCTCTCATCCCCTGGAAGCGTGATGTCCTCCAGCCGGAGTGGCGCCTCTAGGCCCGGGTCGCGCTGGGGCCGGGCGGCCATCTTGGTGCATGAAGTGGGCACGCGGGCCCGGGGTGGCCGAAAGGGGAGAGGCCATGGACGGGGATGTCCGGTCGGTGCGTGTGTCCTGGTGGGGAGGGTCGGCTGGGCCTTGTGCTTGGGGCTGCAGGTACCAGGTTTCGGTGGTGCGGGGGCACGTCGGGCCATTCTACGAGGCCGGGTCCAACACGCGTCCCCCCCAGCTGAAAGCCGGAGAGAACTGCCCATCATCTTGGGGGGTTCTCTTCGCTGAGGCGGAAGAACCGGGAGAGGCCGTCAGCGTTGGCGTGGTCCGTACCAGGGCGGTGTTCTACGGTGAAATCCATCCCCTGGAGGGAGATTGACCACCGCAGTAGCTTGGGGTTTTCTCCTCGCATCTGCATGAGCCATCGCAAGGGCCGATGGTCAGTTTGGACTCTGAAATGGGTGCCGAACAGGTAGGGTCGTAGCTTTTTGAGTGCCCAGACCACGGCAAAGGCTTCGCGCTCTATGGTGCTCCATCTCTGTTCTCGGGGCAACAGCCGCCGACTGAGGAAGGCGACGGGCTGGTCTAGGCCTTGGTCATTCACTTGGGACAGGACGGCCCCAATGCCATGCTCGGAGGCATCGGTCTGGACTATGAACTCCTTGGCGTAGTCGGGAGCCTGGAGGACGGGGGCAGTACACATGGCCTTTTTTAGGGCATCGAAAGCTTCCTGGCAGGCAGCCGTCCACTGCACTTTCTTTGGCTGTCTTTTAGACGTGAGTTCTGTGAGAGGGCCGACAAGGCTGCCATACCCCCGAATGAATCTTCGGTAGTAGCCAGTGAGTCCCAGAAAGGCTCGGACCTCCGTTTGGGTGATGGGTGGTTCCCAGGCCAGGATGGCGTCGATCTTTGGCTGTAGAGGGGCGACCTGGCCGCTCCCGACCTGGTGCCCCAGGTAGACTACGGATCCTTGCCCGATCTGGCACCTGCTGGCTTTTACTGTGAGGCCTGCCTGGCGCAGGGCGGTTAGCACCCTCCGGAGGTGCTGGAGGTGCTAACTCCATTCTGAACTGAAAACAGCGATGTCGTCCAGATATGCCGCGCTGATCGGCTCTAGCCCGGCCAGGACCCTATTCACCAGTCGCTGGAAAGTGGCCGGGGCATTTTTCATCCCGAAGGGCATTACGCGGAAGCGGTAGTGCCCATCGGGGGTGGAGAAAGCGGACCGCTCCTTGGCCCCTTCGGTGAGTGCAATCTGCCAGTATCCGCAGGTGAGGTCGAATGTGCTGAGGAACCGGGCTGCCCCTAGTCGGTCAATGAGTTCGTCGGCTCGTGGAATGGGGTGGGCATCGGCTCGGGTAACGTCATTGAGCCCCCGGTAGTCTACGCAGAATCGGAGCTCGGGGGCGACACCGGGGGCCGCTGCCTTCGGGACCAGGACCACGGGGCTGGCCCAGGGACTGTCAGAGGGCTCGATCACCCCCAGGGTCAACATCTTCGAGACTTCAGCTTGAATGCAGGACCGGACCCGGTCAGGAACCCGGTAGGCTCGGTGTCTCACCGGCGGGCTGTCCCCGGTGTCCACGTCATGAACACACCAGTTGGTGACCCGGGGGGTCAGGGAGAAGAGGTCGGAAAATTGTCTTAGGAGCTGGCGGCAGTCCGCTTGTTGCTGGGCAGTGAGGGCTGGGGAGAGGTTCACTCCTTCCACGGAGCCATCCTGCTCCTTGACACACAGGAGGTCCGGGAGGGGATCCGACTCATCTTCGGCCCCGTCATCGGTGGCCAGCAGGAGGCTCAGTTCTGTCCGCACGAAGTGAGGCTTGAGGCGGTTCACGTGCAGGACCCGGAGGGGATCCTCGAGGCGACTGGACGTCCACCAAGTATGTGACTTGACTCTTCCGCTCAACCACTTTGTAGGGCCCAGTCCATCGGTCCTGGAGGGCGCCAGGCTTCACGGTGGCCATGACCCACACCTGCTGGCCCGGCTGGAACTCGACCAGAGTGGCATTCTGGTCGTACCAGCGCTTCATCTCTTCTTGACTTGCCTCCAGGTTGGCCTCGGCCAGTTCTCGGAACTTCCTGGTCTGGTTCCGGAGGGCCAGGACGTACTGGAACACATCTCGGGGGGTGGTCTGGGGTGCTGCCTCCCACCCTTCCTTAACCAAACTGAGGGGACCTCGGACGGGGTGCCCATAGAGTAATTCAAACGGGCTAAACCCTAAGGACTTCTGGGGGACCTCCCGGTAAGCGAACAAGAGGCAGGGGAGCAGGACGTCCCACTTACGCCGGAGGGGCTCTTCTAGGCCAGCGATCATCCCTTTCAAAGTCCTATTAAACCTTTCTACTAGGCCGTTCCCTTGGGGATGGTACGGGGTGGTGAACTTATAGGACACCCCACATTGTTGCCACAGGGACGTCATATATTTCGAGATAAAATTAGTGCCGCGATCGCTCACGACCTCGCGGGGAAAACCCACCCTGGAAAAGATCCCCATCAGGGCCCAGCCCACCACGGGGGCCGTAATGGTGCGTAGGGGAATAGCCTCAGGATAGCGGGTGGCGTGGTCCACTAGGACCAAGATGAAACGGTGACCTTGGGAGGTGGGGGGGTCCAGTGGTCCCACGACATCGATTCCGACTCGTTCAAAAGGGGTACCGACGACCGGGAAGGGTTGGAGGGGAGCCTTGCGCTTCCCCCCACTCTTCCCACTAGCCTGGCACGTGGGGCAGGACTTGCAGTGGGCTTCTACCGCTGCTCTCATTCTAGGCCAGTAAAAATGGGTCACAAGACGGCTGTAGGTCTTGTCCTGACCCAGGTGGCCGGCGAGGGGGACGTCATGGGCTAAGCCCAGGAGGAAGTCTCGGAAGCGGAGGGGTACCACCAGTACCCGTCCGGATCCCAGTTCCACCGACTTCTGCTCACTGTACAAGATGTTATTTTCCCAATAGATTCGGTGCGTCCCGGTCTGGTCACCTGCGGCTTGGCCCTCGGCCTGGCGCCGCAGCCCAACCAGGGAAGGACAAGTGGCTTGCTCCCGGCAAAATTCTTCCCGGGTGGGCCCGCCCTCGTGGCGCCAATGGGCCAACTCGGGTAGATCTCCCAACTCGGGGACCGGGGCGGGGTCGGATGGTACGGGTTCGTCGCGGGCGACGGACCCTTCTGATGGGGGGACGGGAGGACCCTCGGCGGGGACTGTTCTGATCTCTTCAATCGGGGTGCTTTCGACTTCTCTCCGGGGAGTGAGTCGGGCCGACATAGATCGGGTGGTGGCGCACACCCACTCGGGGAGTCCCATCATTCCTAGGTGGGCCTTGCGCTCGACGTGCTTCCAGGTAGAACTCTCCAGGTCGTTCCCCAAGAGGCAGTCGACCGGCTGGGAGGTTCTTACGGCCACCTTGAGTTTACCTATCACCCCTCCCCACTCAAACGGCACCAGGGCTACCTGACACATACTTTCTCTATTGTCTGCGGATATTACGGGGCAAAAGACGTTGGGGAGGATCTGCTCCTCGGGGACTAGGTGCCTGAGGACACCGGTGATACTGGCCCCGGTGTCCCGCAGGGCCCCTACTTGGTGGCCATTGATTTTGACGAGCTGCCCGTATTTCTGTGTGTTGGAGGGTAGGAGGCTACCAGGGATCATCTCCCTATCTCCCAAGGATACTAGGGCCATCGCTGCGGGTTCCCACTCCTCGGCTTCCTCAACCTCCTCCCCCAGGGCTACGTTGGCTATCTGTCTCGCAGGGGTGGTAGGGGAGACTTGGGTGGCCATGGGGCACTCTGGGTCATTGGCGTAGTGCCCGGGTTTCTGGCAGCGGAAACATGTGACGGTCACCCGGTGTCCCCGTCTCCCAGGGGGCCCTGTCACTGGTGGGGGGGGCGCCGGGAAAGGTGGAGGTTGTGTCTTCGGAGGGCTAGGCTGGGACTCTCTCGGCCCTCCCTGGTTCCCTCCCCCTCTCTGGCGGGGTGGTCCCTGACTGGCCCGGGGGTACTCTCCTACCATGCCCCGGGAGACCCGGGTGTTGGTCCAGCGGTCGGCCTCCACAGCTAGCTTCCGGGGATCTGTGAGCTTGCTGTCAAGCAGATGCTGACGTAGTTCTATGAAGCAGTTCACAGCCAGGTGTTCCCACAACATGAGGTCAGTGAGTTCGGCAAGGGTGGTGACTTTGCTGCCCTTGATCCACCCATCGAAGGCCCGACTGAAAAAGTTTACATACTCCACCCAGGTGGTGCCCGGGATCTTCCTGCAGTCCCGGAATCGCTGACGGTACATTTCTGGGGTGAGGCCGTATCTTGTGAGTAGAGCCTCTTTCATGTGGCTGTAGGAGGTCTGCAGGGAGAGGGGTAGGTCGAGCAGGGTGTCCCTTCCTTCGCTCAGAAACCACCCCCACAACCCCGCCCCCCAGTCCTTCTGCGGGATCCGATGGGAGGTCATGGCGACCTCGTAGGCCCTGAACCATTGCTGAATGTCATCGTTTTTATAATATTCCTTGACCACATCCTTAGGGATGTGGACCTTCTGTTCCGCTGGGGAGGCCGTCTCTCGGTTTCCTGGGGGCCTCCCTTCCTCGTTTCTGGCCTTGAGCTCGAGTTCCTTCAAGCTGCGTTCGTGCTCCAGTTGGAGCTTCCTTCCTTCGTGCTCCCTTTGGAGCTTCTTTTCTTCTAGTTCGCCTTGTACACGCATTTGCTCTACTGCTAGCTTTTTTTCCGCTAACTTCAATTCGCCCTCGATTTTGAGTTTGGCTAACTCGAGTTCATGATTGCGACTTCTCTCTCTGTCCGCGAGCTCTTCCGGGGATAGGCCCCCGTCTGGTACGATGCCTCGCACCTGATTGCTGCTGCTTTCACTTTGGGGGGGTTCGGCTTCGTCGGGGCGCTCCCCCGTGCCTTCTGGGCGGGAGGCCCCAGTCTCCACCCAAGTTTTCAGTGCTTTCTGCAAATCTTATTTAGTGTTGAGGCCAGTGGTAGCGATTTTAAGTTCTTTGCAAAATTGCTTTAGCTCTTTGTGTGTGTATTCTTCTAGATGCTCCACCTGGAACACCCTGTTGGTGTTGGTTTCTGCGGGGCTCACGGCGCTTCCTTCTGCCATGTTTGTCGGTAGTGCTTCCGTCGTTCACGGTACGATCTCTAGGTGATGGGCCCGAATCCCGTCGCTTGCCACCAATGTTAGATGGCGACCTCAGAGGAGCCTGGAAGGGGTTCTGACTACCCTGAGACCCACCCTCGAAGTATCGTAGCCGGGCACTGGCGGGAGACTCCCCAGGGGGAAGAATCTCGTATCTAGGATCGTACTTCTGGCACCACACGACACAGAGTGACCACACCGGATATTCTTAGAAATCAATCTTTATCAAGTAGGTTATCACTGCAAATATGTACAAGGTGAGCACGGGCTCAATGAGTCTCGGAAGGGGTAGGGGGTAGCGGGACAGTCTCTGGTAAAGGTTCAAGGCAGGGACGTATCCGGCGCACAGCTCACAATCCTCGAGCTGGGGGATACGTTGTTGTAGTCGGGGTCCGGCGGGACCATGAGAGTCTGTTGGAGCCGCGAGTCACTCAGCGGGCTCAGGTACAGGTTCGGAGGTCTTACGAGCTTCAAGGAGCCGCGAGTCACTCAGCAGGCTCAGGCACAAGTTCGGAGGTCTTACGATCTTCAGGGAGCCGCGAGTCACTCAGCAGGCTCAGGTACAAGTTCGGAGGTCTTATGATCTTCAGGGAGCCGCGAGTCACTCAGCAGGCTCAGGTACAAGTTCGGAGGTCTTACGATCTTCAGGGAGCCGCGAGTCACTCAGCAGGGCTCAGGAGGGTCCAAGTTTCAGGAGCCGCGACCACGTCGGCAGGCTCTTGTTGTTCCAGCGTCGAATCTGCGGACAGACCCAGAGCACCCCTTGTTATAGGTCGACCCCTCTTTGATGTCCGGAGTCTGTGCAGGCAGGGGTCTTGTCACCTGGGGGTCGCTTGTCGGGATTTCCTGCTATTGTCTTTTGATCCTTTCAGGGCCGGGTCGGGAGGAGTCCCAGACACCCAGCAGGCACGGAGCCAGCCCTCAGGGAGGCCGGAGGGCCGGTCGAAACCCATCGTCCCAGGGGAGTTCAGAGGTGCGATAGAAACTGCTCCTCCCTCTCTCATCCCCTGGAAGCGTGATGTCCTCCAGCCGGAGTGGCGCCTCTAGGCCCGGGTCGCGCTGGGGCCGGGCGACCATCTTGGTGCATGAAGTGGGCACGCGGGCCCGTGGTGGCCGAAAGGGGAGAGGCCATGGACGGGGATGTCCGGGTCGGTGCGTGTGTCCTGGTGGGGAGGGTCGGCTGGGCCTTGTGCTTGGGGCTGCAGGTACCAGGTTTTGGTGGTGCGGGGGCACGTCGGGCCATTCTACGAGGCCGGGTCCAACAACGGCACTGGTGTCGTTTTCTGTGAGAACCACGGCGTTTCCTTCTGCCATCTTTGTCGGTAGTGCGTCAGCCGTTCACGGTACGATCTCTAGATGATGAGCCCGAATCCCGTCGCTTGCCACCAGTGTTAGAAGGTGACCTCAGAGGGGCCCGGAGTGAGCCCTGACTGCCCTGAGACCCACCCTCGAAGTATCGTAGCCGGGCACTGGCGGGAGACTCCTCAGGGGAGGAACCTCGCTTCTAGGATCGTACACTCGGCACCACACGACAGAGAGACACCACACGAGGAGTTCTTAAGAGTAAATCTTTATCACATCGAGTGGTAGGATCTTTATGATCAGCAAGGCAAAATATATACAAGTAGAGCGCTGGCTCACAAGGTCTTGGAGGGGGGTCAGGAGGTAGCGGGACAGTCTTTGGGGTTAGGAATCAAATGCAGGAGCGTACCCAGCGCACAGCTCACAATCCTCGAGCTGGGGGATACGCTTGTCGTCGTGGGGTCCGGCGGGACTACGAGAGTCTGTAGGAGCTGCGAGTCACTCAGCAGGGCTCAAGCACAAGTTCGGAGGTCTTACGATCTTCAGGGAGCCGCGAGTCACTCAGCAGGGCTCAAGCACAAGTTCGGAGGTCTTACGATCTTTGGGGAGCCGCGAGTCACTCAGCAGGGCTCAAGTACAAGTTCCGAGGTCTTACGATCTTCAGGGAGCCGTGAGTCACTCAGCAGGGCTCAAGCACAAGTTCGGAGGTCTTACGATCTTCAGGGAGCCGCGAGTCACTCAGCAGGGCTCAGATGTTTCCAAGGCGAAACTGCCGGACAGTCCCAGAGCACCCCTTGTTATAGGGCGACTCCTCTCTGATGTCCGGAGTCTGTGCAGGCAGGGGTCTTGTCACCTGGGGGTCGCTTGTTGGTGTTTCCTGCCATTGTCCTTTGATCCTTCCGGGGCCGGGTCGGGAGGAGTCCCAGACACCCAGCAGGCGTGGAGCAAGCCCTCGGGGAGGCCGGCAGGTCGATCGAAACCCACCTTCCCAGGGAAGCGCAGAGGTGTGATAGAAACTGCTCCTCCCTCTCTCATCCCAGGGGGAGCGCGAAGTTCTCCAGCCGGAGTGGCGCCTCTAGGCCAGGGTCGCGCTGGGGCTGGGCAGCCATCTTGTTGTATGAAGTGGGCACGCGGGCCCGGTGTGGCCGAAAGGAGGAAGGCCATGGACAGGAAGTCGGGGTTGGGTGCGTGTGAGTTCTGGTGGGAAGAATCGGCTAGGCCGTGGGTTTGGGGGCTGGTGTGAGGTGCAGGGGTCAGGTCTAGCTATGTTATGAGGGCCGGGTCTAACAGGTGTTGTGTGGGTGTGGTGTTGTGTGTGTGGTGTGTGTGTGGGTGTGGTGTTGTGTGTGGGTGTGGTGTTATGTGTGGGTGTGGTGTTGTGTGTGTAGTGTTGTGTGTATGGTGTTGTGTGTGTGGGTGTAGTGTTGTGTGTGTGGTGTTGTGTGTGTGGCGTTGTGTGTGTGGTGTTGTGTGTGGGTATGGTGTTGTGTGTGGGTGTGGTATTGTGTGGGTGTGGTTTTGTGTGGGTGTGGTGTTGTGTGGGTGTGGTGTTGTGTGTGTGGTGTGTGGGTGTGGTGTTGTGTGGGTGTGGTGTGGTGTTATGTGTGGTGTTGTGTGTGTGTGGTGTTGTGTGTGGTGTTGAGTGTGGGTGTGGTGTTGTGTGGGTGTGGTGTTGTGTGTGGGTGTGGTGTGTGTGTGGGGTGTTGTGTGTGGTGTTGTGTGTGGGTGTTGTGTTGTGTTGGTGTGGTGTCGTGTGTGGGTGTGGTGTTGTGTGTGTGTGTGGCATTGTGTGTGGTGTTGTGTGTGGGTGTAGTATTGTGTAGGTGTGGTGTTGTGTGTGGGTATGGTGTTGTGTGGTGTTGTGTGTGTGTGTGTGGTGTTGTGTGGGTGTGGTGTTGTGTTCGTTGTGTTGTGTGTGCGGTGTTGTGTGTGTGTGGTGTTGTGTGGGTGTGGTGTGGTGTTGTGTGTGGTGTTGTGTGTGTGTGGTGTTGTGTGTGGTGTTCTGTGTGGGTGTAGTGTTGTGTTGTGTGGGTGTGGTGTTGTGTGTGGGTATGGCATTGTGTGTGGTGTGTTGTGTGTGGTATTGTGTGTGGGTGTGGTGTTGTGTGGGTGTGGTGTTGTGTGTGGGTATGGTGTTGTGTGTATGTGTGTGGTGTTGTGTGTGGTGTTGTGTGTGGGTGTGGTGTTGTGTGGGTGTGGTGTTGTGTGGGTGTGGTGTTGTGTGAGTGTGGTCTTGTATGTGTGGTGTTTTGTGTGTGGTGTTGTGTGTGTGTGGTGTTGTGTGGGTATATTGTGGTGTTGTGTGTGGTGTTGTGTGAGCGATGTGTGTGGTGTTATGTGTGGGTGTGGTGTTGTGTGGGTGAGGTGCTGTGTGTGGATGTGGTGTTGTGTGTGTGTGTGTGGTGTTGTGTGTGGTGTTGTGTGTGGGTGTGGTGTTGTGTGTGTGTGGTATTGTGTGTGTAATGTTGTGTGTGTGTGTTGTGTGTGTGTGGTGTATGTGTGTGTGTGGTGTGTGTGGGTGTGGTGTTGAGTGGGTGTGGTGTTGTGTGTGGGCGTGGTGTTGTGTGTGGATGTGGTGTTGTGTGGGTGTGGTATTGTATGGGTGTGGTGTTGTGTGTGTGGTATTGTGTGTGTGTGGTGTTGTGTGGGTGTGGTGTTGTGTGTGGGTGTGGTGTTGTGTGGGTATGGTGTTGTGTGAGTGTGGTGTTGTGAGTGTGGTGTTGTGTATAGGTTTGGTGTTGTGTGGGTATGGTGTTGTGTGGGTGTGGTGTTGTGTGGGTGTGGTGTTGTGTGTGTGTAGTGTTGTGTGTGGTGTTGTGTGTGGGTGTGGTGTTGTGTGTGGGTGTGGTGTTGTGTGTGGGTGTGGTGTTGTGTGGGTGTGGTGTTGTGCGGGTGTGGTGTTGTGTGTGGGTGTGGTATTGTGTGGGTGTGGTGTTGTGTGGGTGTGGTGTTTTTTTGTGGGTGTGGTGTTGTGTGTGTGTGTGGCATTGTGTGTGTGATGTTGTGTGTGTGTGGTGTGTGTGTGTGGGTGTGGTGTTGTGTGTGGGTGTGGTGTTGTGTGGGTATGGTGTTGTGTGGGTGTGGTGTCGTGTGTGGGTGTGGTGTTGTGTGTGTGTGTGGCATTGTGTGTGGTGTTGTGTGTGGGTGTAGTATTGTGTAGGTGTGGTGTTGTGTGTGGGTATGGTGTTGTGTGGTGTTGTGTGTGTGTGTGTGGTGTTGTGTGGGTGTGGTGTTGTGTTCGTTGTGTTGTGTGTGCGGTGTTGTGTGTGTGTGGTGTTGTGTGGGTGTGGTGTGGTGTTGTGTGTGGTGTTGTGTGTGTGTGGTGTTGTGTGTGGTGTTCTGTGTGGGTGTAGTGTTGTGTTGTGTGGGTGTGGTGTTGTGTGTGGGTATGTGTAGGAGAGTAGGGTCTGCTATCCTATGGTCACCCCAAATTTTTGCTTTTTGCTTCACTGGTTTTTGACATATTGAGGCTGTGGGCCTGCCAATCAGACCCCCAGCCTGCTGTTCTCTCTACTAAATTAAAACTATGCACCCTAGGTGCATAACCAATTGGAAGTGGGTCACCCTGTCAGCCCCTGTACCAGTGTACACTAGGTACCCAGGGCATTGGTGTACCCAAGGCCTGCCAAGGGCTGCAGCATGTATTATGCCACCCCAGGCTTGGCCTAACGATTTGACACAACTGGCTGATCACTCAGCTGGGGTAAGTTGGTGTAATCACCTCTTACTTAGGTGTAGTATACCTATACCTAACCTTAAATGGGACACCTGGTAACCTATAAGTCACTCCTATAGCAGGCCTTAACAATCCTGAAGGCAGAGTGCTTGGTTCCATGTGAGATGGTGCTCTGGCATGAGCTGAGCCTGTCTGCAGTGGTCGGAACAACTTCCTTCTACTGTTTCCAGATATCGTCATACCATATACTCTTAAGTGCAGTATGAACCTCGCGGTTAAATGCTATCTTTGGTTTGGCTTTATCAAAACATGTCGAGTAAGGTGTCATACGAATTGGAATACTAACCCCTCGCCAATTCTGGCGACGGGGTTAGCATTCCACCCTTCTAGAGGGACACGACATGTACAGTACCTGAAACCCGGGTAAAATCAGACATAGCCTCAGCTCCACAAAATGGATGCTGCCACCACAGACACAAGTCTGCCCTCCTGCTGCTGGGAGTCCTTCCAGCTTGGGAGGTGTGGACAAAGGGTTTCCTGCCAGGGGAGGTGCGTGCACCACCCCAGACAGGATTTTGTGTATTGGTCAGGTAGGGCTTGAAAGAAACCAGACATGCCTGTGGCTCACAAGGAGCCTCGGTGCATATGCCAGTTCAAACCGGTCCTGGGGCACACCAGTCCCGGGCCTGGGGCGAGCTGGACAAAGGATTGGGGGTGTAACCACCCCCCTTCCTGGTCCCACCCATAGGGAGGGACCTAGCAGGTAGTCCGGCCCCTAGAATCCGAATAAAGGTAGGAGCTGTGTCCTAAGACTTCAGACATCCTGGAATCAACTTGAAACTAAGAAGAAGACGGGAACTTCGACATTCTGCTGCACAGAAGACTGAAGAAAATCTCCCCTGTGGTCAGGGAGTGACCACCTTGCTAACGCAAGCACCATCCAGCGAATCACCGTCTGCTTTGCTGCCGCCTCCCGCCGGAGCCCGAGCCCAGAGACTGACAAGACCTGGACCTCCAGACCTCTCACCGCCCGATCCACAGTCCCTGCAAAGAGGAGACCCGTGGAGGCACCGAGACACGTGGAGCCAGCCATCTTGGAACGACTACGACAAGCTGACAAGTGCAACAACCGAGGCTCCCTCCAAGTTGTGCTTTGGGTCCTGAGAAGCCCAACCCTCGAGCAGCATCTGCACCAAAGGTGAGCCCTCCAGCATCTCCACGATCTGCGTGGGGCCCTTCTGCATTTTGCCACTCGACGCGCCTAACCGGTTGCTGGCCCGCTGGCTAGTGGCCATCTTGGCGACGAAATCTACGACAAACACCGCTGGTCTGGTTGCTCCAGACTGGCCCTTGCTCCCCTCCAAAGGAGCAGTTCCTCTGACCTTGCTGGTCAGAACCAACAGCTGATTTCCGAGTCCTCCTGCAATTGCTTTTGCCAAGGCTTGTTTGCTTCGATCAAGTCGCCGACACCGCCGACAGCGAGAGCCTGCGTGGGACAGCTCGTGAGCCGACTCCTGGACGTCGTCGACCTTCAGGGACCACGTGGCTGCGGAGACAAGCTACCCCTCATCACCTGTTTGCACCCGACATCGCCTGGTACCCACCTGGTGCCACGCTGGTCACTGGCTAGTGACTGTGAACACTGTCCCCTCTGCTTACAGGTCTTCAACATCTCCGATCCACTCTTGGATCCACTGCATCTCTCCCGGACCGACCGCCTGCAGCATCTTTGTCTTCAAGCTCCACGGAACAGATAGAAGCAACCCGACGCACTTCGAGGCCTATGCACCCGCTTCCTGTGGGTGAGGTAAAGCTGGCACACCTGTGCCCAAGTGTAGTATTACATCTCTAGTGCCTGTGTTCCAAATCTTGAGTTCCTAGTCCATCCGGAAGATTCCTTTTGCAGTAACTTTGTACTTTTTACGCGCCCATTGAAACCTATGGGAGCACGCGTGTGACTATTTGCTCTGCACACGCCACCCGTGGACCTCCTGGTCACTAACTGACGTTAGCTCCTTGTAGGCCCAGCGATTCTAGAGGCCTTAGGCCTTTTCCCTTTTCTGTTCGTGGTACTTATACCACTATTTTAGTATATGGTTTGAGTGGCCACCAGGGCCTATCCATATAAAGTGCAACTTCTGTGTATTCTGTGATAATCTTGTTTGACGATTTGTGCTCCTGTGCTCATAAAGAGACTAGGGGTTACTTTGATAAATAAATACATATATATTTTGAATATATATCTGTGTGGTGTCCTTTCATTGGTATAAAAGGGGGTTACTATTGGTAAAACAGCTTGCTTAACACGCTTCACGAGTTTAGCCTCAAAGACTGCTTAGCCTACGCTACCACTAGGGCAGCTAGTCCGAAAAGGTTGACTTACAACCACACCATAAGGGTTGCTTGGCATGGTACAAGGTGATCACTTTAACTAGTGAGCATCATATACCAGGCCAACTTCTCACATTGGTGAGCAGCGGTTGGATTTGAGCTTGCTGTGTTTTACCATTGTAATCTCTTGGTTACCAATTGAAAGATCACATAGGTACCTGTAGGTACATATAAAACAAGATTAGATATACATAAGTTCTACTGAACTTAGTTGTTGTAGAGCAAAGGGAGTAGCACACCCTGACTACAACTACTAGATAGGTTTAGTAGGTAAACCCAAGTGTAGGTAGATTGCAACACATCCACCCACACTTAAGAGCAATGGCCGGGGCAGAGGGGTCCACTGTACCCATCTCTGTTGAGAGTGACCCCCAGAGGGCACCATCCAGCTTTGCTACCCTTAATCAGAATGAGCTCAGGCATTTGGCAACTCTTAGAGGCCTTAAACAGCCCAAGAACCCAAACTCTGCTGAGCTCAGAGAGCTCTTACAGAATGATGAGAATCAGAGAGCACTCAAGAAAGCTTCCCAGTTAGCCCCCTTAGGGACAGGAACAGGAGGCCCCCCTTCTAAAGATGCCACTGAAGTACCCCTTCCCAATAGTCACCCCTTAGATGGGATGCCTACCACAGAGGATGAGAGTGAAAAGGATACTGACAGTAGTGAGGATGAAGGGAGAACTAGCCCAGTGCCAAGTGTTATACTTGGCCCAGCTAAACCAAGGCTATTGGGGACTGACAGTGGGTTCAACCCACTGGATCTCCCCAGTGGACTTAACACAGGGCTGGGAAGGCAAAGGAATCGCTCAGGTGACTCCAATGCTTCCCATGGCTCTAGAGGCTCTCAAGGTCACTCCAGGAGAAGGATGACCACCCCTCAGAGGAGAGAACATGAGGCCAAGATGCAAGAGGCCCAGCTGAGGATCAGGAAGCAGGAGCTAGAAGTAGCCCTGATGGAAGAGAAACTTAGCAAGGCTAGACAGCATAAACAGAGTGGGTCTATACCCACTGGTGGCAGCATTGTCCCTAAGGACAAAGATAGGGTTTTCGACAATAGAAACCTGTCTAAGGTTGTGCCCCCCTACAAAAGTGGGGATGACATCCACAAGTGGATAACTGCTCTTGAGAGAGCCTGCAAAGTACAGCAGGTTCCTGAAGATCAGTGGGCAGCAATCCTCTGGCTCTCCTTTGAAGGAAGAGGCAGAGACAGACTCCTCACTGTTAGAGAAGAGGATGTCAGAAACTACAGAGTCCTGAAGAGTGTTCTAGTTGATGGGTTAGGCTTAACCACTGAGCAGTACAGGTTAATGTTCAGAGACACCCAAAAGACACAGACTCAGGACTGGTCTGAATACATTGAATGTGCCACTAAGGCTTTGGAGGGTTGGTTGCTGGGAAGTAAGGTATCTGATTTTACAGGATTGTATAATTTGATGATGAGAGAACAGATTTTAAATAACTGTCAAAACCAGCAACTGCATCAACACTTGGTTGACTCTGATCTGACCTCTCCCCAAGAATTGGGAAAGAAGGCAGACAAATGGGTCAGAACCAGGGTTAAGCAAAAGAACCAGAACCAGGGCCAAGGGGGTGATCAGAAGAAAACAGACCAAAAGGGTGGAGATCAGAAACCTAAAGACCAGAAGTCTTCAACAGGGCCCCAACCTACTGCTAAGGAGGGTGGGTCCCAACAGTCCAAGAAGAAGAAAGAAGGTCAGAAGAAACCCTGGTGCAATCATTGTAAAAATACAACTCACTGGACTAGTGATTGCAAAAAGGGTGGAGCCCCCAACACTGTTGCCCCTAAGGCACCTGCTCCCAGTACTACTGTTAGCAGTGTTGGTCCCCAGACAAAGGGTGTAGTGGGAATCACTATGGGAACTGAAGGAGATTCTGACTTAGACAGAACCCTTACACAGGCAGTCTTGATCTGTGATGGGGACATTGATTTGTCCCTGACTGTGAGCCCCAGTAACCTGGGCAAGTACAGACAGACTCCTTTAATTAATGACAAAGTGGCTCAAGCCTACAGGGACACATGTGCCAGAGTCACTATGGTGACACCAGGCTTTGTGGATCCTGGACAGTACATACCAGGTGAGAACTACCTGGTGACCAATGCCAGCAATGCCACTACTTCACATAGTGTGGCAGTTGTTAACTTCTCATGGGGAGGGGTAACTGGCCTCAAAAGGGTTGTGGTTAGTGCAGACCTCCCAGTAGAATGTTTGTTGGGCAATGACCTAGAGAGTTCTCTATGGTCAGAAGTGGAGTACAGGACTCATGCAGAGATGTTAGGTATATCATCACATGTCCTTGCTGTGACCAGGTCACAGGCCAAAAAGTGCCTCACTGAACCTCAGGTCTTGGATCCTGGAACAATGGACCAAGTACCTACCAAGAAGAAGAACAGGAGGGTCAAGGCTGTGCCTTCCCCCCTGCCTCAGAGTGATGATCAGCCTTCCCAGGAAGCTGACCTAGAGGACCCTGAAGGAACTGTCCCTGAAGAGCTTGAACCTGATCAGGTTGAGTTTCTGGGGACAGGGGGACCTTCAAGGGCTGACTTGAGGCAGGCTCAGTTATCCTGTCCCTCTCTTGAACCCCTCAGACAGCTGGCTGCTGCTGAGGCTGCTGGGAATGCTCAAGGTACCCATAAAGTGTATTGGGATGAAGGGCTCCTTTATTCAGAGGCTAGAGACCCCAAGCCTGGTGCAACCAGGAGGTTGGTTATACCTCTGCAATTTAGGGGCTTCCTTCTTACCTTGGCCCATGATATTCCTTTAGCAGGACACCTAGGCCAGAACAAGACCTGGGACAGACTTGTCCCTCACTTTCACTGGCCTCATATGAATGAAGATACAAAGGAGTTTTGTCGCTCCTGTGTTACCTGCCAAGCCAGTGGCAAATCAGGTGGCACAACAAAGGCCCCCCTGATACCACTACCTGTGGTGGGGGTTCCCTTTGAAAGAGTGGGAATAGACATAGTGGGTCCCATGGATCCTCCCACTGCATCTGGGCACAGGTTTATACTGGTGGTAGTGGATCATGCCACCAGGTATCCAGAGGCAATTCCCCTTAGGACCACTACAGCTCCTGTTGTGGCCAGGGCCCTGCTGGGAGTATTCTCCAGAGTGGGGTTTCCTAAGGAGGTAGTATCTGACAGAGGTACCAACTTTATGTCAGGATACTTAACAGCTATGTGGAAGGAATGTGGTGTCAACTACAAGTTCACCACCCCTTATCACCCACAATGCAATGGGCTTGTTGAGAGATTCAACAAGACCCTAAAGGGTATGATCAAAGGATTACCTGAAAAGCTCAGGCGAAGATGGGACATCCTTCTACCCTGCCTTCTGTTTGCTTACAGAGAGGTCCCACAAAAAGGAGTTGGCTACAGCCCCTTTGAATTGTTGTTTGGGCACCCTGTGAGAGGCCCACTGTGTTTGGTGAAGGAAGGATGGGAGTTACCTCTCAAAAAGCCTAAGCTAGACATAGTGGACTATGTACTTGGTCTCCGCTCCAGGATGGCTGAGTATATGGAGAAGGCATCTAAAAACCTTGAGGCAAGCCAGGCCTTACAGAAAGCTTGGCATGACCAAAAGGCTGTCTTGGTTGAGTATCAGCCAGGACAGAAGGTATGGGTGTTGGAGCCAGGGGCCCCAGCAGCACTCCAAGACAAATGGTCTGGACCCCATACAATCCTGGAAAAGAAGGGAGAGGTCACCTACTTGGTGGACCTAGGAACTCCCAGGAGTCCCCACAGGGTACTCCATGTTAACAGGCTTAAAGCATATGTTGACAGGGCAGACATGGGCTTGCTCATGGCTACAGATGAGGGACAGGAGGAAGAGAGTGACCCTCTCCCAGACCTGTTGTCTCAGAACCCTGAAGATGGCTCAGTTGAAGGAGTGACCCTTGGAGGCAACCTCACTGCCCATCAGCAGACTGAATGTAGACAGGTTCTACAATCATTTTCACATATGTTTTCCTTGATACCTAGTCAAACTGACTGGTGTACCCATGTTGTGGACACTGGTGACAGTCTGCCTGTAAAGAACAAACTTTACAGACAACCTGACCACGTCAGGGACTGTATAAAGGCTGAGGTACATAAAATGCTGGAATTAGGTGTCATTGAACCCTCAGAGAGCCCCTGGGCTAGCCCAGTGGTTCTGGTCCCCAAACCTCACACCAAAGATGGCAAGAGAGAGATGAGGTTCTGTGTGGACTACAGAGGACTCAATGCTGTCACCAGGACAGATGCACACCCTATTCCAAGGGCAGATGAGCTCATAGACAAACTAGCTTCTGCAAAGTTTTTGAGCACATTTGACTTGACAGCTGGCTATTGGCAAATCAGGTTAGCTGAGGAGTCTAAGGCCAAAACAGCATTCTCAACCCCAGGTGGGCATTATCAGTTTGTGGTGATGCCCTTTGGTCTGAAGAATGCACCTGCCACCTTCCAAAGGCTGGTGAACCAAGTCCTTACTGGGTTGGATGACTTTTGCGCAGCATATCTTGATGACATTGCTGTCTTTAGTTCCACCTGGGAGGATCACCTGATCCACCTGAAGAAGGCTCTTGAGGCTCTGCAAAGGGCAGGCCTCACTATCAAGGCTACTAAGTGCCAGATAGGGCAGAGTAAGGTTGTGTATTTGGGCCACCTTGTAGGTGGGGGCCAAGTTCAACCACTGGAGAGTAAGATACAGTCCATCAAGGATTGGTCCCCTCCAACCACCCAGACTCAAGTTCGAGCTTTCTTGGGCTTGACTGGGTATTACAGGAAGTTTGTTAAGAACTATGGATCCATTGTGACTCCTCTTAATGATCTGACATCCAAGAAGATGCCCAAAAAGGTTCAGTGGACAGTAAGCTGTCAAAAGGCATTTGATGACCTGAAGGAGGCCATGTGCTCTGCACCTATCCTGAAAAGTCCTGACTACTCCAAAGAGTTTATTGTCCAAACAGATGCTTCTGAGTTGGGTGTGGGAGCTGTGCTGTCACAACTTAATGTAGATGGTCAAGACCAACCCATTGCTTTTATTAGCAGAAGGTTGACCCCCAGAGAGAAGAATTGGTCAGCTATTGAGAGGGAGGCCTTTGCTGTGGTGTGGGCCCTGAAGAAGCTGAGGCCATACTTGTTTGGCACTCACTTCAAGATTCAGACCGACCATAAGCCCCTCTTGTGGCTAAATCAGATGAAGGGTGAAAACCCCAAACTGCTTAGGTGGTCCATTTCCCTACAGGGGATGGACTTTACAGTGGAGCACCGGCCAGGTACTGACCATGGGAATGCAGATGGTCTCTCCAGGTACTTCCACTTAGGACATGAAGACGAGACTGGTCAAGGCTAGTTTAATGTCCCAGCGTTTGGGGGGGGGTTGTGTAGGAGAGTAGGGTCTGCTATCCTATGGTCACCCCAAATTTTTGCTTTTTGCTTCACTGGTTTTTGACATATTGAGGCTGTGGGCCTGCCAATCAGACCCCCAGCCTGCTGTTCTCTCTACTAAATTAAAACTATGCACCCTAGGTGCATAACCAATTGGAAGTGGGTCACCCTGTCAGCCCCTGTACCAGTGTACACTAGGTACCCAGGGCATTGGTGTACCCAAGGCCTGCCAAGGGCTGCAGCATGTATTATGCCACCCCAGGCTTGGCCTAACGATTTGACACAACTGGCTGATCACTCAGCTGGGGTAAGTTGGTGTAATCACCTCTTACTTAGGTGTAGTATACCTATACCTAACCTTAAATGGGACACCTGGTAACCTATAAGTCACTCCTATAGCAGGCCTTAACAATCCTGAAGGCAGAGTGCTTGGTTCCATGTGAGATGGTGCTCTGGCATGAGCTGAGCCTGTCTGCAGTGGTCGGAACAACTTCCTTCTACTGTTTCCAGATATCGTCATACCATATACTCTTAAGTGCAGTATGAACCTCGCGGTTAAATGCTATCTTTGGTTTGGCTTTATCAAAACATGTCGAGTAAGGTGTCATACGAATTGGAATACTAACCCCTCGCCAATTCTGGCGACGGGGTTAGCATTCCACCCTTCTAGAGGGACACGACATGTACAGTACCTGAAACCCGGGTAAAATCAGACATAGCCTCAGCTCCACAAAATGGATGCTGCCACCACAGACACAAGTCTGCCCTCCTGCTGCTGGGAGTCCTTCCAGCTTGGGAGGTGTGGACAAAGGGTTTCCTGCCAGGGGAGGTGCGTGCACCACCCCAGACAGGATTTTGTGTATTGGTCAGGTAGGGCTTGAAAGAAACCAGACATGCCTGTGGCTCACAAGGAGCCTCGGTGCATATGCCAGTTCAAACCGGTCCTGGGGCACACCAGTCCCGGGCCTGGGGCGAGCTGGACAAAGGATTGGGGGTGTAACCACCCCCCTTCCTGGTCCCACCCATAGGGAGGGACCTAGCAGGTAGTCCGGCCCCTAGAATCCGAATAAAGGTAGGAGCTGTGTCCTAAGACTTCAGACATCCTGGAATCAACTTGAAACTAAGAAGAAGACGGGAACTTCGACATTCTGCTGCACAGAAGACTGAAGAAAATCTCCCCTGTGGTCAGGGAGTGACCACCTTGCTAACGCAAGCACCATCCAGCGAATCACCGTCTGCTTTGCCGCCGCCTCCCGCCGGAGCCCGAGCCCAGAGACTGACAAGACCTGGACCTCCAGACCTCTCACCGCCCGATCCACAGTCCCTGCAAAGAGGAGACCCGTGGAGGCACCGAGACACGTGGAGCCAGCCATCTTGGAACGACTACGACAAGCTGACAAGTGCAACAACCGAGGCTCCCTCCAAGTTGTGCTTTGGGTCCTGAGAAGCCCAACCCTCGAGCAGCATCTGCACCAAAGGTGAGCCCTCCAGCATCTCCACGATCTGCGTGGGGCCCTTCTGCATTTTGCCACTCGACGCGCCTAACCGGTTGCTGGCCCGCTGGCTAGTGGCCATCTTGGCGACGAAATCTACGACAAACACCGCTGGTCTGGTTGCTCCAGACTGGCCCTTGCTCCCCTCCAAAGGAGCAGTTCCTCTGACCTTGCTGGTCAGAACCAACAGCTGATTTCCGAGTCCTCCTGCAATTGCTTTTGCCAAGGCTTGTTTGCTTCGATCAAGTCGCCGACACTGCCGACAGCGAGAGCCTGCGTGGGACAGCTCGTGAGCCGACTCCTGGACGTCGTCGACCTTCAGGGACCACGTGGCTGCGGAGACAAGCTACCCCTCATCACCTGTTTGCACCCGACATCGCCTGGTACCCACCTGGTGCCACGCTGGTCACTGGCTAGTGACTGTGAACACTGTCCCCTCTGCTTACAGGTCTTCAACATCTCCGATCCACTCTTGGATCCACTGCATCTCTCCCGGACCGACCGCCTGCAGCATCTTTGTCTTCAAGCTCCACGGAACAGATAGAAGCAACCCGACGCACTTCGAGGCCTATTGTGAGAAGTTGGCCTGGTATATGCTGTTCACTAGTTCTAGTGACCACCTTGTACCATGCCAAGCAACCCTTATGGTGTGGTTGTAAGTCAACCTTTTTGGACTAGCTGCCCTAGTGGTAGCGTAGGCTAAGCAGTCTTTGAGGCTAAACTCGTGATGCGTGTTAAGCCAGCTGTTTTACCAAATATAACCCCCTTTTATACCAATGAAAGGACACCACACAGATATATATTCAAAATATATATGTATTTATTTCTCAAAGTAACCCCTAGTCTCTTTATGAGCACAGGAGCACAAATCGTCAAACAAGATTACAGTAGAATACACAGAAGTTGCACTTTATATGGATAGGCCCTGGTGGCCACTCAAACCATATACTAAAATAGTGGTATAAGTACCACGAACAGGAAAGGGAAAAGGCCTAGGGCCTCTAGAATCGCTGGGCCTACAAGGAGCTAACGTCAGTTAGTGACCAGGAGGTCCACGGGTGGCGTGTGCAGAGCAAATAGTCACACGCGGGCTCCCATAGGTTTCAATGGGTGCGTAAAAAGTACAAAGTTACTGCAAAAGGAATCTTCCGGATGACCTAGGAACTTAAGATTTGGAACACAGGCACTAGAGATGTAATACTACACTTGGGCACCGGTGTGCCAGCTTTACCTCACCCACAGGAAGCGGGTGCATAGGCCTCGAAGTGCGTCGGGTTTCTTCTATCTGTTCCGTGGGGCCTGTAGACAAAAGTGCTGCAGGCGGTCGGTCGGGAAGAGATGCAGTGGATCCAAGAGTGGATCGGAGATGTTGAAGACCTGTAAGCAGAGGGGACAGTGTTCACAGTCACTAGCCAGTGACCAGCGTGGCACCAGGTGGGTACCAGGCGATGTCGGGTGCAAACAGGTGATGAGGGGTAGCTTGTCTCCGCAGCCACGTGGTCCCTGAAGGTCGACGACGTCCAGGAGTCGAGTCACGAGCTGTCCCACGCAGGCTCTCGCTGTCGGCGGTGTCGGCGACTTGATCGAAGCAAACAAGCCTTGGCAAAAGCAATTGTTGTGGGCAAGGAGATAAGCTGATGGTTCTGACCAGCAAGGTCAGAGGAACGGCTCCTTTGGAGGGGAGCAAGGGCCAGTCTGGAGCAACCAGACCAGCGGTGTTTGTCGTAGATTTCGTCGCCAAGATGGCCACTAGCCAGCGGGCCAGCAACCGGTTAGGCGCGTCGAGTGGCAAAATGCAGAAGGGCCCCACGCAGATCGTGGAGATGCTGGAGGGCTCACCTTTGGTGCAGATGCTGCTCGAGGGTTGGGCTTCTCAGGACCCAAAGCACAACTTGGAGGGAGCCTCGGTTGTTGCACTTGTCAGCTTGTCGTGGTCGTTCCAAGATGGCTGGCTCCACGTGTCTCGGTGCCTCCACGGGTCTCCTCTTTGCAGGGACTGTGGATCGGGCGGTGAGAGGTCTGGAGGTCCAGGTCTTGTCAGTCTCTGGGCTCGGGCTCCGGCGGGAGGCGGCGGCAAAGCAGACGGTGATTCGCTGGATGGTGCTTGCGTTAGCAAGGTGGTCACTCCCTGACCACAGGGGAGATTTTCTTCAGTCTTCTGTGCAGCAGAATGTCGAAGTTCCCGTCTTCTTCTTAGTTTCAAGTTGATTCCAGGATGTCTGAAGTCTTAGGACACAGCTCCTACCTTTAAGCGGATTCTAGGGGCCGGACTACCTGCTAGGTCCCTCCCTATGGGTGGGACCAGGAAGGGGGGTGGTTACACCCCCAATCCTTTGTCCAGCTCGCCCCAGGCCCGGGACTGGTGTGCCCCAGGACCGGTTTGAACTGGCATATGCACCGAGGCTCCTTGTGAGCCACAGGCATGTCTGGTTTCTTTCAAGCCCTACCTGACCAATACACAAAATCCTGTCTGGGGTGGTGCACGCACCTCCCCTGGCAGGAAACCCTTTGTCCACACCTCCCAAGCTGGAAGGACTCCCAGCAGCAGGAGGGCAGACTTGTGTCTGTGGTGGCAGCATCCATTTTGTGGAGCTGAGGCTATGTCTGATTTTACCCGGGTTTCAGGTACTGTACATGTCGTGTCCCTCTAGAAGGGTGGAATGCTAACCCCGTCGCCAGAATTGGCGAGGGGTTAGTATTCCAATTCGTATGACACCTTACTCGACATGTTTTGATAAAGCCAAACCAAAGATAGCATTTAACCGCGAGGTTCATAATGCACTTAAGAGTATATGGTATGACGATATCTGGAAACAGTAGAAGGAAGTTGTTCCGACCACTGCAGACAGGCTCAGCTCATGCCAGAGCACCATCTCACATGGAACCAAGCACTCTGCCTTCAGGATTGTTAAGGCCTGCCATAGGAGTGACTTATAGGTTACCAGGTGTCCCATTTAAGGTTAGGTATAGGTATACTACACCTAAGTAAGAGGTGATTACACCAACTTACCCCAGCTGAGTGATCAGCCAGTTGTGTCAAATTGTTAGGCCAAGCCTGGGGTGGCATAATACATGCTGCAGCCCTTGGCAGGCCTTGGGTACACCAATGCCCTGGGTACCTAGTGTACACTGGTACAGGGGCTGACAGGGTGATCCAACCAATTGGGTATGTACCTAGGGTACATGGAGTCCATTTTAAAGAGAGAACAGATAGCCTGAGAGCCTGAATGGCAGGATCTCAGGCCAACTAAGTCGAAAAACCAGCTAGACACTAGGCAAAAATTTGGGGGTAACCATAGTCAGATATCCACCTTCCTACACAACCCCCCCCCAAACGAAGGGAGATAAGGCTGACCTTGACCAGGTAAGCCTATATTGCCCAAGTGGCCATATAAGGAGGAACCAGCACTGGCATGGTTACCCCCTGTCTCATGGTCCACTAAGCAATCCCTCACCCTAAGGGTATCAGAGGGTCTCCACCATAGGGAATCTCTACCTGTGGTGTGTCTTGGCAAAGTAAAAGGCTGGTGTTGAGATGGAGTACTGAAGTGAGTGTCCTCAAAGTGAGGCCTCAGCTTCCTCCAATCATCCTCCACCATGGATGCCTTTCTTTCTTTAACTGAGTTGCACTGTGCTCTCAGGGTCAGCCTCTGGCTACCTAAAGCTGGAGGCTGGGTCCCTTTTGTGGGCTTACTGGAGGGACAGGTCAGGTTTGGGGCCCTAAGGTCCCATGTTTGCCTGTGCCCAACAGAATCCCCCTGGGGGAGGTCCCTAACTACCTGTAAAGGAGATCCCTCAGGAATGTTTTTACCCATCACCTGACTAGGGCTACTAGCCAGGCAATCCTCATTCTTTTGATGGGGGGGTTCTTGTGGACAGGGGCCCTCTGGGGGTCCACTGGCCTCCCTGACCTCTGCAGCCCTGGGCTGACTGAGGCAGGGTAGAGAGAGGCAGGCTACCTGCACCAGACTGGATCCCACCTTGGAAGGGGCCACTGACATCAGAGGCTCTGCCAGGCCAGGCCTGGCTACCTCTGGGGCAGTTCCTTCACAAGGGGTGAGGTCAGATCCCTGAGGAGGCTGACCTTTTCCTAATGTCTGGGGAGAGGGAGACTTTTCTTCCTCCCCACTACTCTCAGTTTGTGTGGAGTGATCCATTGTTTCAGGCTTCACTACACCTATGTCAGTCTGAGTATAGGCTGAGACCATTACAGCCTTGCCAACCTTTTCAGGGGGGCACTCAGTTTGTGTTTGAGCTGTGACTGTCACAGCTCTGCCAGTCCCTACAGGGAAGTCTGTCTGTGCCTGGGCTGTGGCTACCACTGCCCTTCCAACCTTTTCAGGGAGGAAATCTATTTGGACAGGGGTTGTGAATGGCACAACCCCCCTACCCTTTTGTGAAAGGCCTACCATTTTAGAATGGGTGTCTTGTTCAACTCCAGCCCAAGCTGAGAGTTCTAAGTCATTCCCCAGTAAGCAGTCTACAGGCAAGGTTGGGGACACTGCTACCCTTTTAGGGCCAGTGACCCCTCCCCAGCTGAGACATACCTCTGCCATGGGATGACTGTTCTGTTTGCCATCAATGTTAGTCACCTGGTAGGAGAAACCGGGCAAAAGCTGCTCAGAGGGAACTAGCCAATGGGCCACCATTGTGATGCTAGCCCCAGTGTCTCTGTAGGCCTCAGCTTTTGTACCATTGATGTAGGGCTCCTGTCTGTACCTACCCAAAGTGTTGGGACAGGCAGTGAAGTTGGCAAACCCCATGCCACCATCACAGACAAGAGTGGTTGCTGTAGGGGAATTGGCTAAGCCAGGGTCCCCCTGTGTTCCCCAAGTAAACCCACCCAGATTTCTGGGGGCACTCCCACCACCTGGGGGATTACTGCTGACAGTAATAGGTGGTGTGACAGGAGTAATTGGAGGAACAGTTTTGTTTTTAGCCCTTGGGCAACCGCTGTCAGTTTTCCAATGCCCAGGAGTTTTACACTCATGGCAGTAGGGCTTTTTAGCTGTGGTAGAGGAGGGAGCTTGGGACCCACCACCCTGTGTGGAGTTTTGGGGCCCTGAGGACGGTTTCTCTTTTTCTTTATCCCCACCCTTCTCTTGAGGCTTGGTGGTATCTTTCTTTTGGTCACCACCCTGGTTTTTAGGCCTGATCCTGGTCCTGACCCATTTATCTGCCCTCTTTCCCAATTCTTGGGGAGAGGTCAAATCTGAGTCTACCAGGTGTTGATGGAGAAGCTGGTTTTGACAATTACTTAAAATCTGCTCTCTCATCATCAAATTGTACAATCCTGTATAATCAGACACCTTACTTCCCAGCAACCAACCCTCCAAAGCCTTAGTGGCACATTCCACATATTCAGACCAGTCCTGAGTCTGTGTCTTCTGGGTGTCTCTGAACATTAACCTGTACTGTTCAGTGGTTAAGCCTAACCCATCAACTAGGACACTCTTCAGGACTCTGTAATTTCTGACATCCTCTTCTCTAACAGTGAGGAGTCTATCTCTGCCTCTCCCCTCAAAGGAGAGCCATAAGATTGCTGCCCACTGGTCTTCAGGAACCTGCTGCACTTTGCAGGCTCTCTCAAGAGCAGTCATCCATTTGTGGATGTCATCCCCACTTTTGTAGGGGGGCACAATCTTGGACAGGTTCCTATTGTCAAAGACCCTATCTTTGTCCCTAGGGACATTGCTGCCACCAGTGGGTATAGACCCACTCTCTCTATGCTGCCTAGCCTTGCTCAATTTTTCTTCCATCAGGGCTACTTCTAGCTCCTGCTTCCTGATCCTCAGCTGGGCTTCCTGCATTCTGGCCTCATGTTCCCTCCTCTGAGGGGTGGTCAGTCTCCTTCTGGAGTGACCTTGAGAGCCTCTAGAGCCATGGGAAGCATTGGAGTCACCTGAGCGATTCCTTTGCCTTCCAAGCCCTGTGTTAAGTCCACTGGGGAGATCCAATGGGGTGAACCCACTGTCAGTCCCCAATAGCCTTAGTTTAGCTGGGCCAAGTATAACACTTGGCACTGGGCTAGTTCTCCCTTCATCCCCACTCACATCTGTATCCCCATCACTTTCTTCCTCTGTGGTAGGCATCCCATCTAAGGGGTGACTATTGGGAAGGGGTACTTCAGTGGCATCTTCAGAAGGGGGGCCTCCTGTTCCTGTCCCTAAGGGGGCTAACTGGGAAGCTTTCTTGAGTGCTCTCTGATTCTCATCATTCTGTAAGAGCTCTCTGAGCTCAGCAGAGTTTGGGTTCTTGGGCTGTTTAAGGCCTCTAAGAGTTGCCAAATGCCTGAGCTCATTCTGATTAAGGGTAGCAAAGCTGGATGGTGCCCTCTGGGGGTCACTCTCAACAGAGATGGGTACAGTGGACCCCTCTGCCCCGGCCATTGCTCTTAAGTGTGGGTGGATGTGTTGCAATCTACCTACACTTGGGTTTACCTACTAAACCTATCTAGTAGTTGTAGTCAGGGTGTGCTACTCCCTTTGCTCTACAACAACTAAGTTCAGTAGAACTTATGTATATCTAATCTTGTTTTATATGTACCTACAGGTACCTATGTGATCTTTCAATTGGTAACCAAGAGATTACAATGGTAAAACACAGCAAGCTCAAATCCCACCGCTGCTCACCAATGTGAGAAGTTGGCCTGGTATATGCTGTTCACTAGTTCTAGTGACCACCTTGTACCATGCCAAGCAACCCTTATGGTGTGGTTGTAAGTCAACCTTTTTGGACTAGCTGCCCTAGTGGTAGCGTAGGCTAAGCAGTCTTTGAGGCTAAACTCGTGAAGCGTGTTAAGCCAGCTGTTTTACCAAATGCAACCCCCTTTTATACCAATGAAAGGACACCACACAGATATATATTCAAAATATATATGTATTTATTTCTCAAAGTAACCCCTAGTCTCTTTATGAGCACAGGAGCACAAATCGTCAAACAAGATTATCACAGAATACACAGAAGTTGCACTTTATATGGATAGGCCCTGGTGGCCACTCGAACCATATACTAAAATAGTGGTATAAGTACCACGAACAGAAAAGGGAAAAGGCCTAGGGCCTCTAGAATCGCTGGGCCTACAAGGAGCTAACGTCAGTTAGTGACCAGGAGGTCCACGGGTGGCGTGTGCAGAGCAAATAGTCACACGCGTGCTCCCATAGGTTTCAATGGGTGCGTAAAAAGTACAAAGTTACTGCAAAGGAGATCTTCCGGGTTGACTAGGAACTTAAGATTTGGAACACAGGCACTAGAGATGTATTACTACACATGGGCACCGGAGTACCAGCTTTACCTCACCCACAGGAAGCGGGTGCATAGGCCTCAAAGTGCGTCGGGTTTCTTCTATCTGTTCCGTTGAGCCTGGGACAAAGATGCTGCAGGCGGTCGGTCCGGGAGAGATGCAGTGGATCCAAGAGTGGATCGGAGATGTTGAAGACCTGTAAGCAGAGGGGACAGTGTTCACAGTCACTAGCCAGTGACCAGCGTGGCACCAGGTGGGTACCAGGCGATGTCGGGTGCAAACAGGTGATGAGGGGTAGCTTGTCTCCGCAGCCACGTGGTCCCTGAAGGTCGACGACGTCCAGGAGTCGGCTCACGAGCTGTCCCACGCAGGCTCTCGCTGTCGGCGGTGTCGGCGACTTGATCGAAGCAAACAAGCCTTGGCAAAAGCAATTGTAGGAGGAATCGGAAATCAGCTGTTGGTTCTGACCAGCAAGGTCAGAGGGATTGCTCCTTTGGAGGGGAGCAAGGGCCAGTCTGGAGCAACCAGACCAGCGGTGTTTGTCGTAGATTTCGTCGCCAAGATGGCCACTAGCCAGCGGGCCAGCAACCGGTTAGGCGCGTCGAGTGGCAAAATGCAGAAGGGCCCCACGCAGATCGTGGAGATGCTGGAGGGCTCACCTTTGGTGCAGATGCTGCTCGAGGGTTGGGCTTCTCAGGACCCAAAGCACAACTTGGAGGGAGCCTCGGTTGTTGCACTGGTCAGCTTGTCGTAGTCGTTCCAAGATGGCTGGCTCCACGTGTCTCGGTGCCTCCACAGGTCTCCTCTTTTCAGGGACTGTGGATCGGGCGGTGAGAGGTCTGGAGGTCCAGGTCTTGTCAGTCTCTGGGCTCGGGCTCCGGCGGGAGGCGGCGGCAAAGCAGACGGTGATTCGCTGGATGGTGCTTGCGTTAGCAAGGTGGTCACTCCCTGACCACAGGGGAGATTTTCTTCAGTCTTCTGTGCAGCAGAATGTCGAAGTTCCCGTCTTCTTCTTAGTTTCAAGTTGATTCCAGGATGTCTGAAGTCTTAGGACACATGTAGGAAGGTGGATATCTGACTATGGTTACCCCCAAATTTTTGCCTAGTGTCTAGCTGGTTTTTCGACTTAGTTGGCCTGAGATCCTGCCATTCAGGCTCTCAGGCTATCTGCTCTCTCTGTAAAATGGACTCCATGTACCCTAGGTACATACCCAATTGGTTGGATCACCCTGTCAGCCCCTGTACCAGTGTACACTAGGTACCCAGGGCATTGGTGTATCCAAGGCCTGCCAGGGGCTGAAGCATGTATTATGCCACCCCAGGCTTGGCCTAACAATCTGACACAACTGGCTGATCACTCAGCTGGGGTAAGTTGGTGTAATCACCTCTTACTTAGGTGTAGTATACCTATACCTAAACTTAAATGGGACACCTGGTAACCTATAAGTCACTCCTATGGCAGGCCTTAACAATCCTGAAGGCAGAGTGCTTGGTTCCATGTGAGATGGTGCTCTGGCATGAGCTGAGCCTGTCTGCAGTGGTCGGAACAACTTCCTTCTACTGTTTCCAGATATCGTCATACCATATACTCTTAAGTGCATTATGAACCTCGCGGTTAAATGCTATCTTTGGTTTGGCTTTATCAAAACATGTCGAGTAAGGTGTCATACGAATTGGAATACTAACCCCTCGCCAATTCTGGCGACGGGGTTAGCATTCCACCCTTCTAGAGGGACACGACATGTACAGTGCCTGAAACCCGGGTAAAATCAGACATAGCCTCAGCTCCACAAAATGGATGCTGCCACCACAGACACAAGTCTGCCCTCCTGCTGCTGGGAGTCCTTCCAGCTTGGGAGGTGTGGACAAAGGGTTTCCTGCCAGGGGAGGTGCGAGCACCACCCCAGACAGGATTTTGTGTATTGGTCAGGTAGGGCTTGAAAGAAACCAGACATGCCTGTGGCTCACAAGGAGCCTCGGGGCATATGCCAGTTCAAACCGGTCCTGGGGCACCCCAGTCCCGGGCCTGGGGCGAGCTGGACAAAGGATTGGGGGTGTAACCACCCCCCTTCCTGGTCCCACCCATAGGGAGGGACCTAGCAGGTAGTCCGGCCCCTAGAATCCGAATAAAGGTAGGAGCTGTGTCCTAAGACTTTAGACATCCTGGAATCAACTTGAAACTAAGAAGAAGACGGGAACTTCGACATTCTGCTGCACAGAAGACTGAAGAAAATCTCCCCTGTGGTCAGGGAGTGACCACCTTGCTAACGCAAGCACCATCCAGCGAATCACCGTCTGCTTTGCCGCCGCCTCCCGCCGGAGCCCGAGCCCAGAGACTGACAAGACCTGGACCTCCAGACCTCTCACCGCCCGATCCACAGTCCCTGAAAAGAGGAGACCCGTGGAGGCACCGAGACACGTGGAGCCAGCCATCTTGGAACGACTACGACAAGCTGACAAGTGCAACAACCGAGGCTCCCTCCAAGTTGTGCTTTGGGTCCTGAGAAGCCCAACCCTCGAGCAGCATCTGCACCAAAGGTGAGCCCTCCAGCATCTCCACGATCTGCGTGGGGCCCTTCTGCATTTTGCCACTCGACGCGCCTAACCGGTTGCTGGCCGCTGGCTAGTGGCCATCTTGGCGACGAAATCTACGACAAACACCGCTGGTCTGGTTGCTCCAGACTGGCCCTTGCTCCCCTCCAAAGGAGCACTCCCTCTGACCTTGCTGGTCAGAACCAACAGCTGATTTCCGAATCCTCCTGCAATTGCTTTTGCCAAGGCTTGTTTGCTTCGATCAAGTCGCCGACACCGCCGACAGCGAGAGCCTGCGTGGGACAGCTCGTGAGCCGACTCCTGGACGTCGTCGACCTTCAGGGACCACGTGGCTGCGGAGACAAGCTACCCCTCATCACCTGTTTGCACCCGACATCGCCTGGTACCCACCTGGTGCCACGCTGGTCACTGGCTAGTGACTGTGAACACTGTCCCCTCTGCTTACAGGTCTTCAACATCTCCGATCCACTCTTGGATCCACTGCATCTCTCCCGGACCGACCGCCTGCAGCATCTTTGTCTTCAAGCTCCACGGAACAGATAGAAGAAACCCGACGCACTTCGAGGCCTATGCACCCGCTTCCTGTGGGTGAGGTAAAGCTGGCACACCTGTGCCCAAGTGTAGTAATACATCTCTAGTGCCTGTGTTCCAAATCTTAAGTTCCTAGGTCATCCGGAAGATTCCTTTTGCAGTAACTTTGTACTTTTTACGCACCCATTGAAACCTATGGGAGCACGCGTGTGACTATTTGCTCTGCACACGCCACCCGTGGACCTCCTGGACACTAACTGACGTTAGCTCCTTGTAGGCCCAGCGATTCTAGAGGCCTTAGGCCTTTTCCCTTTTCTGTTCGTGGTACTTATACCACTATTTTAGTATATGGTTTGAGTGGCCACCAGGGCCTATCCATATAAAGTGCAACTTCTGTGTATTCTGTGATAATCTTGTTTGACGATTTGTGCTCCTGTGCTCATAAAGAGACTAGGGGTTACTTTGATAAATAAATACATATATATTTTGAATATATATCTGTGTGGTGTCCTTTCATTGGTATAAAAGGGGGTTGCATTTGGTAAAACAGCTGGCTTAACACGCTTCACGAGTTTAGCCTCAAAGACTGCTTAGCCTACGCTACCACTAGGGCAGCTAGTCCGAAAAGGTTGACTTACAACCACACCATAAGGGTTGCTTGGCATGGTACAAGGTGATCACTTTAACTAGTGAGCATCATATACCAGGCCAACTTCTCACATTGGTGAGCAGCGGTTGGATTTGAGCTTGCTGTGTTTTACCATTGTAATCTCTTGGTTACCAATTGAAAGATCACATAGGTACCTGTAGGTACATATAAAACAAGATTAGATATACATAAGTTCTACTGAACTTAGTTGTTGTAGAGCAAAGGGAGTAGCACACCCTGACTACAACTACTAGATAGGTTTAGTAGGTAAACCCAAGTGTAGGTAGATTGCAACACATCCACCCACACTTAAGAGCAATGGCCGGGGCAGAGGGGTCCACTGTACCCATCTCTGTCGAGAGTGACCCCCAGAGGGCACCAACCAGCTTTGCTACCCTTAATCAGAATGAGCTCAGGCATTTGGCAACTCTTAGAGGCCTTAAACAGCCCAAGAACCCAAACTCTGCTGAGCTCAGAGAGCTCTTACAGAATGATGAGAATCAGAGAGCACTCAAGAAAGCTTCCCAGTTAGCCCCCTTAGGGACAGGAACAGGAGGCCCCCCTTCTGAAGATGCCACTGAAGTACCCCTTCCCAATAGTCACCCCTTAGATGGGATGCCTACCACAGAGGAAGAAAGTGATGGGGATACAGATGTGAGTGGGGATGAAGGGAGAACTAGCCCAGTGCCAAGTGTTATACTTGGCCCAGCTAAACTAAGGCTATTGGGGACTGACAGTGGGTTCACCCCATTGGATCTCCCCAGTGGACTTAACACAGGGCTTGGAAGGCAAAGGAATCGCTCAGGTGACTCCAATGCTTCCCATGGCTCTAGAGGCTCTCAAGGTCACTCCAGAAGGAGACTGACCACCCCTCAGAGGAGGGAACATGAGGCCAGAATGCAGGAAGCCCAGCTGAGGATCAGGAAGCAGGAGCTAGAAGTAGCCCTGATGGAAGAAAAACTGAGCAAGGCTAGGCAGCATAGAGAGAGTGGGTCTATACCCACTGGTGGCAGCAATGTCCCTAGGGACAAAGATAGGGTCTTTGACAATAGGAACCTGTCCAAGATTGTGCCCCCCTACAAAAGTGGGGATGACATCCACAAATGGATGACTGCTCTTGAGAGAGCCTGCAAAGTGCAGCAGGTTCCTGAAGACCAGTGGGCAGCAATCTTATGGCTCTCCTTTGAGGGGAGAGGCAGAGATAGACTCCTCACTGTTAGAGAAGAGGATGTCAGAAATTACAGAGTCCTGAAGAGTGTCCTAGTTGATGGGTTAGGCTTAACCACTGAACAGTACAGGTTAATGTTCAGAGACACCCAGAAGACACAGACTCAGGACTGGTCTGAATATGTGGAATGTGCCACTAAGGCTTTGGAGGGTTGGTTGCTGGGAAGTAAGGTGTCTGATTATACAGGATTGTACAATTTGATGATGAGAGAGCAGATTTTAAGTAATTGTCAAAACCAGCTTCTCCATCAACACCTGGTAGACTCAGATTTGACCTCTCCCCAAGAATTGGGAAAGAGGGCAGATAAATGGGTCAGGACCAGGATCAGGCCTAAAAACCAGGGTGGTGACCAAAAGAAAGATACCACCAAGCCTCAAGAGAAGGGTGGGGATAAAGAAAAAGAGAAACCTTCCTCAGGGCCCCAAAACTCCACACAGGGTGGTGGGTCCCAAGCTCCCTCCTCTACCACAGCTAAAAAGCCCTACTGCCATGAGTGTAAAACTCCTGGGCATTGGAAAACTGACAGCGGTTGCCCAAGGGCTAAAAACAAAACTGTTCCTCCAATTACTCCTGTCACACCACCCATTACTGTCAGCAGTAATCCCCCAGGTGGTGGGAGTGCCCCCAGAAATCTGGGTGGGTTTACTTGGGGAACACAGGGGGACCCTGGCTTAGCCAATTCCCCTACAGCAACCACTCTTGTCTGTGATGGTGGCATGGGGTTTGCCAACTTCACTGCCTGTCCCAACACTTTGGGTAGGTACAGACAGGAGCCCTACATCAATGGTACAAAAGCTGAGGCCTACAGAGACACTGGGGCTAGCATCACAATGGTGGCCCATTGGCTAGTTCCCTCTGAGCAGCTTTTGCCCGGTTTCTCCTACCAGGTGACTAACATTGATGGCAAACAGAACAGTCATCCCATGGCAGAGGTATGTCTCAGCTGGGGAGGGGTCACTGGCCCTAAAAGGGTAGCAGTGTCCCCAACCTTGCCTGTAGACTGCTTACTGGGGAATGACTTAGAACTCTCAGCTTGGGCTGGAGTTGAACAAGACACCCATTCTAAAATGGTAGGCCTTTCACAAAAGGGTAGGGGGGTTGTGCCATTCACAACCCCTGTCCAAATAGATTTCCTCCCTGAAAAGGTTGGAAGGGCAGTGGTAGCCACAGCCCAGGCACAGACAGACTTCCCTGTAGGGACTGGCAGAGCTGTGACAGTCACAGCTCAAACACAAACTGAGTGCCCCCCTGAAAAGGTTGGCAAGGATGTAATGGTCTCAGCCTATACTCAGACTGACATAGGTGTAGTGAAGCCTGAAACAATGGATCACTCCACACAAACTGAGAGTAGTGGGGAGGAAGAAAAGTCTCCCTCTCCCCAGACATTAGGAAAAGGTCAGCCTCCTCAGGGATCTGACCTCACCCCTTGTGAAGGAACTGCCCCAGAGGTAGCCAGGCCTGGCCTGGCAGAGCCTCTGATGTCAGTGGCCCCTTCCAAGGTGGGATCCAGTCTGGTGCAGGTAGCCTGCCTCTCTCTACCCTGCCTCAGTCAGCCCAGGGCTGCAGAGGTCAGGGAGGCCAGTGGACCCCCAGAGGGCCCCTGTCCACAAGAACCCCCCCATCAAAAGAATGAGGATTGCCTGGCTAGTAGCCCTAGTCAGGTGATGGGTAAAAATATTCCTGAGGGATCTCCTTTACAGGTAGTTAGGGACCTCCCCCAGGGGGATTCTGTTGGGCACAGGCAAACATGGGACCTTAGGGCCCCAAACCTGACCTGTCCCTCCAGTAAGCCCACAAAAGGGACCCAGCCTCCAGCTTTAGGTAGCCAGAGGCTGACCCTGAGAGCACAGTGCAACTCAGTTAAAGAAAGAAAGGCATCCATGGTGGAGGATGATTGGAGGAAGCTGAGGCCTCACTTTGAGGACACTCACTTCAGTACTCCATCTCAACACCAGCCTTTTACTTTGCCAAGACACACCACAGGTAGAGATTCCCTATGGTGGAGACCCTCTGATACCCTTAGGGTGAGGGATTGCTTAGTGGACCATGAGACAGGGGGTAACCATGCCAGTGCTGGTTCCTCCTTATATGGCCACTTGGGCAATATAGGCTTACCTGGTCAAGGTCAGCCTTATCTCCCTTCGTTTGGGGGGGGGTTGTGTAGGAAGGTGGATATCTGACTATGGTTACCCCCAAATTTTTGCCTAGTGTCTAGCTGGTTTTTCGACTTAGTTGGCCTGAGATCCTGCCATTCAGGCTCTCAGGCTATCTGCTCTCTCTGTAAAATGGACTCCATGTACCCTAGGTACATACCCAATTGGTTGGATCACCCTGTCAGCCCCTGTACCAGTGTACACTAGGTACCCAGGGCATTGGTGTATCCAAGGCCTGCCAGGGGCTGAAGCATGTATTATGCCACCCCAGGCTTGGCCTAACAATCTGACACAACTGGCTGATCACTCAGCTGGGGTAAGTTGGTGTAATCACCTCTTACTTAGGTGTAGTATACCTATACCTAAACTTAAATGGGACACCTGGTAACCTATAAGTCACTCCTATGGCAGGCCTTAACAATCCTGAAGGCAGAGTGCTTGGTTCCATGTGAGATGGTGCTCTGGCATGAGCTGAGCCTGTCTGCAGTGGTCGGAACAACTTCCTTCTACTGTTTCCAGATATCGTCATACCATATACTCTTAAGTGCATTATGAACCTCGCGGTTAAATGCTATCTTTGGTTTGGCTTTATCAAAACATGTCGAGTAAGGTGTCATACGAATTGGAATACTAACCCCTCGCCAATTCTGGCGACGGGGTTAGCATTCCACCCTTCTAGAGGGACACGACATGTACAGTGCCTGAAACCCGGGTAAAATCAGACATAGCCTCAGCTCCACAAAATGGATGCTGCCACCACAGACACAAGTCTGCCCTCCTGCTGCTGGGAGTCCTTCCAGCTTGGGAGGTGTGGACAAAGGGTTTCCTGCCAGGGGAGGTGCGAGCACCACCCCAGACAGGATTTTGTGTATTGGTCAGGTAGGGCTTGAAAGAAACCAGACATGCCTGTGGCTCACAAGGAGCCTCGGGGCATATGCCAGTTCAAACCGGTCCTGGGGCACCCCAGTCCCGGGCCTGGGGCGAGCTGGACAAAGGATTGGGGGTGTAACCACCCCCCTTCCTGGTCCCACCCATAGGGAGGGACCTAGCAGGTAGTCCGGCCCCTAGAATCCGAATAAAGGTAGGAGCTGTGTCCTAAGACTTTAGACATCCTGGAATCAACTTGAAACTAAGAAGAAGACGGGAACTTCGACATTCTGCTGCACAGAAGACTGAAGAAAATCTCCCCTGTGGTCAGGGAGTGACCACCTTGCTAACGCAAGCACCATCCAGCGAATCACCGTCTGCTTTGCCGCCGCCTCCCGCCGGAGCCCGAGCCCAGAGACTGACAAGACCTGGACCTCCAGACCTCTCACCGCCCGATCCACAGTCCCTGAAAAGAGGAGACCCGTGGAGGCACCGAGACACGTGGAGCCAGCCATCTTGGAACGACTACGACAAGCTGACAAGTGCAACAACCGAGGCTCCCTCCAAGTTGTGCTTTGGGTCCTGAGAAGCCCAACCCTCGAGCAGCATCTGCACCAAAGGTGAGCCCTCCAGCATCTCCACGATCTGCGTGGGGCCCTTCTGCATTTTGCCACTCGACGCGCCTAACCGGTTGCTGGCCGCTGGCTAGTGGCCATCTTGGCGACGAAATCTACGACAAACACCGCTGGTCTGGTTGCTCCAGACTGGCCCTTGCTCCCCTCCAAAGGAGCACTCCCTCTGACCTTGCTGGTCAGAACCAACAGCTGATTTCCGAATCCTCCTGCAATTGCTTTTGCCAAGGCTTGTTTGCTTCGATCAAGTCGCCGACACCGCCGACAGCGAGAGCCTGCGTGGGACAGCTCGTGAGCCGACTCCTGGACGTCGTCGACCTTCAGGGACCACGTGGCTGCGGAGACAAGCTACCCCTCATCACCTGTTTGCACCCGACATCGCCTGGTACCCACCTGGTGCCACGCTGGTCACTGGCTAGTGACTGTGAACACTGTCCCCTCTGCTTACAGGTCTTCAACATCTCCGATCCACTCTTGGATCCACTGCATCTCTCCCGGACCGACCGCCTGCAGCATCTTTGTCTTCAAGCTCCACGGAACAGATAGAAGAAACCCGACGCACTTCGAGGCCTATGCACCCGCTTCCTGTGGGTGAGGTAAAGCTGGCACACCTGTGCCCAAGTGTAGTAATACATCTCTAGTGCCTGTGTTCCAAATCTTAAGTTCCTAGGTCATCCGGAAGATTCCTTTTGCAGTAACTTTGTACTTTTTACGCACCCATTGAAACCTATGGGAGCACGCGTGTGACTATTTGCTCTGCACACGCCACCCGTGGACCTCCTGGACACTAACTGACGTTAGCTCCTTGTAGGCCCAGCGATTCTAGAGGCCTTAGGCCTTTTCCCTTTTCTGTTCGTGGTACTTATACCACTATTTTAGTATATGGTTTGAGTGGCCACCAGGGCCTATCCATATAAAGTGCAACTTCTGTGTATTCTGTGATAATCTTGTTTGACGATTTGTGCTCCTGTGCTCATAAAGAGACTAGGGGTTACTTTGATAAATAAATACATATATATTTTGAATATATATCTGTGTGGTGTCCTTTCATTGGTATAAAAGGGGGTTGCATTTGGTAAAACAGCTGGCTTAACACGCTTCACGAGTTTAGCCTCAAAGACTGCTTAGCCTACGCTACCACTAGGGCAGCTAGTCCGAAAAGGTTGACTTACAACCACACCATAAGGGTTGCTTGGCATGGTACAAGGTGATCACTTTAACTAGTGAGCATCATATACCAGGCCAACTTCTCACAACACAGCTCCTACCTTTAAGCGGATTCTAGGGGCCGGACTACCTGCTAGGTCCCTCCCTATGGGTGGGACCAGGAAGGGGGGTGGTTACACCCCCAATCCTTTGTCCAGCTCGCCCCAGGCCCGGGACTGGTGTGCCCCAGGACCGGTTTGAACTGGCATATGCACCGAGGCTCCTTGTGAGCCACAGGCATGTCTGGTTTCTTTCAAGCCCTACCTGACCAATACACAAAATCCTGTCTGGGGTGGTGCACGCACCTCCCCTGGCAGGAAACCCTTTGTCCACACCTCCCAAGCTGGAAGGACTCCCAGCAGCAGGAGGGCAGACTTGTGTCTGTGGTGGCAGCATCCATTTTGTGGAGCTGAGGCTATGTCTGATTTTACCCGGGTTTCAGGTACTGTACATGTCGTGTCCCTCTAGAAGGGTGGAATGCTAACCCCGTCGCCAGAATTGGCGAGGGGTTAGTATTCCAATTCGTATGACACCTTACTCGACATGTTTTGATAAAGCCAAACCAAAGATAGCATTTAACCGCGAGGTTCATAATGCACTTAAGAGTATATGGTATGACGATATCTGGAAACAGTAGAAGGAAGTTGTTCCGACCACTGCAGACAGGCTCAGCTCATGCCAGAGCACCATCTCACATGGAACCAAGCACTCTGCCTTCAGGATTGTTAAGGCCTGCCATAGGAGTGACTTATAGGTTACCAGGTGTCCCATTTAAGGTTAGGTATAGGTATACTACACCTAAGTAAGAGGTGATTACACCAACTTACCCCAGCTGAGTGATCAGCCAGTTGTGTCAAATTGTTAGGCCAAGCCTGGGGTGGCATAATACATGCTGCAGCCCTTGGCAGGCCTTGGGTACACCAATGCCCTGGGTACCTAGTGTACACTGGTACAGGGGCTGACAGGGTGATCCAACCAATTGGGTATGTACCTAGGGTACATGGAGTCCATTTTAAAGAGAGAACAGATAGCCTGAGAGCCTGAATGGCAGGATCTCAGGCCAACTAAGTCGAAAAACCAGCTAGACACTAGGCAAAAATTTGGGGGTAACCATAGTCAGATATCCACCTTCCTACAGTCAGTCAGTGTCAGTCAGTCAGTGTCAGTCAGTCAGAGTCAGTCAGTGTCAGTCAGTGTCAGTCAGTGTCAGTCAGTCAGTGTCAGTCAGTGTCAGTCAGTCAGTGTCAGTCAGTGTCAGTCAGTCAGTGTCAGTCAGTGTCAGTCAGTGTCAGTCAGTGTCAGTCAGTGTCAGTCAGTGTCAGTCAGTCAGTGTCAGTCAGTGTCAGTCAGTCAGTGTCAGTCAGTCAGTGTCAGTCAGTCAGTGTCAGTCAGTCAGTGTCAGTCAGTGTCAGTCAGTCAGTGTCAGTCAGTCAGTCAGTGTCAGTCAGTCAGTCAGTGTCAGTCAGTCAGTCAGTGTCAGTCAGTGTCAGTGTCAGTCAGTGTCAGTGTCAGTCAGTGTCAGTCAGTCAGTGTCAGTGTCAGTCAGTCAGTGTCAGTCAGTCAGTGTCAGTCAGTCAGTGTCAGTCAGTCAGTGTCAGTCAGTCAGTGTCAGTCAGTCAGTGTCAGTCAGTCAGTGTCAGTCAGTGTCAGTCAGTGTCAGTCAGTGTCAGTCAGTCAGTGTCAGTCAGTGTCAGTCAGTCAGTGTCAGTCAGTCAGTGTCAGTCAGTCAGTGTCAGTCAGTCAGTGTCAGTCAGTCAGTGTCAGTCAGTCAGTGTCAGTCAGTCAGTGTCAGTCAGTCAGTCAGTCAGTGTCAGTCAGTCAGTGTCAGTCAGTCAGTCAGTGTCAGTCAGTCAGTGTCAGTCAGTCAGTGTCAGTCAGTGTCAGTGTCAGTCAGTGTCAGTGTCAGTCAGTGTCAGTCAGTCAGTGTCAGTGTCAGTCAGTCAGTGTCAGTCAGTCAGTGTCAGTCAGTCAGTGTCAGTCAGTCAGTGTCAGTCAGTCAGTGTCAGTCAGTCAGTGTCAGTCAGTCAGTGTCAGTCAGTCAGTGTCAGTCAGTCAGTGTCAGTCAGTCAGTGTCAGTCAGTCAGTGTCAGTCAGTCAGTGTCAGTCAGTCAGTGTCAGTCAGTGTCAGTCAGTCAGTGTCAGTCAGTGTCAGTCAGTGTCAGTCAGTCAGTGTCAGTCAGTGTCAGTCAGTCAGTGTCAGTCAGTCAGTGTCAGTCAGTCAGTGTCAGTCAGTCAGTGTCAGTCAGTCAGTGTCAGTCAGTCAGTGTCAGTCAGTCAGTGTCAGTCAGTCAGTGTCAGTCAGTCAGTGTCAGTCAGTCAGTGTCAGTCAGTCAGTGTCAGTCAGTCAGTCAGTCAGTGTCAGTCAGTCAGTGTCAGTCAGTCAGTCAGTGTCAGTCAGTCAGTGTCAGTCAGTCAGTGTCAGTCAGTCAGTGTCAGTCAGTCAGTGTCAGTCAGTCAGTGTCAGTCAGTCAGTCAGTGTCAGTCAGTGTCAGTGTCAGTCAGTCAGTGTCAGTCAGTCAGTGTCAGTCAGTCAGTGTCAGTCAGTCAGTGTCAGTCAGTCAGTGTCAGTCAGTCAGTGTCAGTCAGTCAGTGTCAGTCAGTCAGTGTCAGTCAGTGTCAGTCAGTCAGTGTCAGTCAGTGTCAGTCAGTGTCAGTCAGTCAGTGTCAGTCAGTGTCAGTCAGTGTCAGTCAGTCAGTGTCAGTCAGTCAGTGTCAGTCAGTCAGTGTCAGTCAGTCAGTGTCAGTCAGTCAGTGTCAGTCAGTCAGTGTCAGTCAGTGTCAGTCAGTCAGTGTCAGTCAGTCAGTCAGTCAGTGTCAGTCAGTCAGTGTCAGTCAGTCAGTCAGTGTCAGTCAGTCAGTGTCAGTCAGTCAGTGTCAGTCAGTCAGTGTCAGTCAGTCAGTGTCAGTCAGTGTCAGTCAGTGTCAGTCAGTGTCAGTCAGTGTCAGTCAGTCAGTGTCAGTCAGTCAGTGTCAGTCAGTCAGTGTCAGTCAGTCAGTGTCAGTGTCAGTCAGTCGGTGTCAGTCAGTCAGTGTCAGTCAGTCAGTGTCAGTCAGTCAGTGTCAGTCAGTCAGTGTCAGTGTCAGTCAGTCAGTGTCAGTGTCAGTCAGTGTCAGTCAGTGTCAGTCAGTCAGTGTCAGTCAGTGTCAGTCAGTCAGTGTCAGTCAGTCAGTGTCAGTCAGTCAGTGTCAGTCAGTCAGTGTCAGTCAGTGTCAGTCAGTGTCAGTCAGTGTCAGTCAGTCAGTGTAGGAAGGTGGATATCTGACTATGGTTACCCCCAAATTTTTGCCTAGTGTCTAGCTGGTTTTTCGACTTAGTTGGCCTGAGATCCTGCCATTCAGGCTCTCAGGCTATCTGCTCTCTCTGTAAAATGGACTCCATGTACCCTAGGTACATACCCAATTGGTTGGATCACCCTGTCAGCCCCTGTACCAGTGTACACTAGGTACCCAGGGCATTGGTGTACCCAAGGCCTGCCAAGGGCTGCAGCATGTATTATGCCACCCCAGGCTTGGCCTAACAATTTGACACAACTGGCTGATCACTCAGCTGGGGTAAGTTGGTGTAATCACCTCTTACTTAGGTGTAGTATACCTATACCTAACCTTAAATGGGACACCTGGTAACCTATAAGTCACTCCTATGGCAGGCCTTAACAATCCTGAAGGCAGAGTGCTTGGTTCCATGTGAGATGGTGCTCTGGCATGAGCTGAGCCTGTCTGCAGTGGTCGGAACAACTTCCTTCTACTGTTTCCAGATATCGTCATACCATATACTCTTAAGTGCATTATGAACCTCGCGGTTAAATGCTAACTTTGGTTTGGCTTTATCAAAACATGTCGAGTAAGGTGTCATACGAATTGGAATACTAACCCCTCGCCAATTCTGGCGACGGGGTTAGCATTCCACCCTTCTAGAGGGACACGACATGTACAGTACCTGAAACCCGGGTAAAATCAGACATAGCCTCAGCTCCACAGAATGGATGCTGCCACCACAGACACAAGTCTGCCCTCCTGCTGCTGGGAGTCCTTCCAGCTTGGGAGGTGTGGACAAAGGGTTTCCTGCCAGGGGAGGTGCGTGCACCACCCCAGACAGGATTTTGTGTATTGGTCAGGTAGGGCTTGAAAGAAACCAGACATGCCTGTGGCTCACAAGGAGCCTCGGTGCATATGCCAGTTCAAACCGGTCCTGGGGCACACCAGTCCCGGGCCTGGGGCGAGCTGGACAAAGGATTGGGGGTGTAACCACCCCCCTTCCTGGTCCCACCCTTAGGGAGGGACCTAGCAGGTAGTCCGGCCCCTAGAATCCGAATAAAGGTAGGAGCTGTGTCCTAAGACTTCAGACATCCTGGAATCAACTTGAAACTAAGAAGAAGACGGGAACTTCGACATTCTGCTGCACAGAAGACTGAAGAAAATCTCCCCTGTGGTCAGGGAGTGACCACCTTGCTAACGCAAGCACCATCCAGCGAATCACCGTCTGCTTTGCCGCCGCCTCCCGCCGGAGCCCGAGCCCAGAGACTGACAAGACCTGGACCTCCAGACCTCTCACCGCCCGATCCACAGTCCCTGCAAAGAGGAGACCCGTGGAGGCACCGAGACACGTGGAGCCAGCCATCTTGGAACGACTACGACAAGCTGACCAGTGCAACAACCGAGGCTCCCTCCAAGTTGTGCTTTGGGTCCTGAGAAGCCCAACCCTCGAGCAGCATCTGCACCAAAGGTGAGCCCTCCAGTATCTCCACGATCTGCGTGGGGCCCTTCTGCATTTTGCCACTCGACGCGCCTAACCGGTTGCTGGCCCGCTGGCTAGTGGCCATCTTGGCGACGAAATCTACGACAAACACCGCTGGTCTGGTTGCTCCAGACTGGCCCTTGCTCCCCTCCAAAGGAGCAATCCCTCTGACCTTGCTGGTCAGAACCAACAGCTGATTTCCGAATCCTCCTGCAATTGCTTTTGCCAAGGCTTGTTTGCTTCGATCAAGTCGCCGACACCGCCGACAGCGAGAGCCTTCGTGGGACAGCTCGTGAGCCGACTCCTGGACGTCGTCGACCTTCAGGGACCACGTGGCTGCGGAGACAAGCTACCCCTCATCACCTGTTTGCACCCGACATCGCCTGGTACCCACCTGGTGCCACGCTGGTCACTGGCTAGTGACTGTGAACACTGTCCCCTCTGCTTACAGGTCTTCAACATCTCCGATCCACTCTTGGATCCACTGCATCCCTTCCCGACCGACCGCCTGCAGCATCTTTGTCCCAGGCTCAACGGAACAGATAGAAGAAACCCGACGCACTTTGAGGCCTATGCACCCGCTTCCTGTGGGTGAGGTAAAGCTGGTACTCCGGTGCCCATGTGTAGTAATACATCTCTAGTGCCTGTGTTCCAAATCTTAAGTTCCTAGGTCATCCGGAAGATTCCTTTTGCAGTAACTTTGTACTTTTTACGCACCCATTGAAACCTATGGGAGCACGCGTGTGACTATTTGCTCTGCACACGCCACCCGTGGACCTCCTGGTCACTAACTGACGTTAGCTCCTTGTAGGCCCAGCGATTCTAGAGGCCCTAGGCCTTTTCCCTTTTCTGTTCGTGGTACTTATACCACTATTTTAGTATATGGTTCGAGTGGCCACCAGGGCCTATCCATATAAAGTGCAACTTCTGTGTATTCTGTGATAATCTTGTTTGACGATTTGTGCTCCTGTGCTCATAAAGAGACTAGGGGTTACTTTGAGAAATAAATACATATATATTTTGAATATATATCTGTGTGGTGTCCTTTCATTGGTATAAAAGGGGGTTACTATTGGTAAAACAGCTTGCTTAACACGCTTCACGAGTTTAGCCTCAAAGACTGCTTAGCCTACGCTACCACTAGGGCAGCTAGTCCGAAAAGGTTGACTTACAACCACACCATAAGGGTTGCTTGGCATGGTACAAGGTGGTCACTAGAACTAGTGAACAGCATATACCAGGCCAACTTCTCACATTGGTGAGCAGCGGTTGGATTTGAGCTTGCTGTGTTTTACCATTGTAATCTCTTGGTTACCAATTGAAAGATCACATAGGTACCTGTAGGTACATATAAAACAAGATTAGATATACATAAGTTCTACTGAACTTAGTTGTTGTAGAGCAAAGGGAGTAGCACACCCTGACTACAACTACTAGATAGGTTTAGTAGGTAAACCCAAGTGTAGGTAGATTGCAACACATCCACCCACACTTAAGAGCAATGGCCGGGGCAGAGGGGTCCACTGTACCCATCTCTGTTGAGAGTGACCCCCAGAGGGCAACATCCAGCTTTGCTACCCTTAACCAGAATGAGCTCAGGCATTTGGCAACTCTTAGAGGCCTTAAACAGCCCAAGAACCCTACCTCTGCTGAGCTCAGAGAACTCTTACAAAATGATGAGAATCAGAGAGAACTCAGGAAAGCTTCCCAGTTAGCCCCCTTAGGGTCAGGAACAGGAGGCCCCCCTTCTGAAGATGCCACAGAGGTACCCCCTTTCAATAGTCACCCCTTAGATGGGATGCCTACCACAGAGGAAGAAAGTGATGGGGATACAGATGTGAGTGGGGATGAAGGGAGAACTAGCCCAGTGCCAAGTGTTATACTTGGCCCAGCTAAACTAAGGCTATTGGGGACTGACAGTGGGTTCACCCCATTGGATCTCCCCAGTGGACTTAACACAGGGCTTGGAAGGCAAAGGAATCGCTCAGGTGACTCCAATGCTTCCCATGGCTCTAGAGGCTCTCAAGGTCACTCCAGAAGGAGACTGACCACCCCTCAGAGGAGGGAACATGAGGCCAGAATGCAGGAAGCCCAGCTGAGGATCAGGAAGCAGGAGCTAGAAGTAGCCCTGATGGAAGAAAAACTGAGCAAGGCTAGGCAGCATAGAGAGAGTGGGTCTATACCCACTGGTGGCAGCAATGTCCCTAGGGACAAAGATAGGGTCTTTGACAATAGGAACCTGTCCAAGATTGTGCCCCCCTACAAAAGTGGGGATGACATCCACAAATGGATGACTGCTCTTGAGAGAGCCTGCAAAGTGCAGCAGGTTCCTGAAGACCAGTGGGCAGCAATCTTATGGCTCTCCTTTGAGGGGAGAGGCAGAGATAGACTCCTCACTGTTAGAGAAGAGGATGTCAGAAATTACAGAGTCCTGAAGAGTGTCCTAGTTGATGGGTTAGGCTTAACCACTGAACAGTACAGGTTAATGTTCAGAGACACCCAGAAGACACAGACTCAGGACTGGTCTGAATATGTGGAATGTGCCACTAAGGCTTTGGAGGGTTGGTTGCTGGGAAGTAAGGTGTCTGATTATACAGGATTGTACAATTTGATGATGAGAGAGCAGATTTTAAGTAATTGTCAAAACCAGCTTCTCCATCAACACCTGGTAGACTCAGATTTGACCTCTCCCCAAGAATTGGGAAAGAGGGCAGATAAATGGGTCAGGACCAGGATCAGGCCTAAAAACCAGGGTGGTGACCAAAAGAAAGATACCACCAAGCCTCAAGAGAAGGGTGGGGATAAAGAAAAAGAGAAACCTTCCTCAGGGCCCCAAAACTCCACACAGGGTGGTGGGTCCCAAGCTCCCTCCTCTACCACAGCTAAAAAGCCCTACTGCCATGAGTGTAAAACTCCTGGGCATTGGAAAACTGACAGCGGTTGCCCAAGGGCTAAAAACAAAACTGTTCCTCCAATTACTCCTGTCACACCACCTATTACTGTCAGCAGTAATCCCCCAGGTGGTGGGAGTGCCCCCAGAAATCTGGGTGGGTTTACTTGGGGAACACAGGGGGACCCTGGCTTAGCCAATTCCCCTACAGCAACCACTCTTGTCTGTGATGGTGGCATGGGGTTTGCCAACTTCACTGCCTGTCCCAACACTTTGGGTAGGTACAGACAGGAGCCCTACATCAATGGTACAAAAGCTGAGGCCTACAGAGACACTGGGGCTAGCATCACAATGGTGGCCCATTGGCTAGTTCCCTCTGAGCAGCTTTTGCCCGGTTTCTCCTACCAGGTGACTAACATTGATGGCAAACAGAACAGTCATCCCATGGCAGAGGTATGTCTCAGCTGGGGAGGGGTCACTGGCCCTAAAAGGGTAGCAGTGTCCCCAACCTTGCCTGTAGACTGCTTACTGGGGAATGACTTAGAACTCTCAGCTTGGGCTGGAGTTGAACAAGACACCCATTCTAAAATGGTAGGCCTTTCACAAAAGGGTAGGGGGGTTGTGCCATTCACAACCCCTGTCCAAATAGATTTCCTCCCTGAAAAGGTTGGAAGGGCAGTGGTAGCCACAGCCCAGGCACAGACAGACTTCCCTGTAGGGACTGGCAGAGCTGTGACAGTCACAGCTCAAACACAAACTGAGTGCCCCCCTGAAAAGGTTGGCAAGGCTGTAATGGTCTCAGCCTATACTCAGACTGACATAGGTGTAGTGAAGCCTGAAACAATGGATCACTCCACACAAACTGAGAGTAGTGGGGAGGAAGAAAAGTCTCCCTCTCCCCAGACATTAGGAAAAGGTCAGCCTCCTCAGGGATCTGACCTCACCCCTTGTGAAGGAACTGCCCCAGAGGTAGCCAGGCCTGGCCTGGCAGAGCCTCTGATGTCAGTGGCCCCTTCCAAGGTGGGATCCAGTCTGGTGCAGGTAGCCTGCCTCTCTCTACCCTGCCTCAGTCAGCCCAGGGCTGCAGAGGTCAGGGAGGCCAGTGGACCCCCAGAGGGCCCCTGTCCACAAGAACCCCCCCATCAAAAGAATGAGGATTGCCTGGCTAGTAGCCCTAGTCAGGTGATGGGTAAAAACATTCCTGAGGGATCTCCTTTACAGGTAGTTAGGGACCTCCCCCAGGGGGATTCTGTTGGGCACAGGCAAACATGGGACCTTAGGGCCCCAAACCTGACCTGTCCCTCCAGTAAGCCCACAAAAGGGACCCAGCCTCCAGCTTTAGGTAGCCAGAGGCTGACCCTGAGAGCACAGTGCAACTCAGTTAAAGAAAGAAAGGCATCCATGGTGGAGGATGATTGGAGGAAGCTGAGGCCTCACTTTGAGGACACTCACTTCAGTACTCCATCTCAACACCAGCCTTTTACTTTGCCAAGACACACCACAGGTAGAGATTCCCTATGGTGGAGACCCTCTGATACCCTTAGGGTGAGGGATTGCTTAGTGGACCATGAGACAGGGGGTAACCATGCCAGTGCTGGTTCCTCCTTATATGGCCACTTGGGCAATATAGGCTTACCTGGTCAAGGTCAGCCTTATCTCCCTTCGTTTGGGGGGGGGTTGTGTAGGAAGGTGGATATCTGACTATGGTTACCCCCAAATTTTTGCCTAGTGTCTAGCTGGTTTTTCGACTTAGTTGGCCTGAGATCCTGCCATTCAGGCTCTCAGGCTATCTGCTCTCTCTGTAAAATGGACTCCATGTACCCTAGGTACATACCCAATTGGTTGGATCACCCTGTCAGCCCCTGTACCAGTGTACACTAGGTACCCAGGGCATTGGTGTACCCAAGGCCTGCCAAGGGCTGCAGCATGTATTATGCCACCCCAGGCTTGGCCTAACAATTTGACACAACTGGCTGATCACTCAGCTGGGGTAAGTTGGTGTAATCACCTCTTACTTAGGTGTAGTATACCTATACCTAACCTTAAATGGGACACCTGGTAACCTATAAGTCACTCCTATGGCAGGCCTTAACAATCCTGAAGGCAGAGTGCTTGGTTCCATGTGAGATGGTGCTCTGGCATGAGCTGAGCCTGTCTGCAGTGGTCGGAACAACTTCCTTCTACTGTTTCCAGATATCGTCATACCATATACTCTTAAGTGCATTATGAACCTCGCGGTTAAATGCTAACTTTGGTTTGGCTTTATCAAAACATGTCGAGTAAGGTGTCATACGAATTGGAATACTAACCCCTCGCCAATTCTGGCGACGGGGTTAGCATTCCACCCTTCTAGAGGGACACGACATGTACAGTACCTGAAACCCGGGTAAAATCAGACATAGCCTCAGCTCCACAAAATGGATGCTGCCACCACAGACACAAGTCTGCCCTCCTGCTGCTGGGAGTCCTTCCAGCTTGGGAGGTGTGGACAAAGGGTTTCCTGCCAGGGGAGGTGCGTGCACCACCCCAGACAGGATTTTGTGTATTGGTCAGGTAGGGCTTGAAAGAAACCAGACATGCCTGTGGCTCACAAGGAGCCTCGGTGCATATGCCAGTTCAAACCGGTCCTGGGGCACACCAGTCCCGGGCCTGGGGCGAGCTGGACAAAGGATTGGGGGTGTAACCACCCCCCTTCCTGGTCCCACCCTTAGGGAGGGACCTAGCAGGTAGTCCGGCCCCTAGAATCCGAATAAAGGTAGGAGCTGTGTCCTAAGACTTCAGACATCCTGGAATCAACTTGAAACTAAGAAGAAGACGGGAACTTCGACATTCTGCTGCACAGAAGACTGAAGAAAATCTCCCCTGTGGTCAGGGAGTGACCACCTTGCTAACGCAAGCACCATCCAGCGAATCACCGTCTGCTTTGCCGCCGCCTCCCGCCGGAGCCCGAGCCCAGAGACTGACAAGACCTGGACCTCCAGACCTCTCACCGCCCGATCCACAGTCCCTGCAAAGAGGAGACCCGTGGAGGCACCGAGACACGTGGAGCCAGCCATCTTGGAACGACTACGACAAGCTGACCAGTGCAACAACCGAGGCTCCCTCCAAGTTGTGCTTTGGGTCCTGAGAAGCCCAACCCTCGAGCAGCATCTGCACCAAAGGTGAGCCCTCCAGTATCTCCACGATCTGCGTGGGGCCCTTCTGCATTTTGCCACTCGACGCGCCTAACCGGTTGCTGGCCCGCTGGCTAGTGGCCATCTTGGCGACGAAATCTACGACAAACACCGCTGGTCTGGTTGCTCCAGACTGGCCCTTGCTCCCCTCCAAAGGAGCAATCCCTCTGACCTTGCTGGTCAGAACCAACAGCTGATTTCCGAATCCTCCTGCAATTGCTTTTGCCAAGGCTTGTTTGCTTCGATCAAGTCGCCGACACCGCCGACAGCGAGAGCCTTCGTGGGACAGCTCGTGAGCCGACTCCTGGACGTCGTCGACCTTCAGGGACCACGTGGCTGCGGAGACAAGCTACCCCTCATCACCTGTTTGCACCCGACATCGCCTGGTACCCACCTGGTGCCACGCTGGTCACTGGCTAGTGACTGTGAACACTGTCCCCTCTGCTTACAGGTCTTCAACATCTCCGATCCACTCTTGGATCCACTGCATCCCTTCCCGACCGACCGCCTGCAGCATCTTTGTCCCAGGCTCAACGGAACAGATAGAAGAAACCCGACGCACTTTGAGGCCTATGCACCCGCTTCCTGTGGGTGAGGTAAAGCTGGTACTCCGGTGCCCATGTGTAGTAATACATCTCTAGTGCCTGTGTTCCAAATCTTAAGTTCCTAGGTCATCCGGAAGATTCCTTTTGCAGTAACTTTGTACTTTTTACGCACCCATTGAAACCTATGGGAGCACGCGTGTGACTATTTGCTCTGCACACGCCACCCGTGGACCTCCTGGTCACTAACTGACGTTAGCTCCTTGTAGGCCCAGCGATTCTAGAGGCCCTAGGCCTTTTCCCTTTTCTGTTCGTGGTACTTATACCACTATTTTAGTATATGGTTCGAGTGGCCACCAGGGCCTATCCATATAAAGTGCAACTTCTGTGTATTCTGTGATAATCTTGTTTGACGATTTGTGCTCCTGTGCTCATAAAGAGACTAGGGGTTACTTTGAGAAATAAATACATATATATTTTGAATATATATCTGTGTGGTGTCCTTTCATTGGTATAAAAGGGGGTTACTATTGGTAAAACAGCTTGCTTAACACGCTTCACGAGTTTAGCCTCAAAGACTGCTTAGCCTACGCTACCACTAGGGCAGCTAGTCCGAAAAGGTTGACTTACAACCACACCATAAGGGTTGCTTGGCATGGTACAAGGTGGTCACTAGAACTAGTGAACAGCATATACCAGGCCAACTTCTCACAGACACTGACTGACTGACACTGACTGACTGACACTGACTGACTGACACTGACTGACACTGACTGACTGACACTGACTGACACTGACTGACTGACACTGACTGACACTGACTGACTGACACTGACTGACTGACACTGACTGACACTGACTGACTGACACTGACTGACTGACACTGACTGACACTGACTGACTGACACTGACTGACTGACACTGACTGACTGACACTGACTGACTGACACTGACTGACTGACACTGACTGACTGACACTGACTGACTGACACTGACTGACTGACTGACACTGACTGACTGACACTGACTGACTGACACTGACTGACTGACTGACACTGACTGACTGACACTGACTGACACTGACTGACACTGACTGACACTGACTGACACTGACTGACACTGACTGACACTGACTGACACTGACTGACACTGACTGACACTGACTGACTGACACTGACTGACACTGACTGACTGACACTGACTGACTGACACTGACTGACTGACACTGACTGACTGACACTGACTGACACTGACTGACACTGACTGACACTGACTGACACTGACTGACACTGACTGACACTGACTGACACTGACTGACACTGACTGACACTGACTGACACTGACTGACACTGACTGACACTGACTGACACTGACTGACACTGACTGACACTGACTGACACTGACTGACACTGACTGACACTGACTGACTGACACTGACTGACTGACACTGACTGACTGACACTGACTGACTGACACTGACTGACTGACTGACACTGACTGACTGACTGACTGACTGACACTGACTGACTGACTGACACTGACTGACTGACTGACACTGACTGACTGACTGACACTGACTGACTGACACTGACTGACTGACACTGACTGACTGACTGACACTGACTGACTGACACTGACTGACACTGACTGACACTGACTGACACTGACACTGACTGACTGACACTGACTGACTGACACTGACTGACTGACACTGACTGACTGACACTGACTGACTGACACTGACTGACTGACACTGACTGACTGACTCTGACTGACTGACACTGACTGACTGACTGACACTGACTGACTGACACTGACTGACACTGACTGACACTGACTGACACTGACTGACACTGACTGACACTGACTGACACTGACTGACTGACACTGACTGACACTGACTGACACTGACTGACACTGACTGACACTGACTGACACTGACTGACTGACTGACACTGACTGACTGACACTGACTGACACTGAATGACACTGACTGACTGAATGACACTGACTGACTGACACTGACTGACTGACACTGACTGACTGACACTGACTGACACTGACTGACTGACACTGACTGACACTGACTGACTGACACTGACTGACACTGACTGACTGACACTGACTGACTGACACTGACTGACACTGACTGACTGACACTGACTGACTGACACTGACTGACACTGACTGACTGACACTGACTGACTGACACTGACTGACTGACACTGACTGACTGACACTGACTGACTGACACTGACTGACTGACACTGACTGACTGACACTGACTGACTGACTGACACTGACTGACTGACACTGACTGACTGACTGACACTGACTGACTGACACTGACTGACACTGACTGACACTGACTGACACTGACTGACACTGACTGACACTGACTGACACTGACTGACTGACACTGACTGACACTGACTGACTGACACTGACTGACTGACACTGACTGACTGACACTGACTGACTGACACTGACTGACTGACACTGACTGACACTGACTGACTGACACTGACTGACACTGACTGACTGACACTGACTGACACTGACTGACACTGACTGACACTGACTGACACTGACTGACACTGACTGACACTGACTGACACTGACTGACACTGACTGACACTGACTGACACTGACTGACACTGACTGACACTGACTGACACTGACTGACACTGACTGACACTGACTGACACTGACTGACACTGACTGACACTGACTGACTGACACTGACTGACTGACACTGACTGACTGACACTGACTGACTGACACTGACTGACTGACTGACACTGACTGACTGACTGACTGACACTGACTGACTGACACTGACTGACTGACTGACACTGACTGACTGACTGACACTGACTGACTGACTGACACTGACTGACTGACACTGACTGACTGACTGACACTGACTGACTGACTGACACTGACTGACTGACTGACACTGACTGACTGACTGACACTGACTGACTGACACTGACTGACTGACTGACACTGACTGACTGACACTGACTGACTGACTGACACTGACTGACTGACACTGACTGACTGACACTGACTGACTGACACTGACTGACTGACACTGACTGACTGACACTGACTGACTGACACTGACTGACTGACACTGACTGACACTGACTGACACTGACTGACACTGACTGACACTGACTGACACTGACTGACACTGACTGACACTGACTGACACTGACTGACACTGACTGACACTGACTGACACTGACTGACACTGACTGACACTGACTGACACTGACTGACACTGACTGACACTGACTGACACTGACTGACACTGACTGACACTGACTGACACTGACTGACACTGACTGACACTGACTGACACTGACTGACACTGACTGACACTGACTGACACTGACTGACACTGACTGACACTGACTGACACTGACTGACACTGACTGACACTGACTGACACTGACTGACACTGACTGACACTGACTGACACTGACTGACACTGACTGACACTGACTGACACTGACTGACACTGACTGACACTGACTGACACTGACTGACTGACACTGACTGACTGACACTGACTGACTGACACTGACACTGACTGACACTGACTGACTGACACTGACTGACTGACACTGACTGACTGACACTGACTGACTGACACTGACTGACTGACACTGACTGACTGACACTGACTGACTGACACTGACTGACTGACACTGACTGACTGACACTGACTGACTGACACTGACTGACTGACACTGACTGACTGACACTGACTGACTGACACTGACTGACTGACACTGACTGACTGACACTGACTGACTGACACTGACTGACTGACACTGACTGACTGACACTGACTGACTGACACTGACTGACTGACACTGACTGACTGACACTGACTGACTGACACTGACTGACTGACACTGACTGACTGACACTGACTGACTGACACTGACTGACTGACACTGACTGACTGACACTGACTGACTGACACTGACTGACTGACACTGACTGACTGACACTGACTGACACTGACTGACACTGACTGACACTGACTGACACTGACTGACACTGACTGACACTGACTGACACTGACTGACACTGACTGACACTGACTGACACTGACTGACACTGACTGACACTGACTGACACTGACTGACACTGACTGACACTGACTGACACTGACTGACACTGACTGACACTGACTGACTGACACTGACTGACTGACACTGACTGACTGACACTGACTGACTGACACTGACTGACACTGACTGACACTGACTGACACTGACTGACACTGACTGACACTGACTGACACTGACTGACACTGACTGACACTGACTGACACTGACTGACACTGACTGACACTGACTGACACTGACTGACACTGACTGACACTGACTGACACTGACTGACACTGACTGACACTGACTGACTGACTGACACTGACTGACTGACTGACACTGACTGACTGACTCACTGACTGACTGACACTGACTGACTGACACTGACTGACTGACACTGACTGACTGACACTGACTGACTGACACTGACTGACTGACACTGACTGACACTGACTGACACTGACTGACACTGACTGACACTGACTGACACTGACTGACACTGACTGACACTGACTGACACTGACTGACACTGACTGACACTGACTGACACTGACTGACACTGACTGACACTGACTGACACTGACTGACACTGACTGACACTGACTGACACTGACTGACACTGACTGACACTGACTGACACTGACTGACACTGACTGACACTGACTGACACTGACTGACACTGACTGACACTGACTGACACTGACTGACACTGACTGACTGACACTGACTGACACTGACTGACTGACACTGACTGACTGACACTGACTGACTGACACTGACTGACTGACACTGACTGACTGACTGACACTGACTGACTGACACTGACTGACTGACTGACACTGACTGACTGACACTGACTGACTGACACTGACTGACTGACACTGACTGACTGACAGACTGACACTGACTGACTGACAGACTGACACTGACTGACTGACAGACTGACACTGACTGACTGACACTGACTGACTGACACTGACTGACTGACACTGACTGACTGACAGACAGACTGACACTGACTGACTGACAGACTGACACTGACTGACTGACAGACTGACACTGACTGACTGACTGACACTGACTGACTGACTGACACTGACTGACTGACTGACACTGACTGACTGACTGACACTGACTGACTGACACTGACTGACTGACACTGACTGACTGACACTGACTGACTGACACTGACTGACTGACACTGACTGACTGACACTGACTGACTGACACTGACTGACTGACACTGACTGACTGACACTGACTGACTGACACTGACTGACACTGACTGACACTGACTGACACTGACTGACACTGACTGACACTGACTGACACTGACTGACACTGACTGACACTGACTGACACTGACTGACACTGACTGACACTGACTGACACTGACTGACACTGACTGACACTGACTGACACTGACTGACACTGACTGACACTGACTGACACTGACTGACACTGACTGACACTGACTGACACTGACTGACACTGACTGACACTGACTGACACTGACTGACACTGACTGACACTGACTGACACTGACTGACACTGACTGACACTGACTGACACTGACTGACACTGACTGACACTGACTGACACTGACTGACTGACACTGACTGACACTGACTGACACTGACTGACACTGACTGACACTGACTGACACTGACTGACACTGACTGACACTGACTGACTGACACTGACTGACTGACACTGACTGACTGACTGACACTGACTGACTGACACTGACTGACTGACACTGACTGACTGACTGACACTGACTGACTGACACTGACTGACTGACACTGACTGACTGACACTGACTGACTGACACTGACTGACTGACACTGACTGACTGACTGACACTGACTGACACTGACTGACACTGACTGACTGACTGACACTGACTGACTGACTGACACTGACTGACTGACTGACACTGACTGACTGACTGACACTGACTGACTGACTGACACTGACTGACTGACTGACACTGACTGACTGACTGACACTGACTGACTGACTGACACTGACTGACTGACTGACACTGACTGACACTGACTGACTGACTGACACTGACTGACTGACACTGACTGACTGACACTGACTGACACTGACTGACTGACTGACACTGACTGACTGACACTGACTGACTGACACTGACTGACTGACACTGACTGACTGACACTGACTGACTGACACTGACTGACTGACTGACACTGACTGACTGACTGACACTGACTGACTGACACTGACTGACTGACTGACACTGACTGACTGACACTGACTGACTGACACTGACTGACTGACACTGACTGACTGACTGACACTGACTGACTGACTGACACTGACTGACTGACACTGACTGACTGACACTGACTGACTGACACTGACTGACTGACTGACACTGACTGACTGACTGACACTGACTGACTGACACTGACTGACACACACTGACTGACTGACTGACACTGACTGACTGACACTGACTGACTGACACTGACTGACTGACACTGACTGACTGACACTGACTGACTGACACTGACTGACACTGACTGACTGACACTGACTGACACACACTGACTGACACACACTGACTGACACACACTGACTGACACACTGACTGACTGACACACACTGACTGACACACACTGACTGACACACACTGACTGACACACACTGACTGACACACACTGACTGACACACACTGACTGACACACTGACTGACTGACTGACACTGACTGACACTGACTGACACTGACTGACACTGACTGACACTGACTGACACTGACTGACACTGACTGACACTGACTGACACTGACTGACACTGACTGACACTGACTGACACTGACTGACACTGACTGACACTGACTGACTGACACTGACTGACACTGACTGACTGACTGACACTGACTGACTGACACTGACTGACTGACTGACACTGACTGACTGACTGACACTGACTGACTGACTGACACTGACTGACTGACTGACACTGACTGACTGACACTGACTGACTGACTGACACTGACTGACTGACTGACACTGACTGACTGACTGACACTGACTGACTGACACTGACTGACTGACACTGACTGACTGACTGACTGACACTGACTGACTGACTGACACTGACTGACTGACACTGACTGACTGACTGACTGACACTGACTGACACTGACTGACACTGACTGACACTGACTGACACTGACTGACACTGACTGACACTGACTGACACTGACTGACACTGACTGACACTGACTGACACTGACTGACACTGACTGACACTGACTGACACTGACTGACACTGACTGACACTGACTGACACTGACTGACACTGACTGACACTGACTGACTGACACTGACTGACACTGACTGACTGACACTGACTGACACTGACTGACTGACACTGACTGACACTGACTGACTGACACTGACTGACACTGACTGACTGACACTGACTGACACTGACTGACTGACACTGACTGACACTGACTGACTGACACTGACTGACTGACACTGACTGACACTGACTGACTGACACTGACTGACACTGACTGACTGACACTGACTGACTGACACTGACTGACTGACACTGACTGACTGACACTGACTGACTGACTGACTGACACTGACTGACTGACTGACACTGACTGACTGACACTGACTGACTGACTGACACTGACTGACTGACTGACACTGACTGACTGACTGACACTGACTGACTGACACTGACTGACTGACTGACACTGACTGACTGACTGACTGACACTGACTGACACTGACTGACACTGACTGACACTGACTGACACTGACTGACACTGACTGACACTGACTGACACTGACTGACACTGACTGACACTGACTGACACTGACTGACACTGACTGACACTGACTGACACTGACTGACACTGACTGACACTGACTGACACTGACTGACACTGACTGACACTGACTGACACTGACTGACACTGACTGACACTGACTGACACTGACTGACACTGACTGACACTGACTGACACTGACTGACACTGACTGACACTGACTGACTGACACTGACTGACTGACACTGACTGACACTGACTGACTGACACTGACTGACTGACACTGACTGACACTGACTGACACTGACTGACACTGACTGACACTGACTGACTGACTGACACTGACTGACACTGACTGACACTGACTGACACTGACTGACACTGACTGACTGACTGACACTGACTGACACTGACTGACACTGACTGACACTGACTGACTGACACTGACTGACACTGACTGACTGACACTGACTGACTGACACTGACTGACACTGACTGACTGACACTGACTGACACTGACTGACACTGACTGACACTGACTGACTGACACTGACTGACACTGACTGACTGACACTGACTGACTGACACTGACTGACACTGACTGACTGACACTGACTGACACTGACTGACTGACACTGACTGACTGACACTGACTGACACTGACTGACTGACACTGACACTGACTGACTGACACTGACTGACTGACACTGACACTGACTGACACTGACTGACACTGACTGACACTGACTGACACTGACTGACACTGACTGACTGACTGACACTGACTGACTGACACTGACTGACACTGACTGACTGACACTGACTGACACTGACTGACTGACACTGACTGACTGACACTGACTGACACTGACTGACTGACACTGACACTGACTGACTGACACTGACACTGACTGACTGACTGACACTGACTGACTGACTGACACTGACTGACTGACTGACACTGACACTGACTGACTGACTGACACTGACTGACTGACACTGACTGACTGACACTGACTGACTGACACTGACTGACACTGACTGACTGACACTGACTGACACTGACTGACACTGACTGACACTGACTGACACTGACTGACACTGACTGACACTGACTGACACTGACTGACACTGACTGACACTGACTGACACTGACTGACTGACACTGACTGACACTGACTGACTGACACTGACTGACTGACACTGACTGACTGACACTGACTGACTGACACTGACTGACTGACACTGACTGACTGACACTGACTGACTGACACTGACTGACTGACACTGACTGACTGACACTGACTGACTGACACTGACTGACTGACACTGACTGACTGACACTGACTGACTGACACTGACTGACTGACACTGACTGACTGACACTGACTGACTGACACTGACTGACTGACACTGACTGACTGACACTGACTGACTGACACTGACTGACTGACACTGACTGACTGACACTGACTGACTGACACTGACTGACTGACACTGACTGACTGACACTGACTGACTGACACTGACTGACTGACACTGACTGACTGACACTGACTGACTGACACTGACTGACTGACACTGACTGACTGACACTGACTGACTGACACTGACTGACTGACACTGACTGACACTGACTGACTGACACTGACTGACTGACACTGACTGACACTGACTGACACTGACTGACACTGACTGACACTGACTGACACTGACTGACACTGACTGACACTGACTGACACTGACTGACACTGACTGACACTGACTGACACTGACTGACACTGACTGACACTGACTGACACTGACTGACTGACACTGACTGACTGACACTGACTGACTGACACTGACTGACTGACACTGACTGACTGACACTGACTGACACTGACTGACACTGACTGACACTGACTGACACTGACTGACACTGACTGACACTGACTGACACTGACTGACACTGACTGACACTGACTGACACTGACTGACACTGACTGACACTGACTGACACTGACTGACACTGACTGACACTGACTGACACTGACTGACTGACACTGACTGACTGACACTGACTGACACTGACTGACACTGACTGACACTGACTGACACTGACTGACTGACACTGACTGACTGACACTGACTGACACTGACTGACACTGACTGACACTGACTGACACTGACTGACACTGACTGACACTGACTGACACTGACTGACACTGACTGACACTGACTGACACTGACTGACACTGACTGACACTGACTGACACTGACTGACACTGACTGACACTGACTGACACTGACTGACACTGACTGACACTGACTGACACTGACTGACACTGACTGACACTGACTGACACTGACTGACACTGACTGACACTGACTGACACTGACTGACACTGACTGACACTGACTGACACTGACTGACACTGACTGACACTGACTGACACTGACTGACACTGACTGACTGACTGACACTGACTGACTGACTGACACTGACTGACTGACTGACACTGACTGACTGACTGACACTGACTGACTGACTGACACTGACTGACTGACTGACACTGACTGACACTGACTGACACTGACTGACACTGACTGACACTGACTGACACTGACTGACACTGACTGACACTGACTGACACTGACTGACACTGACTGACACTGACTGACACTGACTGACACTGACTGACACTGACTGACACTGACTGACACTGACTGACACTGACTGACACTGACTGACACTGACTGACACTGACTGACACTGACTGACACTGACTGACACTGACTGACACTGACTGACACTGACTGACACTGACTGACACTGACTGACACTGACTGACACTGACTGACACTGACTGACACTGACTGACTGACACTGACTGACACTGACTGACACTGACTGACACTGACTGACACTGACTGACTGTGAGAAGTTGGCCTGGTATATGCTGTTCACTAGTTCTAGTGACCACCTTGTACCATGCCAAGCAACCCTTATGGTGTGGTTGTAAGTCAACCTTTTTGGACTAGCTGCCCTAGTGGTAGCGTAGGCTAAGCAGTCTTTGAGGCTAAACTCGTGATGCGTGTTAAGCAAGCTGTTTTACCAATAGTAACCCCCTTTTATACCAATGAAAGGACACCACACAGATATATATTCAAAATATATATGTATTTATTTCTCAAAGTAACCCCTAGTCTCTTTATGAGCACAGGAGCACAAATCGTCAAACAAGATTATCACAGAATACACAGAAGTTGCACTTTATATGGATAGGCCCTGGTGGCCACTCGAACCATATACTAAGATAGTGGTATAAGTACCACGAACAGAAAAGGGAAAAGGCCTAGGGCCTCTAGAATCGCTGGGCCTACAAGGAGCTAACGTCAGTTAGTGACCAGGAGGTCCACGGGTGGCGTGTGCAGAGCAAATAGTCACACGCGTGCTCCCATAGGTTTCAATGGGTGCGTAAAAAGTACAAAGTTACTGCAAAAGGAATCTTCCGGATGACCTAGGAACTTAAGATTTGGAACACAGGCACTAGAGATGTATTACTACACATGGGCACCGGAGTACCAGCTTTACCTCACCCACAGGAAGCGGGTGCATAGGCCTCAAAGTGCGTCGGGTTTCTTCTATCTGTTCCGTTGAGCCTGGGACAAAGATGCTGCAGGCGGTCGGTCGGGAAGGGATGCAGTGGATCCAAGAGTGGATCGGAGATGTTGAAGACCTGTAAGCAGAGGGGACAGTGTTCACAGTCACTAGCCAGTGACCAGCGTGGCACCAGGTGGGTACCAGGCGATGTCGGGTGCAAACAGGTGATGAGGGGTAGCTTGTCTCCGCAGCCACGTGGTCCCTGAAGGTCGACGACGTCCAGGAGTCGGCTCACGAGCTGTCCCACGAAGGCTCTCGCTGTCGGCGGTGTCGGCGACTTGATCGAAGCAAACAAGCCTTGGCAAAAGCAATTGCAGGAGGATTCGGAAATCAGCTGTTGGTTCTGACCAGCAAGGTCAGAGGGATTGCTCCTTTGGAGGGGAGCAAGGGCCAGTCTGGAGCAACCAGACCAGCGGTGTTTGTCGTAGATTTCGTCGCCAAGATGGCCACTAGCCAGCGGGCCAGCAACCGGTTAGGCGCGTCGAGTGGCAAAATGCAGAAGGGCCCCACGCAGATCGTGGAGATACTGGAGGGCTCACCTTTGGTGCAGATGCTGCTCGAGGGTTGGGCTTCTCAGGACCCAAAGCACAACTTGGAGGGAGCCTCGGTTGTTGCACTGGTCAGCTTGTCGTAGTCGTTCCAAGATGGCTGGCTCCACGTGTCTCGGTGCCTCCACGGGTCTCCTCTTTGCAGGGACTGTGGATCGGGCGGTGAGAGGTCTGGAGGTCCAGGTCTTGTCAGTCTCTGGGCTCGGGCTCCGGCGGGAGGCGGCGGCAAAGCAGACGGTGATTCGCTGGATGGTGCTTGCGTTAGCAAGGTGGTCACTCCCTGACCACAGGGGAGATTTTCTTCAGTCTTCTGTGCAGCAGAATGTCGAAGTTCCCGTCTTCTTCTTAGTTTCAAGTTGATTCCAGGATGTCTGAAGTCTTAGGACACAGCTCCTACCTTTAAGCGGATTCTAGGGGCCGGACTACCTGCTAGGTCCCTCCCTATGGGTGGGACCAGGAAGGGGGGTGGTTACACCCCCAATCCTTTGTCCAGCTCGCCCCAGGCCCGGGACTGGTGTGCCCCAGGACCGGTTTGAACTGGCATATGCACCGAGGCTCCTTGTGAGCCACAGGCATGTCTGGTTTCTTTCAAGCCCTACCTGACCAATACACAAAATCCTGTCTGGGGTGGTGCACGCACCTCCCCTGGCAGGAAACCCTTTGTCCACACCTCCCAAGCTGGAAGGACTCCCAGCAGCAGGAGGGCAGACTTGTGTCTGTGGTGGCAGCATCCATTTTGTGGAGCTGAGGCTATGTCTGATTTTACCCGGGTTTCAGGTACTGTACATGTCGTGTCCCTCTAGAAGGGTGGAATGCTAACCCCGTCGCCAGAATTGGCGAGGGGTTAGTATTCCAATTCGTATGACACCTTACTCGACATGTTTTGATAAAGCCAAACCAAAGTTAGCATTTAACCGCGAGGTTCATAATGCACTTAAGAGTATATGGTATGACGATATCTGGAAACAGTAGAAGGAAGTTGTTCCGACCACTGCAGACAGGCTCAGCTCATGCCAGAGCACCATCTCACATGGAACCAAGCACTCTGCCTTCAGGATTGTTAAGGCCTGCCATAGGAGTGACTTATAGGTTACCAGGTGTCCCATTTAAGGTTAGGTATAGGTATACTACACCTAAGTAAGAGGTGATTACACCAACTTACCCCAGCTGAGTGATCAGCCAGTTGTGTCAAATTGTTAGGCCAAGCCTGGGGTGGCATAATACATGCTGCAGCCCTTGGCAGGCCTTGGGTACACCAATGCCCTGGGTACCTAGTGTACACTGGTACAGGGGCTGACAGGGTGATCCAACCAATTGGGTATGTACCTAGGGTACATGGAGTCCATTTTACAGAGAGAGCAGATAGCCTGAGAGCCTGAATGGCAGGATCTCAGGCCAACTAAGTCGAAAAACCAGCTAGACACTAGGCAAAAATTTGGGGGTAACCATAGTCAGATATCCACCTTCCTACACAACCCCCCCCCAAACGAAGGGAGATAAGGCTGACCTTGACCAGGTAAGCCTATATTGCCCAAGTGGCCATATAAGGAGGAACCAGCACTGGCATGGTTACCCCCTGTCTCATGGTCCACTAAGCAATCCCTCACCCTAAGGGTATCAGAGGGTCTCCACCATAGGGAATCTCTACCTGTGGTGTGTCTTGGCAAAGTAAAAGGCTGGTGTTGAGATGGAGTACTGAAGTGAGTGTCCTCAAAGTGAGGCCTCAGCTTCCTCCAATCATCCTCCACCATGGATGCCTTTCTTTCTTTAACTGAGTTGCACTGTGCTCTCAGGGTCAGCCTCTGGCTACCTAAAGCTGGAGGCTGGGTCCCTTTTGTGGGCTTACTGGAGGGACAGGTCAGGTTTGGGGCCCTAAGGTCCCATGTTTGCCTGTGCCCAACAGAATCCCCCTGGGGGAGGTCCCTAACTACCTGTAAAGGAGATCCCTCAGGAATGTTTTTACCCATCACCTGACTAGGGCTACTAGCCAGGCAATCCTCATTCTTTTGATGGGGGGGTTCTTGTGGACAGGGGCCCTCTGGGGGTCCACTGGCCTCCCTGACCTCTGCAGCCCTGGGCTGACTGAGGCAGGGTAGAGAGAGGCAGGCTACCTGCACCAGACTGGATCCCACCTTGGAAGGGGCCACTGACATCAGAGGCTCTGCCAGGCCAGGCCTGGCTACCTCTGGGGCAGTTCCTTCACAAGGGGTGAGGTCAGATCCCTGAGGAGGCTGACCTTTTCCTAATGTCTGGGGAGAGGGAGACTTTTCTTCCTCCCCACTACTCTCAGTTTGTGTGGAGTGATCCATTGTTTCAGGCTTCACTACACCTATGTCAGTCTGAGTATAGGCTGAGACCATTACAGCCTTGCCAACCTTTTCAGGGGGGCACTCAGTTTGTGTTTGAGCTGTGACTGTCACAGCTCTGCCAGTCCCTACAGGGAAGTCTGTCTGTGCCTGGGCTGTGGCTACCACTGCCCTTCCAACCTTTTCAGGGAGGAAATCTATTTGGACAGGGGTTGTGAATGGCACAACCCCCCTACCCTTTTGTGAAAGGCCTACCATTTTAGAATGGGTGTCTTGTTCAACTCCAGCCCAAGCTGAGAGTTCTAAGTCATTCCCCAGTAAGCAGTCTACAGGCAAGGTTGGGGACACTGCTACCCTTTTAGGGCCAGTGACCCCTCCCCAGCTGAGACATACCTCTGCCATGGGATGACTGTTCTGTTTGCCATCAATGTTAGTCACCTGGTAGGAGAAACCGGGCAAAAGCTGCTCAGAGGGAACTAGCCAATGGGCCACCATTGTGATGCTAGCCCCAGTGTCTCTGTAGGCCTCAGCTTTTGTACCATTGATGTAGGGCTCCTGTCTGTACCTACCCAAAGTGTTGGGACAGGCAGTGAAGTTGGCAAACCCCATGCCACCATCACAGACAAGAGTGGTTGCTGTAGGGGAATTGGCTAAGCCAGGGTCCCCCTGTGTTCCCCAAGTAAACCCACCCAGATTTCTGGGGGCACTCCCACCACCTGGGGGATTACTGCTGACAGTAATAGGTGGTGTGACAGGAGTAATTGGAGGAACAGTTTTGTTTTTAGCCCTTGGGCAACCGCTGTCAGTTTTCCAATGCCCAGGAGTTTTACACTCATGGCAGTAGGGCTTTTTAGCTGTGGTAGAGGAGGGAGCTTGGGACCCACCACCCTGTGTGGAGTTTTGGGGCCCTGAGGAAGGTTTCTCTTTTTCTTTATCCCCACCCTTCTCTTGAGGCTTGGTGGTATCTTTCTTTTGGTCACCACCCTGGTTTTTAGGCCTGATCCTGGTCCTGACCCATTTATCTGCCCTCTTTCCCAATTCTTGGGGAGAGGTCAAATCTGAGTCTACCAGGTGTTGATGGAGAAGCTGGTTTTGACAATTACTTAAAATCTGCTCTCTCATCATCAAATTGTACAATCCTGTATAATCCGACACCTTACTTCCCAGCAACCAACCCTCCAAAGCCTTAGTGGCACATTCCACATATTCAGACCAGTCCTGAGTCTGTGTCTTCTGGGTGTCTCTGAACATTAACCTGTACTGTTCAGTGGTTAAGCCTAACCCATCAACTAGGACACTCTTCAGGACTCTGTAATTTTTGACATCCTCTTCTCTAACAGTGAGGAGTCTATCTCTGCCTCTCCCCTCAAAGGAGAGCCATAAGATTGCTGCCCACTGGTCTTCAGGAACCTGCTGCACTTTGCAGGCTCTCTCAAGAGCAGTCATCCATTTGTGGATGTCATCCCCACTTTTGTAGGGGGGCACAATCTTGGACAGGTTCCTATTGTCAAAGACCCTATCTTTGTCCCTAGGGACATTGCTGCCACCAGTGGGTATAGACCCACTCTCTCTATGCTGCCTAGCCTTGCTCAGTTTTTCTTCCATCAGGGCTACTTCTAGCTCCTGCTTCCTGATCCTCAGCTGGGCTTCTTGCATCTTGGCCTCATGTTCCCTCCTCTGAGGGGTGGTCATCCTTCTCCTGGAGTGACCTTGAGAGCCTCTAGAGCCATGGGAAGCATTGGAGTCACCTGAGCGATTCCTTTGCCTTCCCAGCCCTGTGTTAAGTCCACTGGGGAGATCCAGTGGGTTGAACCCACTGTCAGTCCCCAATAGCCTTGGTTTAGCTGGGCCAAGTTTAACACTTGGCACTGGGCTAGTTCTCCCTTCATCCTCACTACTGTCAGTATCCTTTTCACTCTCATCCTCTGTGGTAGGCATCCCATCTAAGGGGTGACTATTGGGAAGGGGTACTTCAGTGGCATCTTCAGAAGGGGGGCCTCCTGTTCCTGTCCCTAAGGGGGCTAACTGGGAAGCTTTCTTGAGTGCTCTCTGATTCTCATCATTCTGTAAGAGCTCTCTGAGCTCAGCAGAGTTTGGGTTCTTGGGCTGTTTAAGGCCTCTAAGAGTTGCCAAATGCCTGAGCTCATTCTGATTAAGGGTAGCAAAGCTGGATGGTGCCCTCTGGGGGTCACTCTCAACAGAGATGGGTACAGTGGACCCCTCTGCCCCGGCCATTGCTCTTAAGTGTGGGTGGATGTGTTGCAATCTACCTACACTTGGGTTTACCTACTAAACCTATCTAGTAGTTGTAGTCAGGGTGTGCTACTCCCTTTGCTCTACAACAACTAAGTTCAGTAGAACTTAAGTATATCTAATCTTGTTTTATATGTACCTACAGGTACCTATGTGATCTTTCAATTGGTAACCAAGAGATTACAATGGTAAAACACAGCAAGCTCAAATCCAACCGCTGCTCACCAATGTGAGAAGTTGGCCTGGTATATGCTGTTCACTAGTTCTAGTGACCACCTTGTACCATGCCAAGCAACCCTTATGGTGTGGTTGTAAGTCAACCTTTTTGGACTAGCTGCCCTAGTGGTAGCGTAGGCTAAGCAGTCTTTGAGGCTAAACTCGTGATGCGTGTTAAGCAAGCTGTTTTACCAATAGTAACCCCCTTTTATACCAATGAAAGGACACCACACAGATATATATTCAAAATATATATGTATTTATTTCTCAAAGTAACCCCTAGTCTCTTTATGAGCACAGGAGCACAAATCGTCAAACAAGATTATCACAGAATACACAGAAGTTGCACTTTATATGGATAGGCCCTGGTGGCCACTCGAACCATATACTAAGATAGTGGTATAAGTACCACGAACAGAAAAGGGAAAAGGCCTAGGGCCTCTAGAATCGCTGGGCCTACAAGGAGCTAACGTCAGTTAGTGACCAGGAGGTCCACGGGTGGCGTGTGCAGAGCAAATAGTCACACGCGTGCTCCCATAGGTTTCAATGGGTGCGTAAAAAGTACAAAGTTACTGCAAAAGGAATCTTCCGGATGACCTAGGAACTTAAGATTTGGAACACAGGCACTAGAGATGTATTACTACACATGGGCACCGGAGTACCAGCTTTACCTCACCCACAGGAAGCGGGTGCATAGGCCTCAAAGTGCGTCGGGTTTCTTCTATCTGTTCCGTTGAGCCTGGGACAAAGATGCTGCAGGCGGTCGGTCGGGAAGGGATGCAGTGGATCCAAGAGTGGATCGGAGATGTTGAAGACCTGTAAGCAGAGGGGACAGTGTTCACAGTCACTAGCCAGTGACCAGCGTGGCACCAGGTGGGTACCAGGCGATGTCGGGTGCAAACAGGTGATGGGGGGTAGCTTGTCTCCGCAGCCACGTGGTCCCTGAAGGTCGACGACGTCCAGGAGTCGGCTCACGAGCTGTCCCACGAAGGCTCTCGCTGTCGGCGGTGTCGGCGACTTGATCGAAGCAAACAAGCCTTGGCAAAAGCAATTGCAGGAGGATTCGGAAATCAGCTGTTGGTTCTGACCAGCAAGGTCAGAGGGATTGCTCCTTTGGAGGGGAGCAAGGGCCAGTCTGGAGCAACCAGACCAGCGGTGTTTGTCGTAGATTTCGTCGCCAAGATGGCCACTAGCCAGCGGGCCAGCAACCGGTTAGGCGCGTCGAGTGGCAAAATGCAGAAGGGCCCCACGCAGATCGTGGAGATACTGGAGGGCTCACCTTTGGTGCAGATGCTGCTCGAGGGTTGGGCTTCTCAGGACCCAAAGCACAACTTGGAGGGAGCCTCGGTTGTTGCACTGGTCAGCTTGTCGTAGTCGTTCCAAGATGGCTGGCTCCACGTGTCTCGGTGCCTCCACGGGTCTCCTCTTTGCAGGGACTGTGGATCGGGCGGTGAGAGGTCTGGAGGTCCAGGTCTTGTCAGTCTCTGGGCTCGGGCTCCGGCGGGAGGCGGCGGCAAAGCAGACGGTGATTCGCTGGATGGTGCTTGCGTTAGCAAGGTGGTCACTCCCTGACCACAGGGGAGATTTTCTTCAGTCTTCTGTGCAGCAGAATGTCGAAGTTCCCGTCTTCTTCTTAGTTTCAAGTTGATTCCAGGATGTCTGAAGTCTTAGGACACAGCTCCTACCTTTAAGCGGATTCTAGGGGCCGGACTACCTGCTAGGTCCCTCCCTATGGGTGGGACCAGGAAGGGGGGTGGTTACACCCCCAATCCTTTGTCCAGCTCGCCCCAGGCCCGGGACTGGTGTGCCCCAGGACCGGTTTGAACTGGCATATGCACCGAGGCTCCTTGTGAGCCACAGGCATGTCTGGTTTCTTTCAAGCCCTACCTGACCAATACACAAAATCCTGTCTGGGGTGGTGCACGCACCTCCCCTGGCAGGAAACCCTTTGTCCACACCTCCCAAGCTGGAAGGACTCCCAGCAGCAGGAGGGCAGACTTGTGTCTGTGGTGGCAGCATCCATTTTGTGGAGCTGAGGCTATGTCTGATTTTACCCGGGTTTCAGGTACTGTACATGTCGTGTCCCTCTAGAAGGGTGGAATGCTAACCCCGTCGCCAGAATTGGCGAGGGGTTAGTATTCCAATTCGTATGACACCTTACTCGACATGTTTTGATAAAGCCAAACCAAAGTTAGCATTTAACCGCGAGGTTCATAATGCACTTAAGAGTATATGGTATGACGATATCTGGAAACAGTAGAAGGAAGTTGTTCCGACCACTGCAGACAGGCTCAGCTCATGCCAGAGCACCATCTCACATGGAACCAAGCACTCTGCCTTCAGGATTGTTAAGGCCTGCCATAGGAGTGACTTATAGGTTACCAGGTGTCCCATTTAAGGTTAGGTATAGGTATACTACACCTAAGTAAGAGGTGATTACACCAACTTACCCCAGCTGAGTGATCAGCCAGTTGTGTCAAATTGTTAGGCCAAGCCTGGGGTGGCATAATACATGCTGCAGCCCTTGGCAGGCCTTGGGTACACCAATGCCCTGGGTACCTAGTGTACACTGGTACAGGGGCTGACAGGGTGATCCAACCAATTGGGTATGTACCTAGGGTACATGGAGTCCATTTTACAGAGAGAGCAGATAGCCTGAGAGCCTGAATGGCAGGATCTCAGGCCAACTAAGTCGAAAAACCAGCTAGACACTAGGCAAAAATTTGGGGGTAACCATAGTCAGATATCCACCTTCCTACACTGACTGACACTGACTGACACTGACTGACTGACACTGACTGACACTGACTGACTGACACTGACTGACACTGACTGACTGACACTGACTGACACTGACTGACTGACACTGACTGACACTGACTGACTGACACTGACTGACACTGACTGACTGACACTGACTGACTGACACTGACTGACTGACACTGACTGACTGACACTGACTGACTGACACTGACTGACTGACACTGACTGACTGACACTGACTGACTGACACTGACTGACTGACACTGACTGACTGACACTGACTGACTGACACTGACTGACTGACACTGACTGACTCTGACTGACACACACTGACTGACACTGACTGACACTGACTGACTGACACTGACTGACACTGACTGACTGACACTGACTGACTCTGACTGACACACACTGACTGACACTGACTGACACACACTGACTGACACTGACTGACACTGACTGACACACACTGACTGACACACACTGACTGACACACACTGACTGACACTGACTGACACTGACTGACACTGACTGACTGACACTGACTGACACTGACTGACACTGACTGACACTGACTGACACTGACTGACACTGACTGACACTGACTGACACTGACTGACACTGACTGACACTGACTGACACTGACTGACACTGACTGACACTGACTGACACTGACTGACACTGACTGACACTGACTGACACTGACTGACACTGACTGACACTGACTGACACTGACTGACACTGACTGACACTGACTGACACTGACTGACACTGACTGACACTGACTGACACTGACTGACTGACTGACTGACACTGACTGACTGACTGACTGACACTGACTGACTGACTGACACTGACTGACTGACTGACACTGACTGACTGACTGACACTGACTGACTGACTGACACTGACTGACTGACTGACACTGACTGACTGACTGACACTGACTGACTGACACTGACTGACTCTGACTGACACTGACTGACACTGACTGACACTGACTGACACTGACTGACACTGACTGACACTGACTGACACTGACTGACACTGACTGACACTGACTGACACTGACTGACACTGACTGACACTGACTGACACTGACTGACACTGACTGACACTGACTGACACTGACTGACACTGACTGACACTGACTGACACTGACTGACACTGACTGACACTGACTGACTGACACTGACTGACACTGACTGACTGACACTGACTGACACTGACTGACTGACACTGACTGACACTGACTGACTGACACTGACTGACACTGACTGACTGACACTGACTGACACTGACTGACTGACACTGACTGACACTGACTGACTGACACTGACTGACACTGACTGACTGACACTGACTGACACTGACTGACTGACACTGACTGACACTGACTGACTGACACTGACTGACTGACACTGACTGACTGACACTGACTGACTGACACTGACTGACTGACACTGACTGACTGACACTGACTGACTGACACTGACTGACACTGACACTGACTGACACTGACTGACACTGACTGACTGACACTGACTGACTCTGACTGACACACACTGACTGACACTGACTGACACACACTGACTGACACTGACTGACACACACTGACTGACACACACTGACTGACACACACTGACTGACACACACTGACTGACACACACTGACTGACACACACTGACTGACACACTGACTGACTGACTGACACACACTGACTGACACTGACTGACACACACTGACTGACACACACTGACTGACACACACTGACTGACACACACTGACTGACACACACTGACTGACACACACTGACTGACACACTGACTGACTGACTGACACACACTGACTGACACTGACTGACACACACTGACTGACACACACTGACTGACACACACTGACTGACACACACTGACTGACACACACTGACTGACACACACTGACTGACACACTGACTGACTGACTGACACACACTGACTGACACTGACTGACACTGACTGACACTGACTGACACTGACTGACACTGACTGACACTGACTGACACTGACTGACTGACACTGACTGACACTGACTGACTGACACTGACTGACTGACACTGACTGACTGACACTGACTGACACTGACTGACACTGACTGACTGACACTGACTGACTGACACTGACTGACACTGACTGACACTGACTGACACTGACTGACTGACACTGACTGACACTGACTGACACTGACTGACACTGACTGACACTGACTGACACTGACTGACACTGACTGACACTGACTGACACTGACTGACACTGACTGACACTGACTGACACTGACTGACACTGACTGACACTGACTGACACTGACTGACTGACTGACACTGACTGACTGACTGACACTGACTGACTGACACTGACTGACTGACTGACACTGACTGACTGACTGACACTGACTGACTGACTGACACTGACTGACTGACTGACACTGACTGACTGACTGACACTGACTGACTGACACTGACTGACTGACTGACTGACACTGACTGACTGACACTGACTGACTGACACTGACTGACTGACACTGACTGACTGACACTGACTGACTGACACTGACTGACTGACACTGACTGACTGACACTGACTGACTGACACTGACTGACTGACACTGACTGACACTGACACTGACTGACACTGACTGACACACACTGACTGACACTGACTGACACACACTGACTGACACTGACTGACACACACTGACTGACACACACTGACTGACACACACTGACTGACACACACTGACTGACACACACTGACTGACACACACTGACTGACACACTGACTGACTGACTGACACACACTGACTGACACTGACTGACACTGACTGACACTGACTGACACACACTGACTGACACTGACTGACACTGACTGACACTGACTGACACTGACTGACACACACTGACACACACTGACTGACACTGACTGACACACACTGACTGACACTGACTGACACACACTGACTGACACTGACTGACACACACTGACTGACACACACTGACTGACACACACTGACTGACACACACTGACTGACACACACTGACTGACACACACTGACTGACACACTGACTGACTGACTGACACACACTGACTGACACTGACTGACACACACTGACTGACACACACTGACTGACACACACTGACTGACACACACTGACTGACACACACTGACTGACACACACTGACTGACACACTGACTGACTGACTGACACACACTGACTGACACTGACTGACACTGACTGACACTGACTGACACTGACTGACTGACACTGACTGACACTGACTGACTGACACTGACTGACACTGACTGACTGACACTGACTGACTGACACTGACTGACTGACACTGACTGACTGACACTGACTGACTGACTGACACTGACTGACTGACACTGACTGACACTGACTGACACTGACTGACACTGACTGACACTGACTGACACTGACTGACACTGACTGACACTGACTGACACTGACTGACACTGACTGACACTGACTGACACTGACTGACACTGACTGACACTGACTGACACTGACTGACACTGACTGACACTGACTGACACTGACTGACACTGACTGACACTGACTGACTGACTGACACTGACTGACTGACTGACACTGACTGACTGACTGACACTGACTGACTGACTGACACTGACTGACTGACTGACACTGACTGACTGACTGACACTGACTGACTGACTGACACTGACTGACTGACTGACACTGACTGACACTGACTGACTGACTGACTGACACTGACTGACTGACTGACTGACACTGACTGACTGACTGACTGACACTGACTGACTGACACTGACTGACTGACACTGACTGACTGACACTGACTGACTGACACTGACTGACTGACACTGACTGACTGACACTGACTGACTGACACTGACTGACTGACACTGACTGACACTGACACTGACTGACTGACACTGACTGACACACACTGACTGACACTGACTGACACACACTGACTGACACTGACTGACACACACTGACTGACACACACTGACTGACACACACTGACTGACACACACTGACTGACACACACTGACTGACACACTGACTGACTGACTGACACACACTGACTGACACTGACTGACACTGACTGACACTGACTGACACACACTGACTGACACTGACTGACACTGACTGACACTGACTGACACTGACTGACACACACTGACACACACTGACTGACACTGACTGACACACACTGACACACACTGACTGACACTGACTGACACTGACTGACACTGACTGACACTGACTGACACTGACTGACACTGACTGACACTGACTGACACTGACTGACACTGACTGACACTGACTGACACTGACTGACACTGACTGACACTGACTGACACTGACTGACACTGACTGACACTGACTGACACTGACTGACACTGACTGACACTGACTGACACTGACTGACACTGACTGACACTGACTGACACTGACTGACACTGACTGACACTGACTGACACTGACTGACACTGACTGACACTGACTGACACTGACTGACACTGACTGACACTGACTGACACTGACTGACACTGACTGACACTGACTGACACTGACTGACACTGACTGACACTGACTGACACTGACTGACACTGACTGACACTGACTGACACTGACTGACACTGACTGACACTGACTGACACTGACTGACACTGACTGACACTGACTGACACTGACTGACACTGACTGACACTGACTGACACTGACTGACACTGACTGACACTGACTGACACTGACTGACACTGACTGACACTGACTGACACTGACTGACTGACACTGACTGACTGACACTGACTGACTGACACTGACTGACTGACACTGACTGACTGACACTGACTGACTGACACTGACTGACTGACACTGACTGACTGACACTGACTGACTGACACTGACTGACTGACACTGACTGACTGACACTGACTGACTGACACTGACTGACTGACACTGACTGACTGACACTGACTGACTGACACTGACTGACTGACACTGACTGACTGACACTGACTGACTGACACTGACTGACTGACACTGACTGACTGACACTGACTGACTGACACTGACTGACTGACACTGACTGACTGACACTGACTGACTGACACTGACTGACTGACACTGACTGACTGACACTGACTGACTGACACTGACTGACACTGACTGACTGACACTGACTGACACTGACTGACACTGACTGACTGACACTGACTGACACTGACTGACTGACACTGACTGACACTGACTGACTGACACTGACTGACACTGACTGACACTGACTGACACACACTGACACACACTGACAGACACTGACACACACTGACAGACACTGACTGACACTGACTGACACTGACTGACACACACTGACAGACACTGACTGACACTGACTGACACTGACTGACACTGACTGACACTGACTGACACTGACTGACACTGACTGACACTGACTGACACTGACTGACACTGACTGACACTGACTGACACTGACTGACACTGACTGACACTGACTGACACTGACTGACACTGACTGACACTGACTGACACTGACTGACACTGACTGACTGACACTGACTGACACTGACTGACACTGACTGACTGACACTGACTGACTGACACTGACTGACTGACACTGACTGACTGACACTGACTGACTGACACTGACTGACTGACACTGACTGACACTGACTGACACTGACTGACACACACTGACACTGACTGACACTGACTGACACTGACTGACACACACTGACACTGACTGACACACACTGACACTGACTGACTGACACTGACTGACACTGACTGACACTGACTGACACTGACTGACACTGACTGACACTGACTGACACTGACTGACACTGACTGACTGACACTGACACTGACTGACACTGACTGACACTGACTGACACTGACTGACACTGACTGACACTGACTGACACTGACTGACTGACACTGACTGACACTGACTGACTGACACTGACTGACACTGACTGACACTGACTGACTGACACTGACTGACTGACACTGACTGACACTGACTGACTGACACTGACTGACACTGACTGACTGACACTGACTGACACTGACTGACTGACACTGACTGACACTGACTGACTGACACTGACTGACACTGACTGACTGACACTGTAGGAAGGTGGATATCTGACTATGGTTACCCCCAAATTTTTGCCTAGTGTCTAGCTGGTTTTTCGACTTAGTTGGCCTGAGATCCTGCCATTCAGGCTCTCAGGCTATCTGCTCTCTCTGTAAAATGGACTCCATGTACCCTAGGTACATACCCAATTGGTTGGATCACCCTGTCAGCCCCTGTACCAGTGTACACTAGGTACCCAGGGCATTGGTGTATCCAAGGCCTGCCAGGGGCTGAAGCATGTATTATGCCACCCCAGGCTTGGCCTAACAATCTGACACAACTGGCTGATCACTCAGCTGGGGTAAGTTGGTGTAATCACCTCTTACTTAGGTGTAGTATACCTATACCTAAACTTAAATGGGACACCTGGTAACCTATAAGTCACTCCTATGGCAGGCCTTAACAATCCTGAAGGCAGAGTGCTTGGTTCCATGTGAGATGGTGCTCTGGCATGAGCTGAGCCTGTCTGCAGTGGTCGGAACAACTTCCTTCTACTGTTTCCAGATATCGTCATACCATATACTCTTAAGTGCATTATGAACCTCGCGGTTAAATGCTATCTTTGGTTTGGCTTTATCAAAACATGTCGAGTAAGGTGTCATACGAATTGGAATACTAACCCCTCGCCAATTCTGGCGACGGGGTTAGCATTCCACCCTTCTAGAGGGACACGACATGTACAGTACCTGAAACCCGGGTAAAATCAGACATAGCCTCAGCTCCACAAAATGGATGCTGCCACCACAGACACAAGTCTGCCCTCCTGCTGCTGGGAGTCCTTCCAGCTTGGGAGGTGTGGACAAAGGGTTTCCTGCCAGGGGAGGTGCGTGCACCACCCCAGACAGGATTTTGTGTATTGGTCAGGTAGGGCTTGAAAGAAACCAGACATGCCTGTGGCTCACAAGGAGCCTCGGTGCATATGCCAGTTCAAACCGGTCCTGGGGCACACCAGTCCCGGGCCTGGGGCGAGCTGGACAAAGGATTGGGGGTGTAACCACCCCCCTTCCTGGTCCCACCCATAGGGAGGGACCTAGCAGGTAGTCCGGCCCCTAGAATCCGAATAAAGGTAGGAGCTGTGTCCTAAGACTTCAGACATCCTGGAATCAACTTGAAACTAAGAAGAAGACGGGAACTTCGACATTCTGCTGCACAGAAGACTTGTAGGAAGGTGGATATCTGACTATGGTTACCCCCAAATTTTTGCCTAGTGTCTAGCTGGTTTTTCGACTTAGTTGGCCTGAGATCCTGCTATTCAGGATCTCAGCCTGGCTGTTCTCTCTTTAAAATGGACTCCATGTACCCTAGGTACATACCCAATTGGTTGGATCACCCTGTCAGCCCCTGTACCAGTGTACACTAGGTACCCAGGGCATTGGTGTACCCAAGGCCTGCCAAGGGCTGCAGCATGTATTATGCCACCCCAGGCTTGGCCTAACAATTTGACACAACTGGCTGATCACTCAGCTGGGGTAAGTTGGTGTAATCACCTCTTACTTAGGTGTAGTATACCTATACCTAACCTTAAATGGGACACCTGGTAACCTATAAGTCACTCCTATGGCAGGCCTTAACAATCCTGAAGGCAGAGTGCTTGGTTCCATGTGAGATGGTGCTCTGGCATGAGCTGAGCCTGTCTGCAGTGGTCGGAACAACTTCCTTCTACTGTTTCCAGATATCGTCATACCATATACTCTTAAGTGCATTATGAACCTCGCGGTTAAATGCTATCTTTGGTTTGGCTTTATCAAAACATGTCGAGTAAGGTGTCATACGAATTGGAATACTAACCCCTCGCCAATTCTGGCGACGGGGTTAGCATTCCACCCTTCTAGAGGGACACGACATGTACAGTGCCTGAAACCCGGGTAAAATCAGACATAGCCTCAGCTCCACAAAATGGATGCTGCCACCACAGACACAAGTCTGCCCTCCTGCTGCTGGGAGTCCTTTCAGCTTGGGAGGTGTGGACAAAGGGTTTCCTGCCAGGGGAGGTGCGTGCACCACCCCAGACAGGATTTTGTGTATTGGTCAGGTAGGGCTTGAAAGAAACCAGACATGCCTGTGGCTCACAAGGAGCCTCGGTGCATATGCCAGTTCAAACCGGTCCTGGGGCACACCAGTCCCGGGCCTGGGGCGAGCTGGACAAAGGATTGGGGGTGTAACCACCCCCCTTCCTGGTCCCACCCTTAGGGAGGGACCTAGCAGGTAGTCCGGCCCCTAGAATCCGCTTAAAGGTAGGAGCTGTGTCCTAAGACTTCAGACATCCTGGAATCAACTTGAAACTAAGAAGAAGACGGGAACTTCGACATTCTGCTGCACAGATGTAGGAAGGTGGATATCTGACTATGGTTACCCCCAAATTTTTGCCTAGTGTCTAGCTGGTTTTTCGACTTAGTTGGCCTGAGATCCTGCCATTCAGGCTCTCAGGCTATCTGCTCTCTCTGTAAAATGGACTCCATGTACCCTAGGTACATACCCAATTGGTTGGATCACCCTGTCAGCCCCTGTACCAGTGTACACTAGGTACCCAGGGCATTGGTGTATCCAAGGCCTGCCAGGGGCTGAAGCATGTATTATGCCACCCCAGGCTTGGCCTAACAATCTGACACAACTGGCTGATCACTCAGCTGGGGTAAGTTGGTGTAATCACCTCTTACTTAGGTGTAGTATACCTATACCTAAACTTAAATGGGACACCTGGTAACCTATAAGTCACTCCTATGGCAGGCCTTAACAATCCTGAAGGCAGAGTGCTTGGTTCCATGTGAGATGGTGCTCTGGCATGAGCTGAGCCTGTCTGCAGTGGTCGGAACAACTTCCTTCTACTGTTTCCAGATATCGTCATACCATATACTCTTAAGTGCATTATGAACCTCGCGGTTAAATGCTATCTTTGGTTTGGCTTTATCAAAACATGTCGAGTAAGGTGTCATACGAATTGGAATACTAACCCCTCGCCAATTCTGGCGACGGGGTTAGCATTCCACCCTTCTAGAGGGACACGACATGTACAGTACCTGAAACCCGGGTAAAATCAGACATAGCCTCAGCTCCACAAAATGGATGCTGCCACCACAGACACAAGTCTGCCCTCCTGCTGCTGGGAGTCCTTCCAGCTTGGGAGGTGTGGACAAAGGGTTTCCTGCCAGGGGAGGTGCATGCACCACCCCAGACAGGATTTTGTGTATTGGTCAGGTAGGGCTTGAAAGAAACCAGACATGCCTGTGGCTCACAAGGAGCCTCGGTGCATATGCCAGTTCAAACCGGTCCTGGGGCACACCAGTCCCGGGCCTGGGGCGAGCTGGACAAAGGATTGGGGGTGTAACCACCCCCCTTCCTGGTCCCACCCATAGGGAGGGACCTAGCAGGTAGTCCGGCCCCTAGAATCCGAATAAAGGTAGGAGCTGTGTCCTAAGACTTCAGACATCCTGGAATCAACTTGAAACTAAGAAGAAGACGGGAACTTCGACATTCTGCTGCACAGAAGACTGAAGTAAATCTCCCCTGTGGTCAGGGAGTGACCACCTTGCTAACGCAAGCACCATCCAGCGAATCACCGTCTGCTTTGCCGCCGCCTCCCGCCGGAGCCCGAGCCCAGAGACTGACAAGACCTGGACCTCCAGACCTCTCACCGCCCGATCCACAGTCCCTGCAAAGAGGAGACCCGTGGAGGCACCGAGACACGTGGAGCCAGCCATCTTGGAACGACTACGACAAGCTGACCAGTGCAACAACCGAGGCTCCCTCCAAGTTGTGCTTTGGGTCCTGAGAAGCCCAACCCTCGAGCAGCATCTGCACCAAAGGTGAGCCCTCCAGCATCTCCACGATCTGCGTGGGGCCCTTCTGCATTTTGCCACTCGACGCGCCTAACCGGTTGCTGGCCCGCTGGCTAGTGGCCATCTTGGCGACGAAATCTACGACAAACACCGCTGGTCTGGTTGCTCCAGACTGGCCCTTGCTCCCCTCCAAAGGAGCAATCCATCTGACCTTGCTGGTCAGAACCAACAGCTGATTTCCGAATCCTCCTGCAATTGCTTTTGCCAAGGCTTGTTTGCTTCGATCAAGTCGCCGACACCGCCGACAGCGAGAGCCTGCGTGGGACAGCTCGTGAGCCGACTCCTGGACGTCGTCGACCTTCAGGGACCACGTGGCTGCGGAGACAAGCTACCCCTCATCACCTGTTTGCACCCGACATCGCCTGGTACCCACCTGGTGCCACGCTGGTCACTGGCTAGTGACTGTGAACACTGTCCCCTCTGCTTACAGGTCTTCAACATCTCCGATCCACTCTTGGATCCACTGCATCTCTTCCCGACCGACCGCCTGCAGCACTTTTGTCTACAGGCCCCACGGAACAGATAGAAGAAACCCGACGCACTTCGAGGCCTATGCACCCGCTTCCTGTGGGTGAGGTAAAGCTGGCACACCTGTGCCCAAGTGTAGTATTACATCTCTAGTGCCTGTGTTCCAAATCTTAAGTTCCTAGGTCATCCGGAAGATTCCTTTTGCAGTAACTTTGTACTTTTTACGCACCCATTGAAACCTATGGGAGCACGCGTGTGACTATTTGCTCTGCACACGCCACCCGTGGACCTCCTGGTCACTAACTGACGTTAGCTCCTTGTAGGCCCAGCGATTCTAGAGGCCTTAGGCCTTTTCCCTTTTCTGTTCGTGGTACTTATACCACTATTTTAGTATATGGTTTGAGTGGCCACCAGGGCCTATCCATATAAAGTGCAACTTCTGTGTATTCTGTGATAATCTTGTTTGACGATTTGTGCTCCTGTGCTCATAAAGAGACTAGGGGTTACTTTGAGAAATAAATACATATATATTTTGAATATATATCTGTGTGGTGTCCTTTCATTGGTATAAAAGGGGGTTACTATTGGTAAAACAGCTTGCTTAACACGCATCACGAGTTTAGCCTCAAAGACTGCTTAGCCTACGCTACCACTAGGGCAGCTAGTCCAAAAAGGTTGACTTACAACCACACCATAAGGGTTGCTTGGCATGGTACAAGGTGGTCACTAGAACTAGTGAACAGCATATACCAGGCCAACTTCTCACATTGGTGAGCAGCGGTTGGATTTGAGCTTGCTGTGTTTTACCATTGTAATCTCTTGGTTACCAATTGAAAGATCACATAGGTACCTGTAGGTACATATAAAACAAGATTAGATATACTTAAGTTCTACTGAACTTAGTTGTTGTAGAGCAAAGGGAGTAGCACACCCTGACTACAACTACTAGATAGGTTTAGTAGGTAAACCCAAGTGTAGGTAGATTGCAACACATCCACCCACACTTAAGAGCAATGGCCGGGGCAGAGGGGTCCACTGTACCCATCTCTGTTGAGAGTGACCCCCAGAGGGCACCATCCAGCTTTGCTACCCTTAATCAGAATGAGCTCAGGCATTTGGCAACTCTTAGAGGCCTTAAACAGCCCAAGAACCCAAACTCTGCTGAGCTCAGAGAGCTCTTACAGAATGATGAGAATCAGAGAGCACTCAAGAAAGCTTCCCAGTTAGCCCCCTTAGGGACAGGAACAGGAGGCCCCCCTTCTAAAGATGCCACTGAAGTACCCCTTCCCAATAGTCACCCCTTAGATGGGATGCCTACCACAGAGGATGAGAGTGAAAAGGATACTGACAGTAGTGAGGATGAGGGGAGAACTAGCCCAGTGCCAAGTATTATACTTGGCCCAGCTAAACCAAGGCTATTGGGGACTGACAGTGGGTTCAACCCACTGGATCTCCCCAGTGGACTTAACACAGGGCTTGGAAGGCAAAGGAATCGCTCAGGTGACTCCAATGCTTCCCATGGCTCTAGAGGCTCTCAAGGTCACTCCAGGAAAAGGATGACCACCCCTCAGAGGAGGGAACATGAGGCCAGAATGCAGGAAGCCCAGCTGAGGATCAGGAAGCAGGAGCTAGAAGTAGCCCTGATGGAAGAAAAACTGAGCAAGGCTAGGCAGCATAGAGAGAGTGGGTCTATACCCACTGGTGGCAGCAATGTCCCTAGGGACAAAGATAGGGTCTTTGACAATAGGAACCTGTCCAAGATTGTGCCCCCCTACAAAAGTGGGGATGACATCCACAAATGGATGACTGCTCTTGAGAGAGCCTGCAAAGTGCAGCAGGTTCCTGAAGACCAGTGGGCAGCAATCTTATGGCTCTCCTTTGAGGGGAGAGGCAGAGATAGACTCCTCACTGTTAGAGAAGAGGATGTCAGAAATTACAGAGTCCTGAAGAGTGTCCTAGTTGATGGGTTAGGCTTAACCACTGAACAGTACAGGTTAATGTTCAGAGACACCCAGAAGACACAGACTCAGGACTGGTCTGAATATGTGGAATGTGCCACTAAGGCTTTGGAGGGTTGGTTGCTGGGAAGTAAGGTGTCTGATTATACAGGATTGTACAATTTGATGATGAGAGAGCAGATTTTAAGTAATTGTCAAAACCAGCTTCTCCATCAACACCTGGTAGACTCAGATTTGACCTCTCCCCAAGAATTGGGAAAGAGGGCAGATAAATGGGTCAGGACCAGGATCAGGCCTAAAAACCAGGGTGGTGACCAAAAGAAAGATACCACCAAGCCTCAAGAGAAGGGTGGGGATAAAGAAAAAGAGAAACCTTCCTCAGGGCCCCAAAACTCCACACAGGGTGGTGGGTCCCAAGCTCCCTCCTCTACCACAGCCAAAAAGCCCTACTGCCATGAGTGTAAAACTCCTGGGCATTGGAAAACTGACAGCGGTTGCCCAAGGGCTAAAAACAAAACTGTTCCTCCAATTACTCCTGTCACACCACCTATTACTGTCAGCAGTAATCCCCCAGGTGGTGGGAGTGCCCCCAGAAATCTGGGTGGGTTTACTTGGGGAACACAGGGGGACCCTGGCTTAGCCAATTCCCCTGCAGCAGATACTCTTGTCTGTGATGGTGGCATGGGGTTTGCCAACTTCACTGCCTGTCCCAACACTTTGGGTAGGTACAGACAGGAGCCCTACATCAATGGTACAAAAGCTGAGGCCTACAGAGACACTGGAGCTAGCATCACAATGGTGGCCCATTGGCTAGTTCCCTCTGAGCAGCTTTTGCCTGGTTTCTCCTACCAGGTGACCAACATTGATGGCAAACAGAACAGTCATCCCATGGCAGAGGTATGTCTCAGCTGGGGAGGTGTCACTGGCCCTAAAAGGGTGGCAGTGTCCCCAACCTTGCCTGTAGACTGCTTACTGGGGAATGACTTAGAACTCTCAGCTTGGGCTGGAGTTGAACAAGACACCCATTCTAAAATGGTAGGCCTGTCACAAAAGGGTAGGGGGGTTGTGCCATTCACAACCCCTGTCCAAATAGATTTCCTCCCTGAAAAGGTTGGAAGGGCAGTGGTAGCCACAGCCCAGGCACAGACAGACTTCACTGTAGAGACTGGCAGAGCTGTGACAGTCACAGCTCAAACACAAACTGAGTGCCACCCTGAAAAGGTTGGCAAGGCTGTAATGGTCTCAGCCTATACTCAGACTGACATAGGTGTAGTGAAGCCTGAAACAATGGATCACTCCACACAAACTGAGAGTAGTGGGGAGGAAGAAAAGTCTCCCTCTCCCCAGACATTAGGAAAAGGTCAGCCTCCTCAGGGATCTGACCTCACCCCTTGTGAAGGAACTGCCCCAGAGGTAGCCAGGCCTGGCCTGGCAGAGCCTCTGATGTCAGTGGCCCCTTCCAAGGTGGGACCCAGTCTGGTGCAGGTAGCCTGCCTCTCTCTACCCTGCCTCAGTCAGCCCAGGGCTGCAGAGGTCAGGGAGGCCAGTGGACCCCCAGAGGGCCCCTGTCCACAAGAACCCCCCCATCAAAAGAATGAGGATTGCCTGGCTAGTAGCCCTAGTCAGGTGATGGGTAAAAACATTCCTGAGGGATCTCCTTTACAGGTAGTTAGGGACCTCCCCCAGAGGGATTCTGTTGGGCACAGGCAAACCTGGGACCTTAGGGCCCCAAACCTGACCTGTCCCTCCAGTAAGCCCACAAAAGGGACCCAGCCTCCAGCTTTAGGTAGCCAGAGGCTGACCCTGAGAGCACAGTGCAACTCAGTTAAGGAAAGAAAGGCATCCATGGTGGAGGGGGATTGGAGGAAGCTGAGGCCTCACTTTGAGGACACTCACTTCAGTACTCCATCTCAACACCAGCCTTTTACTTTGCCAAGACACACCAAAGGTAGAGATTCCCTATGGTGGAGACCCTCTGATACCCTTAGGGTGAGGGATTGCTTAGTGGACCATGAGACAGGGGTTAACCATGCCAGTGCTGGTTCCTCCTTATATGGCCACTTGGGCAATATAGGCTTACCTGGTCAAGGTCAGCCTTATCTCCCTTCGTTTGGGGGGGGGTTGTGTAGGAAGGTGGATATCTGACTATGGTTACCCCCAAATTTTTGCCTAGTGTCTAGCTGGTTTTTCGACTTAGTTGGCCTGAGATCCTGCCATTCAGGCTCTCAGGCTATCTGCTCTCTCTGTAAAATGGACTCCATGTACCCTAGGTACATACCCAATTGGTTGGATCACCCTGTCAGCCCCTGTACCAGTGTACACTAGGTACCCAGGGCATTGGTGTATCCAAGGCCTGCCAGGGGCTGAAGCATGTATTATGCCACCCCAGGCTTGGCCTAACAATCTGACACAACTGGCTGATCACTCAGCTGGGGTAAGTTGGTGTAATCACCTCTTACTTAGGTGTAGTATACCTATACCTAAACTTAAATGGGACACCTGGTAACCTATAAGTCACTCCTATGGCAGGCCTTAACAATCCTGAAGGCAGAGTGCTTGGTTCCATGTGAGATGGTGCTCTGGCATGAGCTGAGCCTGTCTGCAGTGGTCGGAACAACTTCCTTCTACTGTTTCCAGATATCGTCATACCATATACTCTTAAGTGCATTATGAACCTCGCGGTTAAATGCTATCTTTGGTTTGGCTTTATCAAAACATGTCGAGTAAGGTGTCATACGAATTGGAATACTAACCCCTCGCCAATTCTGGCGACGGGGTTAGCATTCCACCCTTCTAGAGGGACACGACATGTACAGTACCTGAAACCCGGGTAAAATCAGACATAGCCTCAGCTCCACAAAATGGATGCTGCCACCACAGACACAAGTCTGCCCTCCTGCTGCTGGGAGTCCTTCCAGCTTGGGAGGTGTGGACAAAGGGTTTCCTGCCAGGGGAGGTGCATGCACCACCCCAGACAGGATTTTGTGTATTGGTCAGGTAGGGCTTGAAAGAAACCAGACATGCCTGTGGCTCACAAGGAGCCTCGGTGCATATGCCAGTTCAAACCGGTCCTGGGGCACACCAGTCCCGGGCCTGGGGCGAGCTGGACAAAGGATTGGGGGTGTAACCACCCCCCTTCCTGGTCCCACCCATAGGGAGGGACCTAGCAGGTAGTCCGGCCCCTAGAATCCGAATAAAGGTAGGAGCTGTGTCCTAAGACTTCAGACATCCTGGAATCAACTTGAAACTAAGAAGAAGACGGGAACTTCGACATTCTGCTGCACAGAAGACTGAAGTAAATCTCCCCTGTGGTCAGGGAGTGACCACCTTGCTAACGCAAGCACCATCCAGCGAATCACCGTCTGCTTTGCCGCCGCCTCCCGCCGGAGCCCGAGCCCAGAGACTGACAAGACCTGGACCTCCAGACCTCTCACCGCCCGATCCACAGTCCCTGCAAAGAGGAGACCCGTGGAGGCACCGAGACACGTGGAGCCAGCCATCTTGGAACGACTACGACAAGCTGACCAGTGCAACAACCGAGGCTCCCTCCAAGTTGTGCTTTGGGTCCTGAGAAGCCCAACCCTCGAGCAGCATCTGCACCAAAGGTGAGCCCTCCAGCATCTCCACGATCTGCGTGGGGCCCTTCTGCATTTTGCCACTCGACGCGCCTAACCGGTTGCTGGCCCGCTGGCTAGTGGCCATCTTGGCGACGAAATCTACGACAAACACCGCTGGTCTGGTTGCTCCAGACTGGCCCTTGCTCCCCTCCAAAGGAGCAATCCATCTGACCTTGCTGGTCAGAACCAACAGCTGATTTCCGAATCCTCCTGCAATTGCTTTTGCCAAGGCTTGTTTGCTTCGATCAAGTCGCCGACACCGCCGACAGCGAGAGCCTGCGTGGGACAGCTCGTGAGCCGACTCCTGGACGTCGTCGACCTTCAGGGACCACGTGGCTGCGGAGACAAGCTACCCCTCATCACCTGTTTGCACCCGACATCGCCTGGTACCCACCTGGTGCCACGCTGGTCACTGGCTAGTGACTGTGAACACTGTCCCCTCTGCTTACAGGTCTTCAACATCTCCGATCCACTCTTGGATCCACTGCATCTCTTCCCGACCGACCGCCTGCAGCACTTTTGTCTACAGGCCCCACGGAACAGATAGAAGAAACCCGACGCACTTCGAGGCCTATGCACCCGCTTCCTGTGGGTGAGGTAAAGCTGGCACACCTGTGCCCAAGTGTAGTATTACATCTCTAGTGCCTGTGTTCCAAATCTTAAGTTCCTAGGTCATCCGGAAGATTCCTTTTGCAGTAACTTTGTACTTTTTACGCACCCATTGAAACCTATGGGAGCACGCGTGTGACTATTTGCTCTGCACACGCCACCCGTGGACCTCCTGGTCACTAACTGACGTTAGCTCCTTGTAGGCCCAGCGATTCTAGAGGCCTTAGGCCTTTTCCCTTTTCTGTTCGTGGTACTTATACCACTATTTTAGTATATGGTTTGAGTGGCCACCAGGGCCTATCCATATAAAGTGCAACTTCTGTGTATTCTGTGATAATCTTGTTTGACGATTTGTGCTCCTGTGCTCATAAAGAGACTAGGGGTTACTTTGAGAAATAAATACATATATATTTTGAATATATATCTGTGTGGTGTCCTTTCATTGGTATAAAAGGGGGTTACTATTGGTAAAACAGCTTGCTTAACACGCATCACGAGTTTAGCCTCAAAGACTGCTTAGCCTACGCTACCACTAGGGCAGCTAGTCCAAAAAGGTTGACTTACAACCACACCATAAGGGTTGCTTGGCATGGTACAAGGTGGTCACTAGAACTAGTGAACAGCATATACCAGGCCAACTTCTCACAACAGAAGACTGAAGAAAATCTCCCCTGTGGTCAGGGAGTGACCACCTTGCTAACGCAAGCACCATCCAGCGAATCACCGTCTGCTTTGCCGCCGCCTCCCGCCGGAGCCCGAGCCCAGAGACTGACAAGACCTGGACCTCCAGACCTCTCACCGCCCGATCCACAGTCCCTGAAAAGAGGAGACCCGTGGAGGCACCGAGACACGTGGAGCCAGCCATCTTGGAACGACTACGACAAGCTGACCAGTGCAACAACCGAGGCTCCCTCCAAGTTGTGCTTTGGGTCCTGAGAAGCCCAACCCTCGAGCAGCATCTGCACCAAAGGTGAGCCCTCCAGCATCTCCACGATCTGCGTGGGGCCCTTCTGCATTTTGCCACTCGACGCGCCTAACCGGTTGCTGGCCCGCTGGCTAGTGGCCATCTTGGCGACGAAATCTACGACAAACACCGCTGGTCTGGTTGCTCCAGACTGGCCCTTGCTCCCCTCCAAAGGAGCAATCCCTCTGACCTTGCTGGTCAGAACCAACAGCTGATTTCCGAATCCTCCTGCAATTGCTTTTGCCAAGGCTTGTTTGCTTCGATCAAGTCGCCGACACCGCCGACAGCGAGAGCCTGCGTGGGACAGCTCGTGAGCCGACTCCTGGACGTCGTCGACCTTCAGGGACCACGTGGCTGCGGAGACAAGCTACCCCTCATCACCTGTTTGCACCCGACATCGCCTGGTACCCACCTGGTGCCACGCTGGTCACTGGCTAGTGACTGTGAACACTGTCCCCTCTGCTTACAGGTCTTCAACATCTCCGATCCACTCTTGGATCCACTGCATCTCTTCCCGACCGACCGCCTGCAGCATCTTTGTCCCAGGCTCAACGGAACAGATAGAAGAAACCCGACGCACTTTGAGGCCTATGCACCCGCTTCCTGTGGGTGAGGTAAAGCTGGTACTCCGGTGCCCATGTGTAGTAATACATCTCTAGTGCCTGTGTTCCAAATCTTAAGTTCCTAGGTCATCCGGAAGATTCCTTTTGCAGTAACTTTGTACTTTTTACGCACCCATTGAAACCTATGGGAGCCCGCGTGTGACTATTTGCTCTGCACACGCCACCCGTGGACCTCCTGGTCACTAACTGACGTTAGCTCCTTGTAGGCCCAGCGATTCTAGAGGCCCTAGGCCTTTTCCCTTTTCTGTTCGTGGTACTTATACCACTATTTTAGTATATGGTTTGAGTGGCCACCAGGGCCTACCCATATAAAGTGCAACTTCTGTGTATTCTGTGATAATCTTGTTTGACGATTTGTGCTCCTGTGCTCATAAAGAGACTAGGGGTAACTTTGATAAATAAATACATATATATTTTGAATATATATCTGTGTGGTGTCCTTTCATTGGTATAAAAGGGGGTTGCATTTGGTAAAACAGCTGGCTTAACACGCTTCACGAGTTTAGCCTCAAAGACTGCTTAGCCTACGCTACCACTAGGGCAGCTAGTCCGAAAAGGTTGACTTACAACCACACCATAAGGGTTGCTTGGCATGGTACAAGGTGATCACTTTAACTAGTGAGCATCATATACCAGGCCAACTTCTCACATTGGTGAGCAGCGGTTGGATTTGAGCTTGCTGTGTTTTACCATTGTAATCTCTTGGTTACCAATTGAAAGATCACATAGGTACCTGTAGGTACATATAAAACAAGATTAGATATACATAAGTTCTACTGAACTTAGTTGTTGTAGAGCAAAGGGAGTAGCACACCCTGACTACAACTACTAGATAGGTTTAGTAGGTAAACCCAAGTGTAGGTAGATTGCAACACATCCACCCACACTTAAGAGCAATGGCCGGGGCAGAGGGGTCCACTGTACCCATCTCTGTTGAGAGTGACCCCCAGAGGGCACCATCCAGCTTTGCTACCCTTAACCAGAATGAGCTCAGGCATTTGGCAACTCTTAGAGGCCTTAAACAGCCCAAGAACCCAAACTCTGCTGAGCTCAGAGAGCTCTTACAGAATGATGAGAATCAGAGAGCACTCAAGAAAGCTTCCCAGTTAGCCCCCTTAGGGTCAGGAACAGGAGGCCCCCCTTCTGAAGATGCCACTGAGGTACCCCTTTCCAATAGTCACCCCTTAGATGGGATGCCTACCACAGAGGATGAGAGTGAAAAGGATACTGACAGTAGTGAGGATGAAGGGAGAACTAGCCCAGTGCCAAGTGTTATACTTGGCCCAGCTAAACTAAGGCTATTGGGGACTGACAGTGGGTTCACCCCACTGGATCTCCCCAGTGGACTTAACACAGGGCTTGGAAGGCAAAGGAATCGCTCAGGTGACTCCAATGCTTCCCATGGCTCTAGAGGCTCTCAAGGTCACTCCAGGAGAAGGATGACCACCCCTCAGAGGAGGGAACATGAGGCCAAGATGCAAGAAGCCCAGCTGAGGATCAGGAAGCAGGAGCTAGAAGTAGCCCTGATGGAAGAAAAACTGAGCAAGGCTAGGCAGCATAGAGAGAGTGGGTCTATACCCACTGGTGGCAGCAATGTCCCTAGGGACAAAGATAGGGTCTTTGACAATAGGAACCTGTCCAAGATTGTGCCCCCCTACAAAAGTGGGGATGACATCCACAAATGGATGACTGCTCTTGAGAGAGCCTGCAAAGTGCAGCAGGTTCCTGAAGACCAGTGGGCAGCAATCTTATGGCTCTCCTTTGAGGGGAGAGGCAGAGATAGACTCCTCACTGTTAGAGAAGAGGATGTCAGAAATTACAGAGTCCTGAAGAGTGTCCTAGTTGATGGGTTAGGCTTAACCACTGAACAGTACAGGTTAATGTTCAGAGACACCCAGAAGACACAGACTCAGGACTGGTCTGAATATGTGGAATGTGCCACTAAGGCTTTGGAGGGTTGGTTGCTGGGAAGTAAGGTGTCTGATTATACAGGATTGTACAATTTGATGATGAGAGAGCAGATTTTAAGTAATTGTCAAAACCAGCTTCTCCATCAACACCTGGTAGACTCAGATTTGACCTCTCCCCAAGAATTGGGAAAGAGGGCAGATAAATGGGTCAGGACCAGGATCAGGCCTAAAAACCAGGGTGGTGACCAAAAGAAAGATACCACCAAGCCTCAAGAGAAGGGTGGGGATAAAGAAAAAGAGAAACCTTCCTCAGGGCCCCAAAACTCCACACAGGGTGGTGGGTCCCAAGCTCCCTCCTCTACCACAGCCAAAAAGCCCTACTGCCATGAGTGTAAAACTCCTGGGCATTGGAAAACTGACAGCGGTTGCCCAAGGGCTAAAACCAAAACTGTTCCTCCAATTACTCCTGTCACACCACCTATTACTGTCAGCAGTAATCCCCCAGGTGGTGGGAGTGCCCCCAGAAATCTGGGTGGGTTTACTTGGGGAACACAGGGGGACCCTGGCTTAGCCAATTCCCCTGCAGCAGATACTCTTGTCTGTGATGGTGGCATGGGGTTTGCCAACTTCACTGCCTGTCCCAACACTTTGGGTAGGTACAGACAGGAGCCCTACATCAATGGTACAAAAGCTGAGGCCTACAGAGACACTGGAGCTAGCATCACAATGGTGGCCCATTGGCTAGTTCCCTCTGAGCAGCTTTTGCCTGGTTTCTCCTACCAGGTGACCAACATTGATGGCAAACAGAACAGTCATCCCATGGCAGAGGTATGTCTCAGCTGGGGAGGTGTCACTGGCCCTAAAAGGGTGGCAGTGTCCCCAACCTTGCCTGTAGACTGCTTACTGGGGAATGACTTAGAACTCTCAGCTTGGGCTGGAGTTGAACAAGACACCCATTCTAAAATGGTAGGCCTGTCACAAAAGGGTAGGGGGGTTGTGCCATTCACAACCCCTGTCCAAATAGATTTCCTCCCTGAAAAGGTTGGAAGGGCAGTGGTAGCCACAGCCCAGGCACAGACAGACTTCCCTGTAGAGACTGGCAGAGCTGTGACAGTCACAGCTCAAACACAAACTGAGTGCCCCCCTGAAAAGGTTGGCAAGGCTGTAATGGTCTCAGCCTATACTCAGACTGACATAGGTGTAGTGAAGCCTGAAACAATGGATCACTCCACACAAACTGAGAGTAGTGGGGAGGAAGAAAAGTCTCCCTCTCCCCAGACATTAGGAAAAGGTCAGCCTCCTCAGGGATCTGACCTCACCCCTTGTGAAGGAACTGCCCCAGAGGTAGCCAGGCCTGGCCTGGCAGAGCCTCTGATGTCAGTGGCCCCTTCCAAGGTGGGACCCAGTCTGGTGCAGGTAGCCTGCCTCTCTCTACCCTGCCTCAGTCAGCCCAGGGCTGCAGAGGTCAGGGAGGCCAGTGGACCCCCAGAGGGCCCCTGTCCACAAGAACCCCCCCATCAAAAGAATGAGGATTGCCTGGCTAGTAGCCCTAGTCAGGTGATGGGTAAAAACATTCCTGAGGGATCTCCTTTACAGGTAGTTAGGGACCTCCCCCAGAGGGATTCTGTTGGGCACAGGCAAACCTGGGACCTTAGGGCCCCAAACCTGACCTGTCCCTCCAGTAAGCCCACAAAAGGGACCCAGCCTCCAGCTTTAGGTAGCCAGAGGCTGACCCTGAGAGCACAGTGCAACTCAGTTAAGGAAAGAAAGGCATCCATGGTGGAGGGGGATTGGAGGAAGCTGAGGCCTCACTTTGAGGACACTCACTTCAGTACTCCATCTCAACACCAGCCTTTTACTTTGCCAAGACACACCAAAGGTAGAGATTCCCTATGGTGGAGACCCTCTGATACCCTTAGGGTGAGGGATTGCTTAGTGGACCATGAGACAGGGGGTAACCATGCCAGTGCTGGTTCCTCCTTATATGGCCACTTGGGCAATATAGGCTTACCTGGTCAAGGTCAGCCTTATCTCCCTTCGTTTGGGGGGGGGTTGTGTAGGAAGGTGGATATCTGACTATGGTTACCCCCAAATTTTTGCCTAGTGTCTAGCTGGTTTTTCGACTTAGTTGGCCTGAGATCCTGCTATTCAGGATCTCAGCCTGGCTGTTCTCTCTTTAAAATGGACTCCATGTACCCTAGGTACATACCCAATTGGTTGGATCACCCTGTCAGCCCCTGTACCAGTGTACACTAGGTACCCAGGGCATTGGTGTACCCAAGGCCTGCCAAGGGCTGCAGCATGTATTATGCCACCCCAGGCTTGGCCTAACAATTTGACACAACTGGCTGATCACTCAGCTGGGGTAAGTTGGTGTAATCACCTCTTACTTAGGTGTAGTATACCTATACCTAACCTTAAATGGGACACCTGGTAACCTATAAGTCACTCCTATGGCAGGCCTTAACAATCCTGAAGGCAGAGTGCTTGGTTCCATGTGAGATGGTGCTCTGGCATGAGCTGAGCCTGTCTGCAGTGGTCGGAACAACTTCCTTCTACTGTTTCCAGATATCGTCATACCATATACTCTTAAGTGCATTATGAACCTCGCGGTTAAATGCTATCTTTGGTTTGGCTTTATCAAAACATGTCGAGTAAGGTGTCATACGAATTGGAATACTAACCCCTCGCCAATTCTGGCGACGGGGTTAGCATTCCACCCTTCTAGAGGGACACGACATGTACAGTGCCTGAAACCCGGGTAAAATCAGACATAGCCTCAGCTCCACAAAATGGATGCTGCCACCACAGACACAAGTCTGCCCTCCTGCTGCTGGGAGTCCTTTCAGCTTGGGAGGTGTGGACAAAGGGTTTCCTGCCAGGGGAGGTGCGTGCACCACCCCAGACAGGATTTTGTGTATTGGTCAGGTAGGGCTTGAAAGAAACCAGACATGCCTGTGGCTCACAAGGAGCCTCGGTGCATATGCCAGTTCAAACCGGTCCTGGGGCACACCAGTCCCGGGCCTGGGGCGAGCTGGACAAAGGATTGGGGGTGTAACCACCCCCCTTCCTGGTCCCACCCTTAGGGAGGGACCTAGCAGGTAGTCCGGCCCCTAGAATCCGCTTAAAGGTAGGAGCTGTGTCCTAAGACTTCAGACATCCTGGAATCAACTTGAAACTAAGAAGAAGACGGGAACTTCGACATTCTGCTGCACAGAAGACTGAAGAAAATCTCCCCTGTGGTCAGGGAGTGACCACCTTGCTAACGCAAGCACCATCCAGCGAATCACCGTCTGCTTTGCCGCCGCCTCCCGCCGGAGCCCGAGCCCAGAGACTGACAAGACCTGGACCTCCAGACCTCTCACCGCCCGATCCACAGTCCCTGAAAAGAGGAGACCCGTGGAGGCACCGAGACACGTGGAGCCAGCCATCTTGGAACGACTACGACAAGCTGACCAGTGCAACAACCGAGGCTCCCTCCAAGTTGTGCTTTGGGTCCTGAGAAGCCCAACCCTCGAGCAGCATCTGCACCAAAGGTGAGCCCTCCAGCATCTCCACGATCTGCGTGGGGCCCTTCTGCATTTTGCCACTCGACGCGCCTAACCGGTTGCTGGCCCGCTGGCTAGTGGCCATCTTGGCGACGAAATCTACGACAAACACCGCTGGTCTGGTTGCTCCAGACTGGCCCTTGCTCCCCTCCAAAGGAGCAATCCCTCTGACCTTGCTGGTCAGAACCAACAGCTGATTTCCGAATCCTCCTGCAATTGCTTTTGCCAAGGCTTGTTTGCTTCGATCAAGTCGCCGACACCGCCGACAGCGAGAGCCTGCGTGGGACAGCTCGTGAGCCGACTCCTGGACGTCGTCGACCTTCAGGGACCACGTGGCTGCGGAGACAAGCTACCCCTCATCACCTGTTTGCACCCGACATCGCCTGGTACCCACCTGGTGCCACGCTGGTCACTGGCTAGTGACTGTGAACACTGTCCCCTCTGCTTACAGGTCTTCAACATCTCCGATCCACTCTTGGATCCACTGCATCTCTTCCCGACCGACCGCCTGCAGCATCTTTGTCCCAGGCTCAACGGAACAGATAGAAGAAACCCGACGCACTTTGAGGCCTATGCACCCGCTTCCTGTGGGTGAGGTAAAGCTGGTACTCCGGTGCCCATGTGTAGTAATACATCTCTAGTGCCTGTGTTCCAAATCTTAAGTTCCTAGGTCATCCGGAAGATTCCTTTTGCAGTAACTTTGTACTTTTTACGCACCCATTGAAACCTATGGGAGCCCGCGTGTGACTATTTGCTCTGCACACGCCACCCGTGGACCTCCTGGTCACTAACTGACGTTAGCTCCTTGTAGGCCCAGCGATTCTAGAGGCCCTAGGCCTTTTCCCTTTTCTGTTCGTGGTACTTATACCACTATTTTAGTATATGGTTTGAGTGGCCACCAGGGCCTACCCATATAAAGTGCAACTTCTGTGTATTCTGTGATAATCTTGTTTGACGATTTGTGCTCCTGTGCTCATAAAGAGACTAGGGGTAACTTTGATAAATAAATACATATATATTTTGAATATATATCTGTGTGGTGTCCTTTCATTGGTATAAAAGGGGGTTGCATTTGGTAAAACAGCTGGCTTAACACGCTTCACGAGTTTAGCCTCAAAGACTGCTTAGCCTACGCTACCACTAGGGCAGCTAGTCCGAAAAGGTTGACTTACAACCACACCATAAGGGTTGCTTGGCATGGTACAAGGTGATCACTTTAACTAGTGAGCATCATATACCAGGCCAACTTCTCACAAGACTGAAGAAAATCTCCCCTGTGGTCAGGGAGTGACCACCTTGCTAACGCAAGCACCATCCAGCGAATCAACGTCTGCTTTGCCGCCGCCTCCCGCCGGAGCCCGAGCCCAGAGACTGACAAGACCTGGACCTCCAGACCTCTCACCGCCCGATCCACAGTCCCTGCAAAGAGGAGACCCGTGGAGGCACCGAGACACGTGGAGCCAGCCATCTTGGAACGACTACGACAAGCTGACAAGTGCAACAACCGAGGCTCCCTCCAAGTTGTGCTTTGGGTCCTGAGAAGCCCAACCCTCGAGCAGCATCTGCACCAAAGGTGAGCCCTCCAGCATCTCCACGATCTGCGTGGGGCCCTTCTGCATTTTGCCACTCGACGCGCCTAACCGGTTGCTGGCCCGCTGGCTAGTGGCCATCTTGGCGACGAAATCTACGACAAACACCGCTGGTCTGGTTGCTCCAGACTGGCCCTTGCTCCCCTCCAAAGGAGCAATCCCTCTGACCTTGCTGGTCAGAACCAACAGCTGATTTCCGAATCCTCCTGCAATTGCTTTTGCCAAGGCTTGTTTGCTTCGATCAAGTCGCTGACACCGCCGACAGCGAGAGCCTGCGTGGGACAGCTCGTGAGCCGAATCCTAGACATCGTCGAGCTTCAGGGACCACGTGGCTGCGGAGACAAGCTACCCCTCATCACCTGTTTGCACCCGACATCGCCTGGTACCCACCTGGTGCCACGCTGGTCACTGGCTAGTGACTGTGAACACTGTCCCCTCTGCTTACAGGTCTTCAACATCTCCGATCCACTCTTGGATCCACTGCATCTCTTCCCGACCGACCGCCTGCAGCACTTTTGTCTACAGGCCCCACGGAACAGATAGAAGAAACCCGACGCACTTCGAGGCCTATGCACCCGCTTCCTGTGGGTGAGGTAAAGCTGGCACACCTGTGCCCAAGTGTAGTATTACATCTCTAGTGCCTGTGTTCCAAATCTTAAGTTCCTAGGTCATCCGGAAGATTCCTTTTGCAGTAACTTTGTACTTTTTACGCACCCATTGAAACCTATGGGAGCACGCGTGTGACTATTTGCTCTGCACACGCCACCCGTGGACCTCCTGGTCACTAACTGACGTTAGCTCCTTGTAGGCCCAGCGATTCTAGAGGCCCTAGGCCTTTTCCCTTTTCTGTTCGTGGTACTTATACCACTATTTTAGTATATGGTTCGAGTGGCCACCAGGGCCTATCCATATAAAGTGCAACTTCTGTGTATTCTGTGATAATCTTGTTTGACGATTTGTGCTCCTGTGCTCATAAAGAGACTAGGGGTTACTTTGAGAAATAAATACATATATATTTTGAATATATATCTGTGTGGTGTCCTTTCATTGGTATAAAAGGGGGTTGCATTTGGTAAAACAGCTGGCTTAACACGCTTCACGAGTTTAGCCTCAAAGACTGCTTAGCCTACGCTACCACTAGGGCAGCTAGTCCGAAAAGGTTGACTTACAACCACACCATAAGGGTTGCTTGGCATGGTACAAGGTGATCACTTTAACTAGTGAGCATCATATACCAGGCCAACTTCTCACATTGGTGAGCAGCGGTTGGATTTGAGCTTGCTGTGTTTTACCATTGTAATCTCTTGGTTACCAATTGAAAGATCACATAGGTACCTGTAGGTACATATAAAACAAGATTAGATATACATAAGTTCTACTGAACTTAGTTGTTGTAGAGCAAAGGGAGTAGCACACCCTGACTACAACTACTAGATAGGTTTAGTAGGTAAACCCAAGTGTAGGTAGATTGCAACACATCCACCCACACTTAAGAGCAATGGCCGGGGCAGAGGGGTCCACTGTACCCATCTCTGTCGAGAGTGACCCCCAGAGGGCACCAACCAGCTTTGCTACCCTTAATCAGAATGAGCTCAGGCATTTGGCAACTCTTAGAGGCCTTAAACAGCCCAAGAACCCAAACTCTGCTGAGCTCAGAGAGCTCTTACAGAATGATGAGAATCAGAGAGCACTCAAGAAAGCTTCCCAGTTAGCCCCCTTAGGGACAGGAACAGGAGGCCCCCCTTCTGAAGATGCCACTGAAGTACCCCTTCCCAATAGTCACCCCTTAGATGGGATGCCTACCACAGAGGAAGAAAGTGATGGGGATACAGATGGGAGTGGGGATGAAGGGAGAACTAGCCCAGTGCCAAGTGTTATACTTGGCCCAGCTAAACTAAGGCTATTGGGGACTGACAGTGGGTTCACCCCATTGGATCTCCCCAGTGGACTTAACACAGGGCTTGGAAGGCAAAGGAATCGCTCAGGTGACTCCAATGCTTCCCATGGCTCTAGAGGCTCTCAAGGTCACTCCAGAAGGAGACTGACCACCCCTCAGAGGAGGGAACATGAGGCCAGAATGCAGGAAGCCCAGCTGAGGATCAGGAAGCAGGAGCTAGAAGTAGCCCTGATGGAAGAAAAACTGAGCAAGGCTAGGCAGCATAGAGAGAGTGGGTCTATACCCACTGGTGGCAGCAATGTCCCTAGGGACAAAGATAGGGTCTTTGACAATAGGAACCTGTCCAAGATTGTGCCCCCCTACAAAAGTGGGGATGACATCCACAAATGGATGACTGCTCTTGAGAGAGCCTGCAAAGTGCAGCAGGTTCCTGAAGACCAGTGGGCAGCAATCTTATGGCTCTCCTTTGAGGGGAGAGGCAGAGATAGACTCCTCACTGTTAGAGAAGAGGATGTCAGAAATTACAGAGTCCTGAAGAGTGTCCTAGTTGATGGGTTAGGCTTAACCACTGAACAGTACAGGTTAATGTTCAGAGACACCCAGAAGACACAGACTCAGGACTGGTCTGAATATGTGGAATGTGCCACTAAGGCTTTGGAGGGTTGGTTGCTGGGAAGTAAGGTGTCTGATTATACAGGATTGTACAATTTGATGATGAGAGAGCAGATTTTAAGTAATTGTCAAAACCAGCTTCTCCATCAACACCTGGTAGACTCAGATTTGACCTCTCCCCAAGAATTGGGAAAGAGGGCAGATAAATGGGTCAGGACCAGGATCAGGCCTAAAAACCAGGGTGGTGACCAAAAGAAAGATACCACCAAGCCTCAAGAGAAGGGTGGGGATAAAGAAAAAGAGAAACCTTCCTCAGGGCCCCAAAACTCCACACAGGGTGGTGGGTCCCAAGCTCCCTCCTCTACCACAGCTAAAAAGCCCTACTGCCATGAGTGTAAAACTCCTGGGCATTGGAAAACTGACAGCGGTTGCCCAAGGGCTAAAAACAAAACTGTTCCTCCAATTACTCCTGTCACACCACCTATTACTGTCAGCAGTAATCCCCCAGGTGGTGGGAGTGCCCCCAGAAATCTGGGTGGGTTTACTTGGGGAACACAGGGGGACCCTGGCTTAGCCAATTCCCCTACAGCAACCACTCTTGTCTGTGATGGTGGCATGGGATTTGCCAACTTCACTGCCTGTCCCAACACTTTGGGTAGGTACAGACAGGAGCCCTACATCAATGGTACAAAAGCTGAGGCCTACAGAGACACTGGGGCTAGCATCACAATGGTGGCCCATTGGCTAGTTCCCTCTGAGCAGCTTTTGCCCGGTTTCTCCTACCAGGTGACTAACATTGATGGCAAACAGAACAGTCATCCCATGGCAGAGGTATGTCTCAGCTGGGGAGGGGTCACTGGCCCTAAAAGGGTAGCAGTGTCCCCAACCTTGCCTGTAGACTGCTTACTGGGGAATGACTTAGAACTCTCAGCTTGGGCTGGAGTTGAACAAGACACCCATTTTAAAATGGTAGGCCTTTCACAAAAGGGTAGGGGGGTTGTGCCATTCACAACCCCTGTCCAAATAGATTTCCTCCCTGAAAAGGTTGGAAGGGCAGTGGTAGCCACAGCCCAGGCACAGACAGACTTCCCTGTAGGGACTGGCAGAGCTCTGACAGTCACAGCTCAAACACAAACTGAGTGCCCCCCTGAAAAGGTTGGCAAGGCTGTAATGGTCTCAGCCTATACTCAGACTGACATAGGTGTAGTGAAGCCTGAAACAATGGATCACTCCACACAAACTGAGAGTAGTGGGGAGGAAGAAAAGTCTCCCTCTCCCCAGACATTAGGAAAAGGTCAGCCTCCTCAGGGATCTGACCTCACCCCTTGTGAAGGAACTGCCCCAGAGGTAGCCAGGCCTGGCCTGGCAGAGCCTCTGATGTCAGTGGCCCCTTCCAAGGTGGGATCCAGTCTGGTGCAGGTAGCCTGCCTCTCTCTACCCTGCCTCAGTCAGCCCAGGGCTGCAGAGGTCAGGGAGGCCAGTGGACCCCCAGAGGGCCCCTGTCCACAAGAACCCCCCCATCAAAAGAATGAGGATTGCCTGGCTAGTAGCCCTAGTCAGGTGATGGGTAAAAACATTCCTGAGGGATCTCCTTTACAGGTAGTTAGGGACCTCCCCCAGGGGGATTCTGTTGGGCACAGGCAAACATGGGACCTTAGGGCCCCAAACCTGACCTGTCCCTCCAGTAAGCCCACAAAAGGGACCCAGCCTCCAGCTTTAGGTAGCCAGAGGCTGACCCTGAGAGCACAGTGCAACTCAGTTAAAGGAAGAAAGGCATCCATGGTGGAGGATGATTGGAGGAAGCTGAGGCCTCACTTTGAGGACACTCACTTCAGTACTCCATCTCAACACCAGCCTTTTACTTTGCCAAGACACACCACAGGTAGAGATTCCCTATGGTGGAGACCCTCTGATACCCTTAGGGTGAGGGATTGCTTAGTGGACCATGAGACAGGGGGTAACCATGCCAGTGCTGGTTCCTCCTTATATGGCCACTTGGGCAATATAGGCTTACCTGGTCAAGGTCAGCCTTATCTCCCTTCGTTTGGGGGGGGGGTTGTGTAGGAAGGTGGATATCTGACTATGGTTACCCCCAAATTTTTGCCTAGTGTCTAGCTGGTTTTTCGACTTAGTTGGCCTGAGATCCTGCCATTCAGGCTCTCAGGCTATCTGCTCTCTCTGTAAAATGGACTCCATGTACCCTAGGTACATACCCAATTGGTTGGATCACCCTGTCAGCCCCTGTACCAGTGTACACTAGGTACCCAGGGCATTGGTGTATCCAAGGCCTGCCAGGGGCTGAAGCATGTATTATGCCACCCCAGGCTTGGCCTAACAATCTGACACAACTGGCTGATCACTCAGCTGGGGTAAGTTGGTGTAATCACCTCTTACTTAGGTGTAGTATACCTATACCTAAACTTAAATGGGACACCTGGTAACCTATAAGTCACTCCTATGGCAGGCCTTAACAATCCTGAAGGCAGAGTGCTTGGTTCCATGTGAGATGGTGCTCTGGCATGAGCTGAGCCTGTCTGCAGTGGTCGGAACAACTTCCTTCTACTGTTTCCAGATATCGTCATACCATATACTCTTAAGTGCATTATGAACCTCGCGGTTAAATGCTATCTTTGGTTTGGCTTTATCAAAACATGTCGAGTAAGGTGTCATACGAATTGGAATACTAACCCCTCGCCAATTCTGGCGACGGGGTTAGCATTCCACCCTTCTAGAGGGACACGACATGTACAGTACCTGAAACCCGGGTAAAATCAGACATAGCCTCAGCTCCACAAAATGGATGCTGCCACCACAGACACAAGTCTGCCCTCCTGCTGCTGGGAGTCCTTCCAGCTTGGGAGGTGTGGACAAAGGGTTTCCTGCCAGGGGAGGTGCGTGCACCACCCCAGACAGGATTTTGTGTATTGGTCAGGTAGGGCTTGAAAGAAACCAGACATGCCTGTGGCTCACAAGGAGCCTCGGTGCATATGCCAGTTCAAACCGGTCCTGGGGCACACCAGTCCCGGGCCTGGGGCGAGCTGGACAAAGGATTGGGGGTGTAACCACCCCCCTTCCTGGTCCCACCCATAGGGAGGGACCTAGCAGGTAGTCCGGCCCCTAGAATCCGAATAAAGGTAGGAGCTGTGTCCTAAGACTTCAGACATCCTGGAATCAACTTGAAACTAAGAAGAAGACGGGAACTTCGACATTCTGCTGCACAGAAGACTGAAGAAAATCTCCCCTGTGGTCAGGGAGTGACCACCTTGCTAACGCAAGCACCATCCAGCGAATCAACGTCTGCTTTGCCGCCGCCTCCCGCCGGAGCCCGAGCCCAGAGACTGACAAGACCTGGACCTCCAGACCTCTCACCGCCCGATCCACAGTCCCTGCAAAGAGGAGACCCGTGGAGGCACCGAGACACGTGGAGCCAGCCATCTTGGAACGACTACGACAAGCTGACAAGTGCAACAACCGAGGCTCCCTCCAAGTTGTGCTTTGGGTCCTGAGAAGCCCAACCCTCGAGCAGCATCTGCACCAAAGGTGAGCCCTCCAGCATCTCCACGATCTGCGTGGGGCCCTTCTGCATTTTGCCACTCGACGCGCCTAACCGGTTGCTGGCCCGCTGGCTAGTGGCCATCTTGGCGACGAAATCTACGACAAACACCGCTGGTCTGGTTGCTCCAGACTGGCCCTTGCTCCCCTCCAAAGGAGCAATCCCTCTGACCTTGCTGGTCAGAACCAACAGCTGATTTCCGAATCCTCCTGCAATTGCTTTTGCCAAGGCTTGTTTGCTTCGATCAAGTCGCTGACACCGCCGACAGCGAGAGCCTGCGTGGGACAGCTCGTGAGCCGAATCCTAGACATCGTCGAGCTTCAGGGACCACGTGGCTGCGGAGACAAGCTACCCCTCATCACCTGTTTGCACCCGACATCGCCTGGTACCCACCTGGTGCCACGCTGGTCACTGGCTAGTGACTGTGAACACTGTCCCCTCTGCTTACAGGTCTTCAACATCTCCGATCCACTCTTGGATCCACTGCATCTCTTCCCGACCGACCGCCTGCAGCACTTTTGTCTACAGGCCCCACGGAACAGATAGAAGAAACCCGACGCACTTCGAGGCCTATGCACCCGCTTCCTGTGGGTGAGGTAAAGCTGGCACACCTGTGCCCAAGTGTAGTATTACATCTCTAGTGCCTGTGTTCCAAATCTTAAGTTCCTAGGTCATCCGGAAGATTCCTTTTGCAGTAACTTTGTACTTTTTACGCACCCATTGAAACCTATGGGAGCACGCGTGTGACTATTTGCTCTGCACACGCCACCCGTGGACCTCCTGGTCACTAACTGACGTTAGCTCCTTGTAGGCCCAGCGATTCTAGAGGCCCTAGGCCTTTTCCCTTTTCTGTTCGTGGTACTTATACCACTATTTTAGTATATGGTTCGAGTGGCCACCAGGGCCTATCCATATAAAGTGCAACTTCTGTGTATTCTGTGATAATCTTGTTTGACGATTTGTGCTCCTGTGCTCATAAAGAGACTAGGGGTTACTTTGAGAAATAAATACATATATATTTTGAATATATATCTGTGTGGTGTCCTTTCATTGGTATAAAAGGGGGTTGCATTTGGTAAAACAGCTGGCTTAACACGCTTCACGAGTTTAGCCTCAAAGACTGCTTAGCCTACGCTACCACTAGGGCAGCTAGTCCGAAAAGGTTGACTTACAACCACACCATAAGGGTTGCTTGGCATGGTACAAGGTGATCACTTTAACTAGTGAGCATCATATACCAGGCCAACTTCTCACAGACACTGACTGACACTGACTGACTGACACTGACTGACACTGACTGACACTGACTGACTGACTGACACTGACTGACACTGACTGACACTGACTGACTGACTGACTGACTGACTGACAGACTGACACTGACTGACTGACTGACAGACTGACACTGACTGACTGACTGACTGACACTGACTGACTGACTGACTGACACTGACTGACTGACACTGACTGACACTGACTGACTGACACTGACTGACACTGACTGACACTGACTGACACTGACTGACTGACTGACACTGACTGACTGACTGACACTGACTGACTGACTGACACTGACTGACTGACACTGACTGACTGACACTGACTGACTGACTGACTGACACTGACTGACTGACACTGACAGACACTGACTGACTGACACTGACTGACTGACTGACACTGACTGACTGACTGACACTGACTGACTGACTGACACTGACTGACTGACACTGACTGACTGACTGACACTGACTGACTGACTGACACTGACTGACTGACTGACACTGACTGACTGACACTGACTGACTGACTGACACTGACTGACTGACTGACACTGACTGACTGACTGACACTGACTGACTGACTGACACTGACTGACTGACACTGACTGACTGACACTGACTGACTGACTGACTGACTGACACTGACTGACTGACTGACACTGACTGACACTGACTGACACTGACTGACACTGACTGACTGACACTGACTGACACTGACTGACACTGACTGACTGACACTGACTGACTGACACTGACTGACACTGACTGACTGACACTGACTGACACTGACTGACACTGACTGACTGACACTGACTGACACTGACTGACTGACACTGACTGACACTGACTGACTGACACTGACTGACACTGACTGACTGACACTGACTGACACTGACTGACACTGACTGACACTGACTGACACTGACTGACACTGACTGACACTGACTGACACTGACTGACACTGACTGACACTGACTGACACTGACTGACACTGACTGACACTGACTGACACTGACTGACACTGACTGACACTGACTGACACTGACTGACACTGACTGACACTGACTGACACTGACTGACACTGACTGACACTGACTGACTGACACTGACTGACACTGACTGACTGACACTGACTGACACTGACTGACTGACACTGACTGACACTGACTGACTGACACTGACTGACACTGACTGACTGACACTGACTGACACTGACTGACTGACACTGACTGACACTGACTGACTGACACTGACTGACACTGACTGACTGACACTGACTGACACTGACTGACTGACACTGACTGACACTGACTGACTGACACTGACTGACACTGACTGACTGACACTGACTGACTGACACTGACTGACTGACACTGACTGACTGACACTGACTGACTGACACTGACTGACTGACACTGACTGACTGACACTGACTGACTGACACTGACTGACTGACACTGACTGACTGACACTGACTGACACTGACTGACACTGACTGACTGACACTGACTGACTGACACTGACTGACTGACACTGACTGACTGACACTGACTGACACTGACTGACTGACACTGACTGACTGACACTGACTGACACTGACTGACACTGACTGACTGACACTGACTGACACTGACTGACACTGACTGACACTGACTGACACTGACTGACACTGACTGACACTGACTGACACTGACTGACACTGACTGACACTGACTGACACACACTGACACACACTGACTGACGCTGACTGACGCTGACTGACACTGACTGACACACACTGACTGACGCTGACTGACGCTGACTGACGCTGACTGACACTGACTGACACTGACTGACACTGACTGACACTGACTGACACTGACTGACACTGACTGACACTGACTGACACTGACTGACACTGACTGACACTGACTGACACTGACTGACACTGACTGACACTGACTGACACTGACTGACACTGACTGACACTGACTGACACTGACTGACTGACACTGACTGACACTGACTGACTGACACTGACTGACACTGACTGACTGACACTGACTGACACTGACTGACTGACACTGACTGACACTGACTGACACTGACTGACACTGACTGACACTGACTGACACTGACTGACACTGACTGACACTGACTGACACTGACTGACACTGACTGACACTGACTGACTGACTGACAGACTGACACTGACTGACTGACTGACAGACTGACACTGACTGACTGACTGACTGACACTGACTGACTGACTGACTGACACTGACTGACTGACACTGACTGACACTGACTGACTGACACTGACTGACACTGACTGACACTGACTGACACTGACTGACACTGACTGACTGACTGACACTGACTGACTGACTGACACTGACTGACTGACTGACACTGACTGACTGACACTGACTGACTGACACTGACTGACTGACACTGACTGACTGACTGACTGACTGACACTGACTGACACTGACTGACACTGACTGACACTGACTGACACTGACTGACACTGACTGACACTGACTGACACTGACTGACACTGACTGACACTGACTGACACTGACTGACACTGACTGACACTGACTGACACTGACTGACTGACACTGACTGACACTGACTGACTGACACTGACTGACACTGACTGACTGACACTGACTGACTGACACTGACTGACACTGACTGACACTGACTGACTGACACTGACTGACACTGACTGACACTGACTGACACTGACTGACTGACACTGACTGACTGACACTGACTGACACTGACTGACACTGACTGACTGACACTGACTGACTGACACTGACTGACTGACACTGACTGACACTGACTGACACTGACTGACACTGACTGACACTGACTGACACTGACTGACACTGACTGACACTGACTGACACTGACTGACACTGACTGACACTGACTGACACTGACTGACACTGACTGACACTGACTGACACTGACTGACACTGACTGACACTGACTGACACTGACTGACACTGACTGACACTGACTGACACTGACTGACACTGACTGACACTGACTGACACTGACTGACACTGACTGACACTGACTGACACTGACTGACACTGACTGACACTGACTGACACTGACTGACACACACTGACTGACGCTGACTGACGCTGACTGACACTGACTGACACTGACTGACACTGACTGACACTGACTGACACTGACTGACACTGACTGACACACACTGACACTGACTGACACTGACTGACACTGACTGACACTGACTGACACTGACTGACACTGACTGACACTGACTGACACTGACTGACACTGACTGACACTGACTGACACTGACTGACACTGACTGACACTGACTGACACTGACTGACACTGACTGACACTGACTGACACTGACTGACACTGACTGACACTGACTGACACTGACTGACACTGACTGACACTGACTGACACTGACTGACACTGACTGACACTGACTGACACTGACTGACTGACACTGACTGACACTGACTGACACTGACTGACACTGACTGACACTGACTGACTGACACTGACTGACACTGACACTGACTGACTGACACTGACTGACTGTGAGAAGTTGGCCTGGTATATGATGCTCACTAGTTAAAGTGATCACCTTGTACCATGCCAAGCAACCCTTATGGTGTGGTTGTAAGTCAACCTTTTCGGACTAGCTGCCCTAGTGGTAGCGTAGGCTAAGCAGTCTTTGAGGCTAAACTCGTGATGCGTGTTAAGCCAGCTGTTTTACCAAATATAACCCCCTTTTATACCAATGAAAGGACACCACACAGATATATATTCAAAATATATATGTATTTATTTCTCAAAGTAACCCCTAGTCTCTTTATGAGCACAGGAGCACAAATCGTCAAACAAGATTATCACAGAATACACAGAAGTTGCACTTTATATGGATAGGCCCTGGTGGCCACTCGAACCATATACTAAAATAGTGGTATAAGTACCACGAACAGAAAAGGGAAAAGGCCTAGGGCCTCTAGAATCGCTGGGCCTACAAGGAGCTAACGTCAGTTAGTGACCAGGAGGTCCACGGGTGGCGTGTGCAGAGCAAATAGTCACACGCGGGCTCCCATAGGTTTCAATGGGTGCGTAAAAAGTACAAAGTTACTGCAAAAGGAATCTTCCGGATGACCTAGGAACTTAAGATTTGGAACACAGGCACTAGAGATGTATTACTACACATGGGCACCGGAGTACCAGCTTTACCTCACCCACAGGAAGCGGGTGCATAGGCCTCAAAGTGCGTCGGGTTTCTTCTATCTGTTCCGTTGAGCCTGGGACAAAGATGCTGCAGGCGGTCGGTCGGGAAGAGATGCAGTGGATCCAAGAGTGGATCGGAGATGTTGAAGACCTGTAAGCAGAGGGGACAGTGTTCACAGTCACTAGCCAGTGACCAGCGTGGCACCAGGTGGGTACCAGGCGATGTCGGGTGCAAACAGGTGATGAGGGGTAGCTTGTCTCCGCAGCCACGTGGTCCCTGAAGGTCGACGACGTCCAGGAGTCGGCTCACGAGCTGTCCCACGCAGGCTCTCGCTGTCGGCGGTGTCGGCGACTTGATCGAAGCAAACAAGCCTTGGCAAAAGCAATTGCAGGAGGATTCGGAAATCAGCTGTTGGTTCTGACCAGCAAGGTCAGAGGGATTGCTCCTTTGGAGGGGAGCAAGGGCCAGTCTGGAGCAACCAGACCAGCGGTGTTTGTCGTAGATTTCGTCGCCAAGATGGCCACTAGCCAGCGGGCCAGCAACCGGTTAGGCGCGTCGAGTGGCAAAATGCAGAAGGGCCCCACGCAGATCGTGGAGATGCTGGAGGGCTCACCTTTGGTGCAGATGCTGCTCGAGGGTTGGGCTTCTCAGGACCCAAAGCACAACTTGGAGGGGGCCTCGGTTGTTGCACTGGTCAGCTTGTCGTAGTCGTTCCAAGATGGCTGGCTCCACGTGTCTCGGTGCCTCCACGGGTCTCCTCTTTGCAGGGACTGTGGATCGGGCGGTGAGAGGTCTGGAGGTCCAGGTCTCGTCAGTCTCTGGGCTCGGGCTCCGGCGGGAGGCGGCGGCAAAGCAGACGTTGATTCGCTGGATGGTGCTTGCGTTAGCAAGGTGGTCACTCCCTGACCACAGGGGAGATTTTCTTCAGTCTTCTGTGCAGCAGAATGTCGAAGTTCCCGTCTTCTTCTTAGTTTCAAGTTGATTCCAGGATGTCTGAAGTCTTAGGACACAGCTCCTACCTTTATTCGGATTCTAGGGGCCGGACTACCTGCTAGGTCCCTCCCTATGGGTGGGACCAGGAAGGGGGGTGGTTACACCCCCAATCCTTTGTCCAGCTCGCCCCAGGCCCGGGACTGGTGTGCCCCAGGACCGGTTTGAACTGGCATATGCACCGAGGCTCCTTGTGAGCCACAGGCATGTCTGGTTTCTTTCAAGCCCTACCTGACCAATACACAAAATCCTGTCTGGGGTGGTGCACGCACCTCCCCTGGCAGGAAACCCTTTGTCCACACCTCCCAAGCTGGAAGGACTCCCAGCAGCAGGAGGGCAGACTTGTGTCTGTGGTGGCAGCATCCATTTTGTGGAGCTGAGGCTATGTCTGATTTTACCCGGGTTTCAGGCACTGTACATGTCGTGTCCCTCTAGAAGGGTGGAATGCTAACCCCGTCGCCAGAATTGGCGAGGGGTTAGTATTCCAATTCGTATGACACCTTACTCGACATGTTTTGATAAAGCCAAACCAAAGATAGCATTTAACCGCGAGGTTCATAATGCACTTAAGAGTATATGGTATGACGATATCTGGAAACAGTAGAAGGAAGTTGTTCCGACCACTGCAGACAGGCTCAGCTCATGCCAGAGCACCATCTCACATGGAACCAAGCACTCTGCCTTCAGGATTGTTAAGGCCTGCCATAGGAGTGACTTATAGGTTACCAGGTGTCCCATTTAAGTTTAGGTATAGGTATACTACACCTAAGTAAGAGGTGATTACACCAACTTACCCCAGCTGAGTGATCAGCCAGTTGTGTCAGATTGTTAGGCCAAGCCTGGGGTGGCATAATACATGCTTCAGCCCCTGGCAGGCCTTGGATATACCAATGCCCTGGGTACCTAGTGTACACTGGTACAGGGGCTGACAGGGTGATCCAACCAATTGGGTATGTACCTAGGGTACATGGAGTCCATTTTACAGAGAGAGCAGATAGCCTGAGAGCCTGAATGGCAGGATCTCAGGCCAACTAAGTCGAAAAACCAGCTAGACACTAGGCAAAAATTTGGGGGTAACCATAGTCAGATATCCACCTTCCTACACAACCCCCCCCCAAACGAAGGGAGATAAGGCTGACCTTGACCAGGTAAGCCTATATTGCCCAAGTGGCCATATAAGGAGGAACCAGCACTGGCATGGTTACCCCCTGTCTCATGGTCCACTAAGCAATCCCTCACACTAAGGGTATCAGAGGGTCTCCACCATAGGGAATCTCTACCTGTGGTGTGTCTTGGCAAAGTAAAAGGCTGGTGTTGAGATGGAGTACTGAAGTGAGTGTCCTCAAAGTGAGGCCTCAGCCTCCTCCAATCATCCTCCACCATGGATGCCTTTCTTTCTTTAACTGAGTTGCACTGTGCTCTCAGGGTCAGCCTCTGGCTACCTAAAGCTGGAGGCTGGGTCCCTTTTGTGGGCTTACTGGAGGGACAGGTCAGGTTTGGGGCCCTAAGGTCCCATGTTTGCCTGTGCCCAACAGAATCCCCCTGGGGGAGGTCCCTAACTACCTGTAAAGGAGATCCCTCAGGAATGTTTTTACCCATCACCTGACTAGGGCTACTAGCCAGGCAATCCTCATTCTTTTGATGGGGGGGTTCTTGTGGACAGGGGCCCTCTGGGGGTCCACTGGCCTCCCTGACCTCTGCAGCCCTGGGCTGACTGAGGCAGGGTAGAGAGAGGCAGGCTACCTGCACCAGACTGGATCCCACCTTGGAAGGGGCCACTGACATCAGAGGCTCTGCCAGGCCAGGCCTGGCTACCTCTGGGGCAGTTCCTTCACAAGGGGTGAGGTCAGATCCCTGAGGAGGCTGACCTTTTCCTAATGTCTGGGGAGAGGGAGACTTTTCTTCCTCCCCACTACTCTCAGTTTGTGTGGAGTGATCCATTGTTTCAGGCTTCACTACACCTATGTCAGTCTGAGTATAGGCTGAGACCATTACAGCCTTGCCAACCTTTTCAGGGGGGCACTCAGTTTGTGTTTGAGCTGTGACTGTCACAGCTCTGCCAGTCCCTACAGGGAAGTCTGTCTGTGCCTGGGCTGTGGCTACCACTGCCCTTCCAACCTTTTCAGGGAGGAAATCTATTTGGACAGGGGTTGTGAATGGCACAACCCCCCTACCCTTTTGTGAAAGGCCTACCATTTTAGAATGGGTGTCTTGTTCAACTCCAGCCCAAGCTGAGAGTTCTAAGTCATTCCCCAGTAAGCAGTCTACAGGCAAGGTTGGGGACACTGCTACCCTTTTAGGGCCAGTGACCCCTCCCCAGCTGAGACATACCTCTGCCATGGGATGACTGTTCTGTTTGCCATCAATGTTAGTCACCTGGTAGGAGAAACCGGGCAAAAGCTGCTCAGAGGGAACTAGCCAATGGGCCACCATTGTGATGCTAGCCCCAGTGTCTCTGTAGGCCTCAGCTTTTGTACCATTGATGTAGGGCTCCTGTCTGTACCTACCCAAAGTGTTGGGACAGGCAGTGAAGTTGGCAAACCCCATGCCACCATCACAGACAAGAGTGGTTGCTGTAGGGGAATTGGCTAAGCCAGGGTCCCCCTGTGTTCCCCAAGTAAACCCACCCAGATTTCTGGGGGCACTCCCACCACCTGGGGGATTACTGCTGACAGTAATAGGTGGTGTGACAGGAGTAATTGGAGGAACAGTTTTGTTTTTAGCCCTTGGGCAACCGCTGTCAGTTTTCCAATGCCCAGGAGTTTTACACTCATGGCAGTAGGGCTTTTTAGCTGTGGTAGAGGAGGGAGCTTGGGACCCACCACCCTGTGTGGAGTTTTGGGGCCCTGAGGAAGGTTTCTCTTTTTCTTTATCCCCACCCTTCTCTTGAGGCTTGGTGGTATCTTTCTTTTGGTCACCACCCTGGTTTTTAGGCCTGATCCTGGTCCTGACCCATTTATCTGCCCTCTTTCCCAATTCTTGGGGAGAGGTCAAATCTGAGTCTACCAGGTGTTGATGGAGAAGCTGGTTTTGACAATTACTTAAAATCTGCTCTCTCATCATCAAATTGTACAATCCTGTATAATCCGACACCTTACTTCCCAGCAACCAACCCTCCAAAGCCTTAGTGGCACATTCCACATATTCAGACCAGTCCTGAGTCTGTGTCTTCTGGGTGTCTCTGAACATTAACCTGTACTGTTCAGTGGTTAAGCCTAACCCATCAACTAGGACACTCTTCAGGACTCTGTAATTTCTGACATCCTCTTCTCTAACAGTGAGGAGTCTATCTCTGCCTCTCCCCTCAAAGGAGAGCCATAAGATTGCTGCCCACTGGTCTTCAGGAACCTGCTGTACTTTGCAGGCTCTCTCAAGAGCAGTTATCCACTTGTGGATGTCATCCCCACTTTTGTAGGGGGGCACAACCTTAGACAGGTTTCTATTGTCGAAAACCCTATCTTTGTCCTTAGGGACAATGCTGCCACCAGTGGGTATAGACCCACTCTCTTTATGCTGTCTAGCCTTGCTAAGTTTCTCTTCCATCAGGGCTACTTCTAGCTCCTGCTTCCTGATCCTCAGCTGGGCCTCTTGCATCTTGGCCTCATGTTCCCTCCTCTGAGGGGTGGTCATCCTTCTCCTGGAGTGACCTTGAGAGCCTCTAGAGCCATGGGAAGCATTGGAGTCACCTGAGCGATTCCTTTGCCTTCCAAGCCCTGTGTTAAGTCCACTGGGGAGATCCAGTGGGTTGAACCCACTGTCAGTCCCCAATAGCCTTGGTTTAGCTGGGCCAAGTTTAACACTTGGCACTGGGCTAGTTCTCCCTTCATCCTCACTACTGTCAGTATCCTTTTCACTCTCATCCTCTGTGGTAGGCATCCCATCTAAGGGGTGACTATTGGGAAGGGGTACTTCAGTGGCATCTTCAGAAGGGGGGCCTCCTGTTCCTGTCCCTAAGGGGGCTAACTGGGAAGCTTTCTTGAGTGCTCTCTGATTCTCATCATTCTGTAAGAGCTCTCTGAGCTCAGCAGAGTTTGGGTTCTTGGGCTGTTTAAGGCCTCTAAGAGTTGCCAAATGCCTGAGCTCATTCTGATTAAGGGTAGCATAGATGGATGGTGCCCTCGGGGGGTCACTCTCAACAGAGATGGGTACAGTGGACCCCTCTGCCCCAGCCATTGCTCTTAAGTGTGGGTGGATGTGTTGCAATCTACCTACACTTGGGTTTACCTACTAAACCTATCTAGTAGTTGTAGTCAGGGTGTGCTACTCCCTTTGCTCTACAACAACTAAGTTCAGTAGAACTTAAGTATATCTAATCTTGTTTTATATGTACCTACAGGTACCTATGTGATCTTTCAATTGGTAACCAAGAGATTACAATGGTAAAACACAGCAAGCTCAAATCCAACCGCTGCTCACCAATGTGAGAAGTTGGCCTGGTATATGATGCTCACTAGTTAAAGTGATCACCTTGTACCATGCCAAGCAACCCTTATGGTGTGGTTGTAAGTCAACCTTTTCGGACTAGCTGCCCTAGTGGTAGCGTAGGCTAAGCAGTCTTTGAGGCTAAACTCGTGATGCGTGTTAAGCCAGCTGTTTTACCAAATATAACCCCCTTTTATACCAATGAAAGGACACCACACAGATATATATTCAAAATATATATGTATTTATTTCTCAAAGTAACCCCTAGTCTCTTTATGAGCACAGGAGCACAAATCGTCAAACAAGATTATCACAGAATACACAGAAGTTGCACTTTATATGGATAGGCCCTGGTGGCCACTCGAACCATATACTAAAATAGTGGTATAAGTACCACGAACAGAAAAGGGAAAAGGCCTAGGGCCTCTAGAATCGCTGGGCCTACAAGGAGCTAACGTCAGTTAGTGACCAGGAGGTCCACGGGTGGCGTGTGCAGAGCAAATAGTCACACGCGGGCTCCCATAGGTTTCAATGGGTGCGTAAAAAGTACAAAGTTACTGCAAAAGGAATCTTCCGGATGACCTAGGAACTTAAGATTTGGAACACAGGCACTAGAGATGTATTACTACACATGGGCACCGGAGTACCAGCTTTACCTCACCCACAGGAAGCGGGTGCATAGGCCTCAAAGTGCGTCGGGTTTCTTCTATCTGTTCCGTTGAGCCTGGGACAAAGATGCTGCAGGCGGTCGGTCGGGAAGAGATGCAGTGGATCCAAGAGTGGATCGGAGATGTTGAAGACCTGTAAGCAGAGGGGACAGTGTTCACAGTCACTAGCCAGTGACCAGCGTGGCACCAGGTGGGTACCAGGCGATGTCGGGTGCAAACAGGTGATGAGGGGTAGCTTGTCTCCGCAGCCACGTGGTCCCTGAAGGTCGACGACGTCCAGGAGTCGGCTCACGAGCTGTCCCACGCAGGCTCTCGCTGTCGGCGGTGTCGGCGACTTGATCGAAGCAAACAAGCCTTGGCAAAAGCAATTGCAGGAGGATTCGGAAATCAGCTGTTGGTTCTGACCAGCAAGGTCAGAGGGATTGCTCCTTTGGAGGGGAGCAAGGGCCAGTCTGGAGCAACCAGACCAGCGGTGTTTGTCGTAGATTTCGTCGCCAAGATGGCCACTAGCCAGCGGGCCAGCAACCGGTTAGGCGCGTCGAGTGGCAAAATGCAGAAGGGCCCCACGCAGATCGTGGAGATGCTGGAGGGCTCACCTTTGGTGCAGATGCTGCTCGAGGGTTGGGCTTCTCAGGACCCAAAGCACAACTTGGAGGGGGCCTCGGTTGTTGCACTGGTCAGCTTGTCGTAGTCGTTCCAAGATGGCTGGCTCCACGTGTCTCGGTGCCTCCACGGGTCTCCTCTTTGCAGGGACTGTGGATCGGGCGGTGAGAGGTCTGGAGGTCCAGGTCTCGTCAGTCTCTGGGCTCGGGCTCCGGCGGGAGGCGGCGGCAAAGCAGACGTTGATTCGCTGGATGGTGCTTGCGTTAGCAAGGTGGTCACTCCCTGACCACAGGGGAGATTTTCTTCAGTCTTCTGTGCAGCAGAATGTCGAAGTTCCCGTCTTCTTCTTAGTTTCAAGTTGATTCCAGGATGTCTGAAGTCTTAGGACACAGCTCCTACCTTTATTCGGATTCTAGGGGCCGGACTACCTGCTAGGTCCCTCCCTATGGGTGGGACCAGGAAGGGGGGTGGTTACACCCCCAATCCTTTGTCCAGCTCGCCCCAGGCCCGGGACTGGTGTGCCCCAGGACCGGTTTGAACTGGCATATGCACCGAGGCTCCTTGTGAGCCACAGGCATGTCTGGTTTCTTTCAAGCCCTACCTGACCAATACACAAAATCCTGTCTGGGGTGGTGCACGCACCTCCCCTGGCAGGAAACCCTTTGTCCACACCTCCCAAGCTGGAAGGACTCCCAGCAGCAGGAGGGCAGACTTGTGTCTGTGGTGGCAGCATCCATTTTGTGGAGCTGAGGCTATGTCTGATTTTACCCGGGTTTCAGGCACTGTACATGTCGTGTCCCTCTAGAAGGGTGGAATGCTAACCCCGTCGCCAGAATTGGCGAGGGGTTAGTATTCCAATTCGTATGACACCTTACTCGACATGTTTTGATAAAGCCAAACCAAAGATAGCATTTAACCGCGAGGTTCATAATGCACTTAAGAGTATATGGTATGACGATATCTGGAAACAGTAGAAGGAAGTTGTTCCGACCACTGCAGACAGGCTCAGCTCATGCCAGAGCACCATCTCACATGGAACCAAGCACTCTGCCTTCAGGATTGTTAAGGCCTGCCATAGGAGTGACTTATAGGTTACCAGGTGTCCCATTTAAGTTTAGGTATAGGTATACTACACCTAAGTAAGAGGTGATTACACCAACTTACCCCAGCTGAGTGATCAGCCAGTTGTGTCAGATTGTTAGGCCAAGCCTGGGGTGGCATAATACATGCTTCAGCCCCTGGCAGGCCTTGGATATACCAATGCCCTGGGTACCTAGTGTACACTGGTACAGGGGCTGACAGGGTGATCCAACCAATTGGGTATGTACCTAGGGTACATGGAGTCCATTTTACAGAGAGAGCAGATAGCCTGAGAGCCTGAATGGCAGGATCTCAGGCCAACTAAGTCGAAAAACCAGCTAGACACTAGGCAAAAATTTGGGGGTAACCATAGTCAGATATCCACCTTCCTACACTGACACTGACTGACTGACACTGACTGACTGACACTGACTGACTGACACTGACTGACACTGACTGACTGACACTGACTGACACTGACTGACTGACACTGACTGACTGACACTGACTGACTGACACTGACTGACACTGACTGACTGACACTGACTGACACTGACTGACTGACACTGACTGACACTGACACTGACTGACTGACACTGACTGACTGACACTGACTGACTGACACTGACTGACTGACACTGACTGACTGACACTGACTGACTGACACTGACTGACACTGACTGACTGACACTGACTGACACTGACACTGACTGACTGACACTGACTGACACTGACTGACTGACACTGACTGACACTGACTGACTGACACTGACTGACACTGACTGACACTGACTGACTGACACTGACTGACTGACACTGACTGACACTGACTGACACTGACTGACACTGACTGACACTGACTGACTGACACTGACTGACTGACACTGACTGACACTGACTGACACTGACTGACACTGACTGACTGACACTGACTGACTGACACTGACTGACTGACACTGACTGACTGACACTGACTGACACTGACTGACACTGACTGACACTGACTGACACTGACTGACACTGACTGACACTGACTGACACTGACTGACACTGACTGACACTGACTGACACTGACTGACACTGACTGACACTGACTGACACTGACTGACACTGACTGACTGACACTGACTGACACTGACTGACTGACACTGACTGACACTGACTGACTGACACTGACTGACACTGACTGACTGACACTGACTGACACTGACTGACACTGACTGACACTGACTGACTGACACTGACTGACACTGACTGACACTGACTGACACTGACTGACACTGACTGACACTGACTGACACTGACTGACTGACACTGACTGACACTGACTGACTGACACTGACTGACACTGACACTGACTGACTGACACTGACTGACACTGACACTGACTGACTGACACTGACTGACACTGACTGACTGACACTGACTGACACTGACTGACACTGACTGACACTGACTGACACTGACTGACACTGACTGACACTGACTGACACTGACTGACACTGACTGACACTGACTGACACTGACTGACACTGACTGACTGACACTGACTGACTGACACTGACTGACACTGACTGACTGACACTGACTGACTGACACTGACTGACTGACACTGACTGACTGACACTGACTGACACTGACTGACTGACTGACACTGACTGACTGACACTGACTGACTGACACTGACTGACTGACACTGACTGACACTGACTGACTGACACTGACTGACTGACACTGACTGACACTGACTGACACTGACTGACACTGACTGACACTGACTGACACTGACTGACACTGACTGACACTGACTGACACTGACTGACTGACACTGACTGACACTGACTGACACTGACTGACACTGACTGACACTGACTGACTGACACTGACTGACTGACACTGACTGACTGACACTGACTGACTGACACTGACTGACTGACACTGACTGACTGACACTGACTGACTGACACTGACTGACTGACACTGACTGACTGACACTGACTGACTGACACTGACTGACTGACACTGACTGACTGACACTGACTGACACTGACTGACTGACACTGACTGACTGACACTGACTGACACTGACACTGACTGACTGACACTGACTGACTGACACTGACTGACACTGACACTGACTGACTGACACTGACTGACACTGACTGACTGACACTGACTGACACTGACTGACACTGACTGACTGACACTGACTGACTGACACTGACTGACACTGACTGACTGACACTGACTGACTGACACTGACTGACTGACACTGACTGACACTGACTGACTGACACTGACTGACACTGACTGACACTGACTGACACTGACTGACACTGACTGACACTGACTGACACTGACTGACACTGACTGACACTGACTGACACTGACTGACACTGACTGACACTGACTGACACTGACTGACTGACACTGACTGACACTGACTGACAGACGCTGACTGACACTGACTGACACTGACTGACACTGACTGACACTGACTGACACTGACTGACACTGACTGACACTGACTGACACTGACTGACACTGACTGACACTGACTGACACTGACTGACACTGACTGACACTGACTGACACTGACTGACACTGACTGACACTGACTGACACTGACTGACACTGACTGACACTGACTGACACTGACTGACACTGACTGACACTGACTGACACTGACTGACACTGACTGACACTGACTGACACTGACTGACACTGACTGACACTGACTGACACTGACTGACACTGACTGACACTGACTGACACTGACTGACACTGACTGACACTGACTGACACTGACTGACTGACACTGACTGACACTGACTGACTGACACTGACTGACTGACACTGACTGACACTGACTGACACTGACTGACACTGACTGACACTGACTGACACTGACTGACACTGACTGACACTGACTGACTGACACTGACTGACACTGACTGACACTGACTGACACTGACTGACACTGACTGACTGACACTGACTGACACTGACTGACACTGACTGACACTGACTGACTGACACTGACTGACACTGACTGACACTGACTGACTGACACTGACTGACACTGACTGACTGACACTGACTGACACTGACTGACTGACACTGACTGACACTGACTGACTGACACTGACTGACACTGACTGACTGACACTGACTGACACTGACTGACTGACACTGACTGACACTGACTGACTGACACTGACTGACACTGACTGACTGACACTGACTGACTGACACTGACTGACTGACACTGACTGACTGACACTGACTGACTGACACTGACACTGACTGACACTGACTGACACTGACTGACACTGACTGACACTGACTGACACTGACTGACACTGACTGACACTGACTGACACTGACTGACACTGACTGACACTGACTGACACTGACTGACACTGACTGACACTGACTGACACTGACTGACACTGACTGACACTGACTGACACTGACTGACACTGACTGACACTGACTGACACTGACTGACACTGACTGACACTGACTGACACTGACTGACACTGACTGACACTGACTGACACTGACTGACACTGACTGACACTGACTGACACTGACTGACACTGACTGACACTGACTGACACTGACTGACACTGACTGACACTGACTGACACTGACTGACACTGACTGACACTGACTGACACTGACTGACACTGACTGACACTGACTGACACTGACTGACACTGACTGACACTGACTGACACTGACTGACACTGACTGACTGACACTGACTGACTGACACTGACTGACTGACACTGACTGACTGACACTGACTGACACTGACTGACTGACTGACACTGACTGACTGACTGACACTGACTGACACTGACTGACTGACTGACACTGACTGACTGACTGACACTGACTGACTGACTGACACTGACTGACTGACTGACACTGACTGACTGACTGACACTGACTGACTGACTGACACTGACTGACTGACTGACACTGACTGACTGACTGACACTGACTGACTGACTGACACTGACTGACTGACTGACACTGACTGACTGACTGACACTGACTGACTGACACTGACTGACTGACACTGACTGACACTGACTGACACTGACTGACACTGACTGACACTGACTGACTGACACTGACTGACTGACACTGACTGACTGACACTGACTGACACTGACTGACACTGACTGACTGACACTGACTGACTGACACTGACTGACTGACACTGACTGACTGACACTGACTGACACTGACTGACACTGACTGACACTGACTGACACTGACTGACACTGACTGACACTGACTGACTGACACTGACTGACTGACACTGACTGACTGACACTGACTGACTGACACTGACTGACACTGACTGACACTGACTGACACTGACTGACACTGACTGACACTGACTGACACTGACTGACACTGACTGACACTGACTGACACTGACTGACACTGACTGACACTGACTGACACTGACTGACTGACACTGACTGACACTGACTGACTGACACTGACTGACACTGACTGACTGACACTGACTGACACTGACTGACTGACACTGACTGACACTGACTGACTGACACTGACTGACACTGACTGACTGACACTGACTGACACTGACTGACTGACACTGACTGACACTGACTGACTGACACTGACTGACACTGACTGACTGACACTGACTGACACTGACTGACTGACACTGACTGACACTGACTGACTGACACTGACTGACTGACACTGACTGACTGACTGACACTGACACTGACTGACTGACTGACTGACACTGACTGACTGACTGACTGACACTGACTGACACTGACTGACACTGACTGACACTGACTGACACTGACTGACACTGACTGACACTGACTGACACTGACTGACACTGACTGACACTGACTGACACTGACTGACACTGACTGACACTGACTGACACTGACTGACACTGACTGACACTGACTGACACTGACTGACACTGACTGACACTGACTGACACTGACTGACACTGACTGACACTGACTGACTGTGACTGACACTGACTGACACTGACACTGACTGACACTGACTGACACTGACTGTGACTGACACTGACTGTGACTGACACTGACTGTGACTGACACTGACTGACACTGACACTGACTGACACTGACTGTGACTGACTGTGACTGACTGTGACTGACACTGACTGACACTGACTGACACTGACTGTGACTGACTGACACTGACTGTGACTGACTGTGACTGACTGTGACTGACTGTGACTGACTGTGACTGACTGTGACTGACTGTGACTGACTGTGACTGACTGTGACTGACTGACACTGACTGTGACTGACTGTGACTGACTGTGACTGACTGACACTGACTGACACTGACTGACACTGACTGACACTGACTGACTGACACTGACTGACACTGACTGACACTGACTGACACTGACTGACACTGACTGACACTGACTGACTGACACTGACTGACTGACACTGACTGACTGACACTGACTGACTGACACTGACTGACTGACACTGACTGACTGACACTGACTGACTGACACTGACTGACTGACTGTGAGAAGTTGGCCTGGTATATGATGCTCACTAGTTAAAGTGATCACCTTGTACCATGCCAAGCAACCCTTATGGTGTGGTTGTAAGTCAACCTTTTCGGACTAGCTGCCCTAGTGGTAGCGTAGGCTAAGCAGTCTTTGAGGCTAAACTCGTGATGCGTGTTAAGCAAGCTGTTTTACCAATAGTAACCCCCTTTTATACCAATGAAAGGACACCACACAGATATATATTCAAAATATATATGTATTTATTTCTCAAAGTAACCCCTAGTCTCTTTATGAGCACAGGAGCACAAATCGTCAAACAAGATTATCACATAATACACAGAAGTTGCACTTTATATGGATAGGCCCTGGTGGCCACTCGAACCATATACTAAAATAGTGGTATAAGTACCACGAACAGAAAAGGGAAAAGGCCTAGGGCCTCTAGAATCGCTGGGCCTACAAGGAGCTAACGTCAGTTAGTGACCAGGAGGTCCACGGGTGGCGTGTGCAGAGCAAATAGTCACACGCGGGCTCCCATAGGTTTCAATGGGTGCGTAAAAAGTACAAAGTTACTGCAAAAGGAATCTTCCGGATGACCTAGGAACTTAAGATTTGGAACACAGGCACTAGAGATGTATTACTACACATGGGCACCGGAGTACCAGCTTTACCTCACCCACAGGAAGCGGGTGCATAGGCCTCAAAGTGCGTCGGGTTTCTTCTATCTGTTCCGTTGAGCCTGGGACAAAGATGCTGCAGGCGGTCGGTCGGGAAGAGATGCAGTGGATCCAAGAGTGGATCGGAGATGTTGAAGACCTGTAAGCAGAGGGGACAGTGTTCACAGTCACTAGCCAGTGACCAGCGTGGCACCAGGTGGGTACCAGGCGATGTCGGGCGCAAACAGGTGATGAGGGGTAGCTTGTCTCCGCAGCCACGTGGTCCCTGAAGGTCGACGACGTCCAGGAGTCGGCTCACGAGCTGTCCCACGCAGGCTCTCGCTGTCGGCGGTGTCGGCGACTTGATCGAAGCAAACAAGCCTTGGCAAAAGCAATTGTAGAAGGATTCGGAAATCAGCTGTTGGTTCTGACCAGCAAGGTCAGAGGGATTGCTCCTTTGGAGGGGAGCAAGGGCCAGTCTGGAGCAACCAGACCAGCGGTGTTTGTCATAGATTTCGTCGCCAAGATGGCCACTAGCCAGCGGGCCAGCAACCGGTTAGGCGCGTCGAGTGGCAAAATGCAGAAGGGCCCCACGCAGATCGTGGAGATGCTGGAGGGCTCACCTTTGGTGCAGATGCTGCTCGAGGGTTGGGCTTCTCAGGACCCAAAGCACAACTTGGAGGGAGCCTCGGTTGTTGCACTGGTCAGCTTGTCGTAGTCGTTCCAAGATGGCTGGCTCCACGTGTCTCGGTGCCTCCACGGGTCTCCTCTTTGCAGGGACTGTGGATCGGGCGGTGAGAGGTCTGGAGGTCCAGGTCTTGTCAGTCTCTGGGCTCGGGCTCCGGCGGGAGGCGGCGGCAAAGCAGACGTTGATGCGCTGGATGGTGCTTGCGTTAGCAAGGTGGTCACTCCCTGACCACAGGGGAGATTTTCTTCAGTCTTCTGTGCAGCAGAATGTCGAAGTTCCCGTCTTCTTCTTAGTTTCAAGTTGATTCCAGGATGTCTGAAGTCTTAGGACACAGCTCCTACCTTTATTCGGATTCTAGGGGCCGGACTACCTGCTAGGTCCCTCCCTATGGGTGGGACCAGGAAGGGGGGTGGTTACACCCCCAATCCTTTGTCCAGCTCGCCCCAGGCCCGGGACTGGTGTGCCCCAGGACCGGTTTGAACTGGCATATGCACCGAGGCTCCTTGTGAGCCACAGGCATGTCTGGTTTCTTTCAAGCCCTACCTGACCAATACACAAAATCCTGTCTGGGGTGGTGCACGCACCTCCCCTGGCAGGAAACCCTTTGTCCACACCTCCCAAGCTGGAAGGACTCCCAGCAGCAGGAGGGCAGACTTGTGTCTGTGGTGGCAGCATCCATTTTGTGGAGCTGAGGCTATGTCTGATTTTACCCGGGTTTCAGGTACTGTACATGTCGTGTCCCTCTAGAAGGGTGGAATGCTAACCCCGTCGCCAGAATTGGCGAGGGGTTAGTATTCCAATTCGTATGACACCTTACTCGACATGTTTTGATAAAGCCAAACCAAAGATAGCATTTAACCGCGAGGTTCATAATGCACTTAAGAGTATATGGTATGACGATATCTGGAAACAGTAGAAGGAAGTTGTTCCGACCACTGCAGACAGGCTCAGCTCATGCCAGAGCACCATCGCACATGGAACCAAGCACTCTGCCTTCAGGATTGTTAAGGCCTGCCATAGGAGTGACTTATAGGTTACCAGGTGTCCCATTTAAGTTTAGGTATAGGTATACTACACCTAAGTAAGAGGTGATTACACCAACTTACCCCAGCTGAGTGATCAGCCAGTTGTGTCAGATTGTTAGGCCAAGCCTGGGGTGGCATAATACATGCTGCAGCCCTTGGCAGGCCTGGGGTACACCAATGCCCTGGGTACCTAGTGTACACTGGTACAGGGGCTGACAGGGTGATCCAACCAATTGGGTATGTACCTAGGGTACATGGAGTCCATTTTAAAGAGAGAGCAGATAGCCTGAGAGCCTGAATGGCAGGATCTCAGGCCAACTAAGTCGAAAAACCAGCTAGACACTAGGCAAAAATTTGGGGGTAACCATAGTCAGATATCCACCTTCCTACACAACCCCCCCCCAAACGAAGGGAGATAAGGCTGACCTTGACCAGGTAAGCCTATATTGCCCAAGTGGCCATATAAGGAGGAACCAGCACTGGCATGGTTACCCCCTGTCTCATGGTCCACTAAGCAATCCCTCACCCTAAGGGTATCAGAGGGTCTCCACCATAGGGAATCTCTACCTGTGGTGTGTCTTGGCAAAGTAAAAGGCTGGTGTTGAGATGGAGTACTGAAGTGAGTGTCCTCAAAGTGAGGCCTCAGCTTCCTCCAATCATCCTCCACCATGGATGCCTTTCTTTCTTTAACTGAGTTGCACTGTGCTCTCAGGGTCAGCCTCTGGCTACCTAAAGCTGGAGGCTGGGTCCCTTTTGTGGGCTTACTGGAGGGACGGGTCAGGTTTGGGGCCCTAAGGTCCCATGTTTGCCTGTGCCCAACAGAATCCCCCTGGGGGAGGTCCCTAACTACCTGTAAAGGAGATCCCTCAGGAATGTTTTTACCCATCACCTGACTAGGGCTACTAGCCAGGCAATCCTCATTCTTTTGATGGGGGGGTTCTTGTGGACAGGGGCCCTCTGGGGGTCCACTGGCCTCCCTGACCTCTGCAGCCCTGGGCTGACTGAGGCAGGGTAGAGAGAGGCAGGCTACCTGCACCAGACTGGATCCCACCTTGGAAGGGGCCACTGACATCAGAGGCTCTGCCAGGCCAGGCCTGGCTACCTCTGGGGCAGTTCCTTCACAAGGGGTGAGGTCAGATCCCTGAGGAGGCTGACCTTTTCCTAATGTCTGGGGAGAGGGAGACTTTTCTTCCTCCCCACTACTCTCAGTTTGTGTGGAGTGATCCATTGTTTCAGGCTTCACTACACCTATGTCAGTCTGAGTATAGGCTGAGACCATTACAGCCTTGCCAACCTTTTCAGGGGGGCACTCAGTTTGTGTTTGAGCTGTGACTGTCACAGCTCTGCCAGTCCCTACAGGGAAGTCTGTCTGTGCCTGGGCTGTGGCTACCACTGCCCTTCCAACCTTTTCAGGGAGGAAATCTATTTGGACAGGGGTTGTGAATGGCACAACCCCCCTACCCTTTTGTGAAAGGCCTACCATTTTAGAATGGGTGTCTTGTTCAACTCCAGCCCAAGCTGAGAGTTCTAAGTCATTCCCCAGTAAGCAGTCTACAGGCAAGGTTGGGGACACTGCTACCCTTTTAGGGCCAGTGACCCCTCCCCAGCTGAGACATACCTCTGCCATGGGATGACTGTTCTGTTTGCCATCAATGTTAGTCACCTGGTAGGAGAAACCGGGCAAAAGCTGCTCAGAGGGAACTAGCCAATGGGCCACCATTGTGATGCTAGCCCCAGTGTCTCTGTAGGCCTCAGCTTTTGTACCATTGATGTAGGGCTCCTGTCTGTACCTACCCAAAGTGTTGGGACAGGCAGTGAAGTTGGCAAACCCCATGCCACCATCACAGACAAGAGTGGTTGCTGTAGGGGAATTGGCTAAGCCAGGGTCCCCCTGTGTTCCCCAAGTAAACCCACCCAGATTTCTGGGGGCACTCCCACCACCTGGGGGATTACTGCTGACAGTAATAGGTGGTGTGACAGGAGTAATTGGAGGAACAGTTTTGTTTTTAGCCCTTGGGCAACCGCTGTCAGTTTTCCAATGCCCAGGAGTTTTACACTCATGGCAGTAGGGCTTTTTAGCTGTGGTAGAGGAGGGAGCTTGGGACCCACCACCCTGTGTGGAGTTTTGGGGCCCTGAGGAAGGTTTCTCTTTTTCTTTATCCCCACCCTTCTCTTGAGGCTTGGTGGTATCTTTCTTTTGGTCACCACCCTGGTTTTTAGGCCTGATCCTGGTCCTGACCCATTTATCTGCCCTCTTTCCCAATTCTTGGGGAGAGGTCAAATCTGAGTCTACCAGGTGTTGATGGAGAAGCTGGTTTTGACAATTACTTAAAATCTGCTCTCTCATCATCAAATTGTACAATCCTGTATAATCAGACACCTTACTTCCCAGCAACCAACCCTCCAAAGCCTTAGTGGCACATTCCACATATTCAGACCAGTCCTGAGTCTGTGTCTTCTGGGTGTCTCTGAACATTAACCTGTACTGTTCAGTGGTTAAGCCTAACCCATCAACTAGGACACTCTTCAGGACTCTGTAATTTCTGACATCCTCTTCTCTAACAGTGAGGAGTCTATCTCTGCCTCTCCCCTCAAAGGAGAGCCATAAGATTGCTGCCCACTGGTCTTCAGGAACCTGCTGCACTTTGCAGGCTCTCTCAAGAGCAGTCATCCATTTGTGGATGTCATCCCCACTTTTGTAGGGGGGCACAATCTTGGACAGGTTCCTATTGTCAAAGACCCTATCTTTGTCCCTAGGGACATTGCTGCCACCAGTGGGTATAGACCCACTCTCTCTATGCTGCCTAGCCTTGCTCAGTTTTTCTTCCATCAGGGCTACTTCTAGCTCCTGCTTCCTGATCCTCAGCTGGGCTTCCTGCATTCTGGCCTCATGTTCCCTCCTCTGAGGGGTGGTCATCCTTTTCCTGGAGTGACCTTGAGAGCCTCTAGAGCCATGAGAAGCATTGGAGTCACCTGAGCGATTCCTTTGCCTCCCAAGCCCTGTGTTAAGTCCACTGGGGAGATCCAATGGGGGGAACCCATTGTCAGTCCCCAATAGCCTTAGTTTAGCTGGGCCAAGTATAATACTTGGCACTGGGCTAGTTCTCCCTTCATCATCACTACTTTCTGTATCCTCACCACTTTCCTCCCCTGTAGTATGGTTCTCATCTAAGGGATGGCTATTGGAACTGGGTACCTCTGTAGTATCTTCAGAAGGGGGGCCTCCTGTTCCTGACCCTAAGGGGGCTAACTGGGAAGCTTTCTTGAGTGCTCTCTGATTCTCATCATTCTGTAAGAGCTCTCTGAGCTCAGCAGAGTTTGGGTTCTTGGGCTGTTTAAGGCCTCTAAGAGTTGCCAAATGCCTGAGCTCATTCTGATTAAGGGTAGCAAAGCTGGATGGTGCCCTCTGGGGGTCACTCTCAACAGAGATGGGTACAGTGGACCCCTCTGCCCCGGCCATTGCTCTTAAGTGTGGGTGGATGTGTTGCAATCTACCTACACTTGGGTTTACCTACTAAACCTATCTAGTAGTTGTAGTCAGGGTGTGCTACTCCCTTTGCTCTACAACAACTAAGTTCAGTAGAACTTATGTATATCTAATCTTGTTTTATATGTACCTACAGGTACCTATATGATCTTTCAATTGGTAACCAAGAGATTACAATGGTAAAACACAGCAAGCTCAAATCCAACCGCTGCTCACCAATGTGAGAAGTTGGCCTGGTATATGATGCTCACTAGTTAAAGTGATCACCTTGTACCATGCCAAGCAACCCTTATGGTGTGGTTGTAAGTCAACCTTTTCGGACTAGCTGCCCTAGTGGTAGCGTAGGCTAAGCAGTCTTTGAGGCTAAACTCGTGATGCGTGTTAAGCAAGCTGTTTTACCAATAGTAACCCCCTTTTATACCAATGAAAGGACACCACACAGATATATATTCAAAATATATATGTATTTATTTCTCAAAGTAACCCCTAGTCTCTTTATGAGCACAGGAGCACAAATCGTCAAACAAGATTATCACATAATACACAGAAGTTGCACTTTATATGGATAGGCCCTGGTGGCCACTCGAACCATATACTAAAATAGTGGTATAAGTACCACGAACAGAAAAGGGAAAAGGCCTAGGGCCTCTAGAATCGCTGGGCCTACAAGGAGCTAACGTCAGTTAGTGACCAGGAGGTCCACGGGTGGCGTGTGCAGAGCAAATAGTCACACGCGGGCTCCCATAGGTTTCAATGGGTGCGTAAAAAGTACAAAGTTACTGCAAAAGGAATCTTCCGGATGACCTAGGAACTTAAGATTTGGAACACAGGCACTAGAGATGTATTACTACACATGGGCACCGGAGTACCAGCTTTACCTCACCCACAGGAAGCGGGTGCATAGGCCTCAAAGTGCGTCGGGTTTCTTCTATCTGTTCCGTTGAGCCTGGGACAAAGATGCTGCAGGCGGTCGGTCGGGAAGAGATGCAGTGGATCCAAGAGTGGATCGGAGATGTTGAAGACCTGTAAGCAGAGGGGACAGTGTTCACAGTCACTAGCCAGTGACCAGCGTGGCACCAGGTGGGTACCAGGCGATGTCGGGCGCAAACAGGTGATGAGGGGTAGCTTGTCTCCGCAGCCACGTGGTCCCTGAAGGTCGACGACGTCCAGGAGTCGGCTCACGAGCTGTCCCACGCAGGCTCTCGCTGTCGGCGGTGTCGGCGACTTGATCGAAGCAAACAAGCCTTGGCAAAAGCAATTGTAGAAGGATTCGGAAATCAGCTGTTGGTTCTGACCAGCAAGGTCAGAGGGATTGCTCCTTTGGAGGGGAGCAAGGGCCAGTCTGGAGCAACCAGACCAGCGGTGTTTGTCGTAGATTTCGTCGCCAAGATGGCCACTAGCCAGCGGGCCAGCAACCGGTTAGGCGCGTCGAGTGGCAAAATGCAGAAGGGCCCCACGCAGATCGTGGAGATGCTGGAGGGCTCACCTTTGGTGCAGATGCTGCTCGAGGGTTGGGCTTCTCAGGACCCAAAGCACAACTTGGAGGGAGCCTCGGTTGTTGCACTTGTCAGCTTGTCGTAGTCGTTCCAAGATGGCTGGCTCCACGTGTCTCGGTGCCTCCACGGGTCTCCTCTTTGCAGGGACTGTGGATCGGGCGGTGAGAGGTCTGGAGGTCCAGGTCTTGTCAGTCTCTGGGCTCGGGCTCCGGCGGGAGGCGGCGGCAAAGCAGACGTTGATGCGCTGGATGGTGCTTGCGTTAGCAAGGTGGTCACTCCCTGACCACAGGGGAGATTTTCTTCAGTCTTCTGTGCAGCAGAATGTCGAAGTTCCCGTCTTCTTCTTAGTTTCAAGTTGATTCCAGGATGTCTGAAGTCTTAGGACACAGCTCCTACCTTTATTCGGATTCTAGGGGCCGGACTACCTGCTAGGTCCCTCCCTATGGGTGGGACCAGGAAGGGGGGTGGTTACACCCCCAATCCTTTGTCCAGCTCGCCCCAGGCCCGGGACTGGTGTGCCCCAGGACCGGTTTGAACTGGCATATGCACCGAGGCTCCTTGTGAGCCACAGGCATGTCTGGTTTCTTTCAAGCCCTACCTGACCAATACACAAAATCCTGTCTGGGGTGGTGCACGCACCTCCCCTGGCAGGAAACCCTTTGTCCACACCTCCCAAGCTGGAAGGACTCCCAGCAGCAGGAGGGCAGACTTGTGTCTGTGGTGGCAGCATCCATTTTGTGGAGCTGAGGCTATGTCTGATTTTACCCGGGTTTCAGGTACTGTACATGTCGTGTCCCTCTAGAAGGGTGGAATGCTAACCCCGTCGCCAGAATTGGCGAGGGGTTAGTATTCCAATTCGTATGACACCTTACTCGACATGTTTTGATAAAGCCAAACCAAAGATAGCATTTAACCGCGAGGTTCATAATGCACTTAAGAGTATATGGTATGACGATATCTGGAAACAGTAGAAGGAAGTTGTTCCGACCACTGCAGACAGGCTCAGCTCATGCCAGAGCACCATCGCACATGGAACCAAGCACTCTGCCTTCAGGATTGTTAAGGCCTGCCATAGGAGTGACTTATAGGTTACCAGGTGTCCCATTTAAGTTTAGGTATAGGTATACTACACCTAAGTAAGAGGTGATTACACCAACTTACCCCAGCTGAGTGATCAGCCAGTTGTGTCAGATTGTTAGGCCAAGCCTGGGGTGGCATAATACATGCTGCAGCCCTTGGCAGGCCTGGGGTACACCAATGCCCTGGGTACCTAGTGTACACTGGTACAGGGGCTGACAGGGTGATCCAACCAATTGGGTATGTACCTAGGGTACATGGAGTCCATTTTAAAGAGAGAGCAGATAGCCTGAGAGCCTGAATGGCAGGATCTCAGGCCAACTAAGTCGAAAAACCAGCTAGACACTAGGCAAAAATTTGGGGGTAACCATAGTCAGATATCCACCTTCCTACACAGACACTGACTGACACTGACTGACACTGACTGACACTGACTGACTGACACTGACTGACACTGACTGACTGACACTGACTGACTGACACTGACTGACACTGACTGACTGACACTGACTGACTGACACTGACTGACACTGACTGACTGACTGACACTGACTGACACTGACTGACTGACACTGACTGACACTGACTGACACTGACTGACTGAATGACTGACACTGACTGACTGACACTGACTGACTGAATGACTGACACTGACTGACACTGACTGACTGACTGACTGACACTGACTGACTGACTGACTGACACTGACTGACTGACTGACTGACTGACTGACACTGACTGACTGACTGACTGACACTGACTGACTGACACTGACTGACTGACACTGACTGACTGACACTGACTGACTGACACTGACTGACACTGACTGACTGACACTGACTGACTGACACTGACTGACTGACACTGACTGACACTGACTGACTGACACTGACTGACACTGACTGACTGACACTGACTGACTGACTGACACTGACTGACTGACTGACACTGACTGACTGACTGACACTGACTGACTGACACTGACTGACTGACACTGACTGACACTGACTGACTGACACTGACTGACTGACACTGACTGACTGACACTGACTGACTGACACTGACTGACTGACACTGACTGACTGACACTGACTGACTGACACTGACTGACTGACACTGACTGACTGACACTGACTGACTGACACTGACTGACTGACACTGACTGACACTGACTGACTGACTGACTGACACTGACTGACTGACTGACACTGACTGACACTGACTGACACTGACTGACACTGACTGACACTGACTGACACTGACTGACACTGACTGACACTGACTGACACTGACTGACACTGACTGACACTGACTGACACTGACTGACACTGACTGACACTGACTGACACTGACTGACACTGACTGACACTGACTGACACTGACTGACACTGACTGACACTGACTGACACTGACTGACACTGACTGACACTGACTGACACTGACTGACACTGACTGACACTGACTGACACTGACTGACACTGACTGACACTGACTGACACTGACTGACACTGACTGACACTGACTGACACTGACTGACACTGACTGACACTGACTGACACTGACTGACACTGACTGACACTGACTGACACTGACTGACACTGACTGACACTGACTGACACTGACTGACACTGACTGACACTGACTGACACTGACTGACACTGACTGACACTGACTGACACTGACTGACACTGACTGACACTGACTGACACTGACTGACACTGACTGACACTGACTGACACTGACTGACACTGACTGACACTGACTGACACTGACTGACACTGACTGACACTGACTGACACTGACTGACACTGACTGACTGACTGACTGACTGACTGACTGACTGACTGACACTGACTGACTGACACTGACTGACACACACTGACTGACACTGACTGACTGACACTGACTGACACACACTGACTGACACACACTGACTGACACTGACTGACTGACACACACTGACTGACACTGACTGACTGACACACACTGACTGACACTGACTGACTGACACTGACTGACACTGACTGACTGACACTGACTGACTGACTGACACTGACTGACTGACACTGACTGACTGACTGACACTGACTGACTGACTGACACTGACTGACTGACTGACACTGACTGACTGACTGACACTGACTGACTGACTGACACTGACTGACTGACTGACACTGACTGACTGACTGACACTGACTGACTGACTGACACTGACTGACTGACTGACACTGACTGACTGACTGACACTGACTGACTGACTGACACTGACTGACTGACTGACACTGACTGACTGACTGACACTGACTGACACTGACTGACACTGACTGACACTGACTGACTGACACTGACTGACTGACTGACACTGACTGACTGACTGACACTGACTGACTGACTGACACTGACTGACTGACTGACTGACACTGACTGACACTGACTGACACTGACTGACACTGACTGACACTGACTGACTGAATGACTGACACTGACTGACTGACACTGACTGACTGACTGAATGACTGACTGACACTGACTGACACTGACTGACACTGACTGACTGAATGACTGACACTGACTGACTGACACTGACTGACTGACTGAATGACTGACACTGACTGACACTGACTGACTGACTGACTGACTGACTGACTGACACTGACTGACTGACTGACACTGACTGACTGACTGACTGACACTGACTGACTGACACTGACTGACTGACTGACACTGACTGACTGACTGACTGACACTGACTGACTGACACTGACTGACACTGACTGACTGACACTGACTGACTGACACTGACTGACACTGACTGACTGACACTGACTGACTGACTGACACTGACTGACTGACTGACACTGACTGACTGACTGACACTGACTGACTGACTGACACTGACTGACTGACACTGACTGACTGACTGACACTGACTGACTGACACTGACTGACTGACACTGACTGACTGACACTGACTGACTGACACTGACTGACTGACACTGACTGACTGACACTGACTGACTGACACTGACTGACTGACACTGACTGACTGACACTGACTGACTGACACTGACTGACACTGACTGACTGACACTGACTGACACTGACTGACACTGACTGACACTGACTGACACTGACTGACACTGACTGACACTGACTGACACTGACTGACACTGACTGACACTGACTGACACTGACTGACACTGACTGACACTGACTGACACTGACTGACACTGACTGACACTGACTGACACTGACTGACACTGACTGACACTGACTGACACTGACTGACACTGACTGACACTGACTGACACTGACTGACACTGACTGACACTGACTGACACTGACTGACACTGACTGACACTGACTGACACTGACTGACACTGACTGACACTGACTGACACTGACTGACACTGACTGACACTGACTGACACTGACTGACACTGACTGACACTGACTGACACTGACTGACACTGACTGACACTGACTGACACTGACTGACACTGACTGACACTGACTGACACTGACTGACACTGACTGACACTGACTGACACTGACTGACACTGACTGACACTGACTGACACTGACTGACACTGACTGACTGACACTGACTGACACTGACTGACTGACACTGACTGACACTGACTGACTGACACTGACTGACACTGACTGACTGACACTGACTGACACTGACTGACTGACACTGACTGACACTGACTGACTGACACTGACTGACACTGACTGACACTGACTGACACTGACTGACACTGACTGACACTGACTGACACTGACTGACACTGACTGACACTGACTGACACTGACTGACACTGACTGACACTGACTGACACTGACTGACACTGACTGACACTGACTGACACTGACTGACACTGACTGACACTGACTGACACTGACTGACACTGACTGACACTGACTGACACTGACTGACACTGACTGACACTGACTGACACTGACTGACACTGACTGACACTGACTGACACTGACTGACACTGACTGACACTGACTGACACTGACTGACACTGACTGACACTGACTGACACTGACTGACACTGACTGACACTGACTGACACTGACTGACACTGACTGACACTGACTGACACTGACTGACACTGACTGACTGACTGACTGACACTGACTGACTGACTGACTGACACTGACTGACTGACTGACTGACTGACTGACTGACACTGACTGACTGACACTGACTGACTGACTGACTGACTGACTGACTGACACTGACTGACTGACTGACTGACTGACTGACTGACTGACACTGACTGACACTGACTGACTGACACTGACTGACACTGACTGACTGACTGACTGACACTGACTGACTGACTGACTGACACTGACTGACTGACTGACTGACACTGACTGACTGACTGACTGACACTGACTGACTGACTGACACTGACTGACTGACACTGACTGACTGACACTGACTGACTGACACTGACTGACTGACTGAATGACTGACACTGACTGACTGACTGAATGACTGACTGACTGACTGACTGACACTGACTGACACTGACTGACTGACTGACTGACTGACTGACTGACACTGACTGACTGACTGACTGACACTGACTGACTGACACTGACTGACTGACTGACTGACTGACTGACTGACTGACACTGACTGACTGACACTGACTGACTGACACTGACTGACACTGACTGACTGACACTGACTGACTGACACTGACTGACTGACACTGACTGACTGACTGACACTGACTGACTGACACTGACTGACTGACTGACACTGACTGACTGACACTGACTGACTGACTGACACTGACTGACTGACTGACACTGACTGACTGACTGACACTGACTGACTGACTGACACTGACTGACTGACTGACACTGACTGACTGACACTGACTGACTGACACTGACTGACTGACACTGACTGACACTGACTGACACTGACTGACTGACTGACTGACTGACTGACTGACACTGACTGACTGACACTGACTGACTGACACTGACTGACTGACACTGACTGACTGACACTGACTGACTGACACTGACTGACTGACACTGACTGACTGACACTGACTGACTGACACTGACTGACTGACACTGACTGACTGACACTGACTGACTGACTGACTGACTGACTGACACTGACTGACTGACACTGACTGACTGTGAGAAGTTGGCCTGGTATATGCTGTTCACTAGTTCTAGTGACCACCTTGTACCATGCCAAGCAACCCTTATGGTGTGGTTGTAAGTCAACCTTTTTGGACTAGCTGCCCTAGTGGTAGCGTAGGCTAAGCAGTCTTTGAGGCTAAACTCGTGATGCGTGTTAAGCAAGCTGTTTTACCAATAGTAACCCCCTTTTATACCAATGAAAGGACACCACACAGATATATATTCAAAATATATATGTATTTATTTCTCAAAGTAACCCCTAGTCTCTTTATGAGCACAGGAGCACAAATCGTCAAACAAGATTACAGTAGAATACACAGAAGTTGCACTTTATATGGATAGGCCCTGGTGGCCACTCAAACCATATACTAAAATAGTGGTATAAGTACCACGAACAGAAAAGGGAAAAGGCCTAGGGCCTCTAGAATCGCTGGGCCTACAAGGAGCTAACGTCAGTTAGTGACCAGGAGGTCCACGGGTGGCGTGTGCAGAGCAAATAGTCACACGCGTGCTCCCATAGGTTTCAATGGGTGCGTAAAAAGTACAAAGTTACTGCAAAAGGAATCTTCCGGATGACCTAGGAACTTAAGATTTGGAACACAGGCACTAGAGATGTAATACTACACTTGGGCACAGGAGTGCCAGCTTTACCTCACCCACAGGAAGCGGGTGCATAGGCCTCAAAGTGCGTCGGGTTTCTTCTATCTGTTCCGTTGAGCCTGGGACAAAGATGCTGCAGGCGGTCGGTCCGGGAGAGATGCGGTGGATCCAAGAGTGGATCGGAGATGTTGAAGACCTGTAAGCAGAGGGGACAGTGTTCACAGTCACTAGCCAGTGACCAGCGTGGCACCAGGTGGGTACCAGGCGATGTCGGGTGCAAACAGGTGATGAGGGGTAGCTTGTCTCCGCAGCCACGTGGTCCCTGAAGGTCGACGACGTCCAGGAGTCGAGTCACGAGCTGTCCCACGCAGGCTCTCGCTGTCGGCGGTGTCGGCGACTTGATCGAAGCAAACAAGCCTTGGCAAAAGCAATTGTTGTAGGCAAGGAGTTTAAGCTGTTGGTTCTGACCAGCAAGGTCAGAGGGATTGCTCCTTTGGAGGGGAGCAAGAGCCAGTCTGGAGCAACCAGACCAGCGGTGTTTGTCGTAGATTTCGTCGCCAAGATGGCCACTAGCCAGCGGGCCAGCAACCGGTTAGGCGCGTCGAGTGGCAAAATGCAGAAGGGCCCCACGCAGATCGTGGAGATGCTGGAGGGCTCACCTTTGGTGCAGATGCTGCTCGAGGGTTGGGCTTCTCAGGACCCAAAGCACAACTTGGAGGGAGCCTCGGTTGTTGCACTGGTCAGCTTGTCGTAGTCGTTCCAAGATGGCTGGCTCCACGTGTCTCGGTGCCTCCACGGGTCTCCTCTTTGCAGGGACTGTGGATCGGGCGGTGAGAGGTCTGGAGGTCCAGGTCTTGTCAGTCTCTGGGCTCGGGCTCCGGCGGGAGGCGGCGGCAAAGCAGACGGTGATTCGCTGGATGGTGCTTGCGTTAGCAAGGTGGTCACTCCCTGACCACAGGGGAGATTTTCTTCAGTCTTCTGTGCAGCAGAATGTCGAAGTTCCCGTCTTCTTCTTAGTTTCAAGTTGATTCCAGGATGTCTGAAGTCTTAGGACACAGCTGATTCTAGGGGCCGGACTACCTGCTAGGTCCCTCCCTATGGGTGGGACCAGGAAGGGGGGTGGTTACACCCCCAATCCTTTGTCCAGCTCGCCCCAGGCCCGGGACTGGTGTGCCCCAGGACCGGTTTGAACTGGCATATGCACCGAGGCTCCTTGTGAGCCACAGGCATGTCTGGTTTCTTTCAAGCCCTACCTGACCAATACACAAAATCCTGTCTGGGGTGGTGCACGCACCTCCCCTGGCAGGAAACCCTTTGTCCACACCTCCCAAGCTGGAAGGACTCCCAGCAGCAGGAGGGCAGACTTGTGTCTGTGGTGGCAGCATCCATTTTGTGGAGCTGAGGCTATGTCTGATTTTACCCGGGTTTCAGGTACTGTACATGTCGTGTCCCTCTAGGAGGGTGGAATGCTAACCCCGTCGCCAGAATTGGCGAGGGGTTAGTATTCCAATTCGTATGACACCTTACTCGACATGTTTTGATAAAGCCAAACCAAAGATAGCATTTAACCGCGAGGTTCATAATGCACTTAAGAGTATATGGTATGACGATATCTGGAAACAGTAGAAGGAAGTTGTTCCGACCACTGCAGACAGGCTCAGCTCATGCCAGAGCACCATCTCACATGGAACCAAGCACTCTGCCTTCAGGATTGTTAAGGCCTGCCATAGGAGTGACTTATAGGTTACCAGGTGTCCCATTTAAGGTTAGGTATAGGTATACTACACCTAAGTAAGAGGTGATTACACCAACTTACCCCAGCTGAGTGATCAGCCAGTTGTGTCAAATCGTTAGGCCAAGCCTGGGGTGGCATAATACATGCTGCAGCCCTTGGCAGGCCTTGGGTACACCAATGCCCTGGGTACCTAGTGTACACTGGTACAGGGGCTGACAGGGTGATCCACTTCCAATTGGTTATGCACCTAGGGTGCATAGTTTTAATTTAGTAGAGAGAACAGCAGGCTGGGGGTCTGATTGGCAGGCCCACAGCCTCAATATGTCAAAAACCAGTGAAGCAAAAAGCAAAAAATTTGGGGTGACCATAGGATAGCAGACCCTACTCTCCTACACAACCCCCCCCCAAACGCTGGGACATTAAACTAGCCTTGACCAGTCTCGTCTTCATGTCCTAAGTGGAAGTACCTGGAGAGACCATCTGCATTCCCATGGTCAGTACCTGGCCGGTGCTCCACTGTAAAGTCCATCCCCTGTAGGGAAATGGACCACCTAAGCAGTTTGGGGTTTTCACCCTTCATCTGATTTAGCCACAAGAGGGGCTTATGGTCGGTCTGAATCTTGAAGTGAGTGCCAAACAAGTATGGCCTCAGCTTCTTCAGGGCCCACACCACAGCAAAGGCCTCCCTCTCAATAGCTGACCAATTCTTCTCTCTGGGGGTCAACCTTCTGCTAATAAAAGCAATGGGTTGGTCTTGACCATCTACATTAAGTTGTGACAGCACAGCTCCCACACCCAACTCAGAAGCATCTGTTTGGACAATAAACTCTTTGGAGTAGTCAGGACTTTTCAGGATAGGTGCAGAGCACATGGCCTCCTTCAGGTCATCAAATGCCTTTTGACAGCTTACTGTCCACTGAACCTTTTTGGGCATCTTCTTGGATGTCAGATCATTAAGAGGAGTCACAATGGACCCATAGTTCTTAACAAACTTCCTGTAATACCCAGTCAAGCCCAAGAAAGCTCGAACTTGAGTCTGGGTGGTTGGAGGGGACCAATCCTTGATGGACTGTATCTTACTCTCCAGTGGTTGAACTTGGCCCCCACCTACAAGGTGGCCCAAATACACAACCTTACTCTGCCCTATCTGGCACTTAGTAGCCTTGATAGTGAGGCCTGCCCTTTGCAGAGCCTCAAGAGCCTTCTTCAGGTGGATCAGGTGATCCTCCCAGGTGGAACTAAAGACAGCAATGTCATCAAGATATGCTGCGCAAAAGTCATCCAACCCAGTAAGGACTTGGTTCACCAGCCTTTGGAAGGTGGCAGGTGCATTCTTCAGACCAAAGGGCATCACCACAAACTGATAATGCCCACCTGGGGTTGAGAATGCTGTTTTGGCCTTAGACTCCTCAGCTAACCTGATTTGCCAATAGCCAGCTGTCAAGTCAAATGTGCTCAAAAACTTTGCAGAAGCTAGTTTGTCTATGAGCTCATCTGCCCTTGGAATAGGGTGTGCATCTGTCCTGGTGACAGCATTGAGTCCTCTGTAGTCCACACAGAACCTCATCTCTCTCTTGCCATCTTTGGTGTGAGGTTTGGGGACCAGAACCACTGGGCTAGCCCAGGGGCTCTCTGAGGGTTCAATGACACCTAATTCCAGCATTTTATGTACCTCAGCCTTTATACAGTCCCTGACGTGGTCAGGTTGTCTGTAAAGTTTGTTCTTTACAGGCAGACTGTCACCAGTGTCCACAACATGGGTACACCAGTCAGTTTGACTAGGTATCAAGGAAAACATATGTGAAAATGATTGTAGAACCTGTCTACATTCAGTCTGCTGATGGGCAGTGAGGTTGCCTCCAAGGGTCACTCCTTCAACTGAGCCATCTTCAGGGTTCTGAGACAACAGGTCTGGGAGAGGGTCACTCTCTTCCTCCTGTCCCTCATCTGTAGCCATGAGCAAGCCCATGTCTGCCCTGTCAACATATGCTTTAAGCCTGTTAACATGGAGTACCCTGTGGGGACTCCTGGGAGTTCCTAGGTCCACCAAGTAGGTGACCTCTCCCTTCTTTTCCAGGATTGTATGGGGTCCAGACCATTTGTCTTGGAGTGCTGCTGGGGCCACTGGCTCCAACACCCATACCTTCTGTCCTGGCTGATACTCAACCAAGACAGCCTTTTGGTCATGCCAAGCTTTCTGTAAGGCCTGGCTTGCCTCAAGGTTTTTAGATGCCTTCTCCATATACTCAGCCATCCTGGAGCGGAGACCAAGTACATAGTCCACTATGTCTAGCTTAGGCTTTTTGAGAGGTAACTCCCATCCTTCCTTCACCAAACACAGTGGGCCTCTCACAGGGTGCCCAAACAACAATTCAAAGGGGCTGTAGCCAACTCCTTTTTGTGGGACCTCTCTGTAAGCAAACAGAAGGCAGGGTAGAAGGATATCCCATCTTCGCCTGAGCTTTTCAGGTAATCCTTTGATCATACCCTTTAGGGTCTTGTTGAATCTCTCAACAAGCCCATTGCATTGTGGGTGATAAGGGGTGGTGAACTTGTAGTTGACACCACATTCCTTCCACATAGCTGTTAAGTATCCTGACATAAAGTTGGTACCTCTGTCAGATACTACCTCCTTAGGAAACCCCACTCTGGAGAATACTCCCAGCAGGGCCCTGGCCACAACAGGAGCTGTAGTGGTCCTAAGGGGAATTGCCTCTGGATACCTGGTGGCATGATCCACTACCACCAGTATAAATCTGTGCCCAGATGCAGTGGGAGGATCCATGGGACCCACTATGTCTATTCCCACTCTTTCAAAGGGAACCCCCACCACAGGTAGTGGTATCAGGGGGGCCTTTGTTGTGCCACCTGATTTGCCACTGGCTTGGCAGGTAACACAGGAGCGACAAAACTCCTTTGTATCTTCATTCATATGGGGCCAGTGAAAGTGAGGGACAAGCCTGTCCCAAGTCTTGTTCTGGCCTAAGTGTCCTGCTAAAGGAATGTCATGGGCCAAGGTAAGAAGGAAGCCCCTAAATTGCAGAGGTATGACCAACCTCCTGGTTGCACCAGGCTTGGGGTCTCTAGCCTCTGAATAAAGGAGCCCTTCATCCCAATACACTTTATGGGTACCTTGAGCATTCCCAGCAGCCTCAGCAGCAGCCAGCTGTCTGAGGGGTTCAAGAGAGGGACAGGATAACTGAGCCTGCCTCAAGTCAGCCCTTGAAGGTCCCCCTGTCCCCAGAAACTCAACCTGATCAGGTTCAAGCTCTTCAGGGACAGTTCCTTCAGGGTCCTCTAGATCAGCTTCCTGGGAAGGCTGATCATCACTCTGAGGCAGGGGGGAAGGCACAGCCTTGACCCTCCTGTTCTTCTTCTTGGTAGGTGCTTGGTCCATTGTTCCAGGATCCAAGACCTGTGGTTCAGTGAGGCACTTTTTGGCCTGTGACCTGGTCACAGCAAGGACATGTGATGATATACCTAACATCTCTGCATGAGTCCTGTACTCCACTTCTGACCATAGAGAGCTCTCTAGGTCATTGCCCAACAAACATTCTACTGGGAGGTCTGCACTAACCACAACCCTTTTGAGGCCAGTTACCCCTCCCCATGAGAAGTTAACAACTGCCACACTATGTGAAGTAGTGGCATTGCTGGCATTGGTCACCAGGTAGTTCTCACCTGGTATGTACTGTCCAGGATCCACAAAGCCTGGTGTCACCATAGTGACACTGGCACATGTGTCCCTGTAGGCTTGAGCCACTTTGTCATTAATTAAAGGAGTCTGTCTGTACTTGCCCAGGTTACTGGGGCTCACAGTCAGGGACAAATCAATGTCCCCATCACAGATCAAGACTGCCTGTGTAAGGGTTCTGTCTAAGTCAGAATCTCCTTCAGTTCCCATAGTGATTCCCACTACACCCTTTGTCTGGGGACCAACACTGCTAACAGTAGTACTGGGAGCAGGTGCCTTAGGGGCAACAGTGTTGGGGGCTCCACCCTTTTTGCAATCACTAGTCCAGTGAGTTGTATTTTTACAATGATTGCACCAGGGTTTCTTTTGACCTTCTTTCTTCTTTTTGGACTGTTGTTGGGACCCACCCTCCTTAGCAGTAGTTTGGGGCCCTGTTGAAGACTTCTGGTCTTTAGATTTCTGATCTCCACCCTTTTGGTCTGTTTTCTTCTGATCACCCCCTTGGCCCTGGTTCTGGTTCTTTTGCTTAACCCTGGTTCTGACCCATTTGTCTGCCTTCTTTCCCAATTCTTGGGGAGAGGTCAGATCAGAGTCAACCAAGTGTTGATGCAGTTGCTGGTTTTGACAGTTATTTAAAATCTGTTCTCTCATCATCAAATTATACAATCCTGTAAAATCAGATACCTTACTTCCCAGCAACCAACCCTCCAAAGCCTTAGTGGCACATTCAATGTATTCAGACCAGTCCTGAGTCTGTGTCTTTTGGGTGTCTCTGAACATTAACCTGTACTGCTCAGTGGTTAAGCCTAACCCATCTACCAGAACACTCTTCAGGACTCTGTAGTTTCTGACATCCTCTTCTCTAACAGTGAGGAGTCTGTCTCTGCCTCTTCCTTCAAAGGAGAGCCAGAGGATTGCTGCCCACTGGTCTTCAGGAACCTGCTGTACTTTGCAGGCTCTCTCAAGAGCAGTTATCCATTTGTGGATGTCATCCCCACTTTTGTAGGGGGGCACAACCTTAGACAGGTTCCTATTGTCAAAGACCCTATCTTTGTCCTTAGGGACAATGCTGCCACCAGTGGGTATAGACCCACTCTCTTTATGCTGTCTAGCCTTGCTAAGTTTCTCTTCCATCAGGGCTACTTCTAGCTCCTGCTTCCTGATCCTCAGCTGGGCCTCTTGCATCTTGGCCTCATGTTCCCTCCTCTGAGGGGTGGTCATCCTTCTCCTGGAGTGACCTTGAGAGCCCCTAGAGCCATGGGAAGCATGGGAGTCACCTGAGCGATTCCTTTGCCTTCCAAGCCCTGTGTTAAGTCCACTGGGGAGATCCAGTGGGTTGAACCCACTGTCAGTCCCCAATAGCCTTGGTTTAGCTGGGCCAAGTATAATACTTGGCACTGGGCTAGTTCTCCCTTCATCCTCACTACTGTCAGTATCCTTTTCACTCTCATCCTCTGTGGTAGGCATCCCATCTAAGGGGTGACTATTGGAACTGGGTACCTCTGTAGTATCTTCAGAAGGGGGGCCTCCTGTTCCTGACCCTAAGGGGGCTAACTGGGAAGCTTTCTTGAGTGCTCTCTGATTCTCATCATTCTGTAAGAGCTCTCTGAGCTCAGCAGAGTTTGGGTTCTTGGGCTGTTTAAGGCCTCTAAGAGTTGCCAAATGCCTGAGCTCATTCTGATTAAGGGTAGCAAAGCTGGATGGTGCCCTCTGGGGGTCACTCTCAACAGAGATGGGTACAGTGGACCCCTCTGCCCCGGCCATTGCTCTTAAGTGTGGGTGGATGTGTTGCAATCTACCTACACTTGGGTTTACCTACTAAACCTATCTAGTAGTTGTAGTCAGGGTGTGCTACTCCCTTTGCTCTACAACAACTAAGTTCAGTAGAACTTAAGTATATCTAATCTTGTTTTATATGTACCTACAGGTACCTATGTGATCTTTCAATTGGTAACCAAGAGATTACAATGGTAAAACACAGCAAGCTCAAATCCAACCGCTGCTCACCAATGTGAGAAGTTGGCCTGGTATATGCTGTTCACTAGTTCTAGTGACCACCTTGTACCATGCCAAGCAACCCTTATGGTGTGGTTGTAAGTCAACCTTTTTGGACTAGCTGCCCTAGTGGTAGCGTAGGCTAAGCAGTCTTTGAGGCTAAACTCGTGATGCGTGTTAAGCAAGCTGTTTTACCAATAGTAACCCCCTTTTATACCAATGAAAGGACACCACACAGATATATATTCAAAATATATATGTATTTATTTCTCAAAGTAACCCCTAGTCTCTTTATGAGCACAGGAGCACAAATCGTCAAACAAGATTACAGTAGAATACACAGAAGTTGCACTTTATATGGATAGGCCCTGGTGGCCACTCAAACCATATACTAAAATAGTGGTATAAGTACCACGAACAGAAAAGGGAAAAGGCCTAGGGCCTCTAGAATCGCTGGGCCTACAAGGAGCTAACGTCAGTTAGTGACCAGGAGGTCCACGGGTGGCGTGTGCAGAGCAAATAGTCACACGCGTGCTCCCATAGGTTTCAATGGGTGCGTAAAAAGTACAAAGTTACTGCAAAAGGAATCTTCCGGATGACCTAGGAACTTAAGATTTGGAACACAGGCACTAGAGATGTAATACTACACTTGGGCACAGGAGTGCCAGCTTTACCTCACCCACAGGAAGCGGGTGCATAGGCCTCAAAGTGCGTCGGGTTTCTTCTATCTGTTCCGTTGAGCCTGGGACAAAGATGCTGCAGGCGGTCGGTCCGGGAGAGATGCGGTGGATCCAAGAGTGGATCGGAGATGTTGAAGACCTGTAAGCAGAGGGGACAGTGTTCACAGTCACTAGCCAGTGACCAGCGTGGCACCAGGTGGGTACCAGGCGATGTCGGGTGCAAACAGGTGATGAGGGGTAGCTTGTCTCCGCAGCCACGTGGTCCCTGAAGGTCGACGACGTCCAGGAGTCGAGTCACGAGCTGTCCCACGCAGGCTCTCGCTGTCGGCGGTGTCGGCGACTTGATCGAAGCAAACAAGCCTTGGCAAAAGCAATTGTTGTAGGCAAGGAGTTTAAGCTGTTGGTTCTGACCAGCAAGGTCAGAGGGATTGCTCCTTTGGAGGGGAGCAAGAGCCAGTCTGGAGCAACCAGACCAGCGGTGTTTGTCGTAGATTTCGTCGCCAAGATGGCCACTAGCCAGCGGGCCAGCAACCGGTTAGGCGCGTCGAGTGGCAAAATGCAGAAGGGCCCCACGCAGATCGTGGAGATGCTGGAGGGCTCACCTTTGGTGCAGATGCTGCTCGAGGGTTGGGCTTCTCAGGACCCAAAGCACAACTTGGAGGGAGCCTCGGTTGTTGCACTGGTCAGCTTGTCGTAGTCGTTCCAAGATGGCTGGCTCCACGTGTCTCGGTGCCTCCACGGGTCTCCTCTTTGCAGGGACTGTGGATCGGGCGGTGAGAGGTCTGGAGGTCCAGGTCTTGTCAGTCTCTGGGCTCGGGCTCCGGCGGGAGGCGGCGGCAAAGCAGACGGTGATTCGCTGGATGGTGCTTGCGTTAGCAAGGTGGTCACTCCCTGACCACAGGGGAGATTTTCTTCAGTCTTCTGTGCAGCAGAATGTCGAAGTTCCCGTCTTCTTCTTAGTTTCAAGTTGATTCCAGGATGTCTGAAGTCTTAGGACACAGCTCCTACCTTTATTCGGATTCTAGGGGCCGGACTACCTGCTAGGTCCCTCCCTATGGGTGGGACCAGGAAGGGGGGTGGTTACACCCCCAATCCTTTGTCCAGCTCGCCCCAGGCCCGGGACTGGTGTGCCCCAGGACCGGTTTGAACTGGCATATGCACCGAGGCTCCTTGTGAGCCACAGGCATGTCTGGTTTCTTTCAAGCCCTACCTGACCAATACACAAAATCCTGTCTGGGGTGGTGCACGCACCTCCCCTGGCAGGAAACCCTTTGTCCACACCTCCCAAGCTGGAAGGACTCCCAGCAGCAGGAGGGCAGACTTGTGTCTGTGGTGGCAGCATCCATTTTGTGGAGCTGAGGCTATGTCTGATTTTACCCGGGTTTCAGGTACTGTACATGTCGTGTCCCTCTAGGAGGGTGGAATGCTAACCCCGTCGCCAGAATTGGCGAGGGGTTAGTATTCCAATTCGTATGACACCTTACTCGACATGTTTTGATAAAGCCAAACCAAAGATAGCATTTAACCGCGAGGTTCATAATGCACTTAAGAGTATATGGTATGACGATATCTGGAAACAGTAGAAGGAAGTTGTTCCGACCACTGCAGACAGGCTCAGCTCATGCCAGAGCACCATCTCACATGGAACCAAGCACTCTGCCTTCAGGATTGTTAAGGCCTGCCATAGGAGTGACTTATAGGTTACCAGGTGTCCCATTTAAGGTTAGGTATAGGTATACTACACCTAAGTAAGAGGTGATTACACCAACTTACCCCAGCTGAGTGATCAGCCAGTTGTGTCAAATCGTTAGGCCAAGCCTGGGGTGGCATAATACATGCTGCAGCCCTTGGCAGGCCTTGGGTACACCAATGCCCTGGGTACCTAGTGTACACTGGTACAGGGGCTGACAGGGTGATCCACTTCCAATTGGTTATGCACCTAGGGTGCATAGTTTTAATTTAGTAGAGAGAACAGCAGGCTGGGGGTCTGATTGGCAGGCCCACAGCCTCAATATGTCAAAAACCAGTGAAGCAAAAAGCAAAAAATTTGGGGTGACCATAGGATAGCAGACCCTACTCTCCTACACTGACTGACACTGACTGACTGACACTGACTGACTGACACTGACTGACTGACACTGACTGACTGACACTGACTGACTGACACTGACTGACACTGACTGACACTGACTGACACTGACTGACACTGACTGACACTGACTGACACTGACTGACACTGACTGACACTGACTGACACTGACTGACTGACACTGACTGACACTGACTGACTGACACTGACTGACTGACACTGACTGACTGACACTGACTGACTGACACTGACTGACTGACACTGACTGACACTGACTGACTGACACTGACTGACTGACACTGACTGACTGACACTGACTGACACTGACTGACTGACACTGACTGACTGACACTGACTGACTGACACTGACTGACACTGACACTGACTGACACTGACACTGACTGACACTGACACTGACTGACTGACTGACTGACACTGACTGACTGACACTGACTGACACTGACTGACTGACACTGACTGACTGACACTGACTGACTGACACTGACTGACTGACACTGACTGACTGACACTGACTGACTGACACTGACTGACACTGACTGACTGACACTGACTGACTGACACTGACTGACTGACACTGACTGACTGACACTGACTGACTGACACTGACTGACTGACACTGACTGACTGACACTGACTGACACTGACTGACACTGACTGACACTGACTGACACTGACTGACACTGACTGACACTGACTGACACTGACTGACACTGACTGACACTGACTGACACTGACTGACTGACACTGACTGACACTGACTGACTGACACTGACTGACTGACACTGACTGACTGACACTGACTGACTGACACTGACTGACTGACACTGACTGACACTGACTGACTGACACTGACTGACTGACACTGACTGACTGACACTGACTGACACTGACTGACTGACACTGACTGACTGACACTGACTGACTGACACTGACTGACACTGACACTGACTGACACTGACACTGACTGACACTGACACTGACTGACTGACTGACTGACACTGACTGACTGACACTGACTGACACTGACTGACTGACACTGACTGACTGACACTGACTGACTGACACTGACTGACTGACACTGACTGACACTGACTGACTGACACTGACTGACTGACACTGACTGACTGACACTGACTGACTGACACTGACTGACTGACACTGACTGACTGACACTGACTGACTGACACTGACTGACTGACACTGACTGACTGACTGACACTGACTGACTGACACTGACTGACTGACACTGACTGACACTGACTGACACTGACTGACACTGACTGACACTGACTGACACTGACTGACACTGACTGACACTGACTGACACTGACTGACACTGACTGACACTGACTGACACTGACTGACACTGACTGACACTGACTGACACTGACTGACACTGACTGACACTGACTGACACTGACTGACACTGACTGACACTGACTGACACTGACTGACACTGACTGACACTGACTGACACTGACTGACACTGACTGACACTGACTGACACTGACTGACTGACACTGACTGACTGACACTGACTGACTGACACTGACTGACTGACACTGACTGACTGACACTGACTGACTGACACTGACTGACTGACACTGACTGACTGACACTGACTGACTGACACTGACTGACTGACACTGACTGACTGACACTGACTGACTGACACTGACTGACTGACACTGACTGACTGACACTGACTGACTGACACTGACTGACTGACACTGACTGACTGACACTGACTGACTGACACTGACTGACTGACACTGACTGACTGACACTGACTGACTGACACTGACTGACTGACACTGACTGACTGACACTGACTGACTGACACTGACTGACTGACACTGACTGACTGACACTGACTGACTGACTGACTGACTGACACTGACTGACTGACACTGACTGACTGACTGACTGACACTGACTGACACTGACTGACTGACTGACTGACTGACACTGACTGACTGACACTGACTGACTGACACTGACTGACTGACACTGACTGACTGACACTGACTGACTGACACTGACTGACACTGACTGACACTGACTGACTGACACTGACTGACTGACACTGACTGACTGACACTGACTGACTGACACTGACTGACTGACACTGACTGACTGACACTGACTGACTGACACTGACTGACTGACACTGACTGACTGACACTGACTGACTGACACTGACTGACTGACACTGACTGACTGACACTGACTGACTGACACTGACTGACTGACACTGACTGACTGACACTGACTGACACTGACTGACACTGACTGACACTGACTGACACTGACTGACACTGACTGACACTGACTGACACTGACTGACACTGACTGACACTGACTGACACTGACTGACACTGACTGACACTGACTGACACTGACTGACACTGACTGACACTGACTGACACTGACTGACACTGACTGACACTGACTGACACTGACTGACACTGACTGACACTGACTGACACTGACTGACACTGACTGACTGACTGACTGTAGGAGAGTAGGGTCTGCTATCCTATGGTCACCCCAAATTTTTGCTTTTTGCTTCACTGGTTTTTGACATATTGAGGCTGTGGGCCTGCCAATCAGACCCCCAGCCTGCTGTTCTCTCTACTAAATTAAAACTATGCACCCTAGGTGCATAACCAATTGGAAGTGGATCACCCTGTCAGCCCCTGTACCAGTGTACACTAGGTACCCAGGGCATTGGTGTACCCAAGGCCTGCCAAGGGCTGCAGCATGTATTATGCCACCCCAGGCTTGGCCTAACGATTTGACACAACTGGCTGATCACTCAGCTGGGGTAAGTTGGTGTAATCACCTCTTACTTAGGTGTAGTATACCTATACCTAACCTTAAATGGGACACCTGGTAACCTATAAGTCACTCCTATGGCAGGCCTTAACAATCCTGAAGGCAGAGTGCTTGGTTCCATGTGAGATGGTGCTCTGGCATGAGCTGAGCCTGTCTGCAGTGGTCGGAACAACTTCCCTCTACTGTTTCCAGATATCGTCATACCATATACTCTTAAGTGCATTATGAACCTCGCGGTTAAATGCTATCTTTGGTTTGGCTTTATCAAAACATGTCGAGTAAGGTGTCATACGAATTGGAATACTAACCCCTCGCCAATTCTGGCGACGGGGTTAGCATTCCACCCTTCTAGAGGGACACGACATGTACAGTACCTGAAACCCGGGTAAAATCAGACATAGCCTCAGCTCCACAAAATGGATGCTGCCACCACAGACACAAGTCTGCCCTCCTGCTGCTGGGAGTCCTTCCAGCTTGGGAGGTGTGGACAAAGGGTTTCCTGCCAGGGGAGGTGCGTGCACCACCCCAGACAGGATTTTGTGTATTGGTCAGGTAGGGCTTGAAAGAAACCAGACATGCCTGTGGCTCACAAGGAGCCTCGGTGCATATGCCAGTTCAAACCGGTCCTGGGGCACACCAGTCCCGGGCCTGGGGCGAGCTGGACAAAGGATTGGGGGTGTAACCACCCCCCTTCCTGGTCCCACCCATAGGGAGGGACCTAGCAGGTAGTCCGGCCCCTAGAATCCGAATAAAGGTAGGAGCTGTGTCCTGAGACTTCAGACATCCTGGAATCAACTTGAAACTAAGAAGAAGACGGGAACTTCGACATTCTGCTGCACAGAAGACTGAAGAAAATCTCCCCTGTGGTCAGGGAGTGACCACCTTGCTAACGCAAGCACCATCCAGCGAATCACCGTCTGCTTTGCCGCCGCCTCCCGCCGGAGCCCGAGCCCAGAGACTGACAAGACCTGGACCTCCAGACCTCTCACCGCCCGATCCACAGTCCCTGAAAAGAGGAGACCCGTGGAGGCACCGAGACACGTGGAGCCAGCCATCTTGAAACGACTACGACAAGCTGACCAGTGCAACAACCGAGGCTCCCTCCAAGTTGTGCTTTGGGTCCTGAGAAGCCCAACCCTCGAGCAGCATCTGCACCAAAGGTGAGCCCTCCAGCATCTCCACGATCTGCGTGGGGCCCTTCTGCATTTTGCCACTCGACGCGCCTAACCGGTTGCTGGCCCGCTGGCTAGTGGCCATCTTGGCGACGAAATCTACGACAAACACCGCTGGTCTGGTTGCTCCAGACTGGCCCTTGCTCCCCTCCAAAGGAGCAATCCCTCTGACCTTGCTGGTCAGAACCAACAGCTGATTTCCGAATCCTCCTGCAATTGCTTTTGCCAAGGCTTGTTTGCTTCGATCAAGTCGCCGACACCGCCGACAGCGAGAGCCTGCGTGGGACAGCTCGTGAGCCGACTCCTGGACGTCGTCGACCTTCAGGGACCACGTGGCTGCGGAGACAAGCTACCCCTCATCACCTGTTTGCACCCGACATCGCCTGGTACCCACCTGGTGCCACGCTGGTCACTGGCTAGTGACTGTGAACACTGTCCCCTCTGCTTACAGGTCTTCAACATCTCCGATCCACTCTTGGATCCACTGCATCTCTTCCCGACCGACCGCCTGCAGCACTTTTGTCTACAGGCCCCACGGAACAGATAGAAGAAACCCGACGCACTTCGAGGCCTATGCACCCGCTTCCTGTGGGTGAGGTAAAGCTGGCACACCTGTGCCCAAGTGTAGTATTACATCTCTAGTGCCTGTGTTCCAAATCCTAAGTTCCTAGGTCATCCGGAAGATTCCTTTTGCAGTAACTTTGTACTTTTTACGCACCCATTGAAACCTATGGGAGCACGCGTGTGACTATTTGCTCTGCACACGCCACCCGTGGACCTCCTGGTCACTAACTGACGTTAGCTCCTTGTAGGCCCAGCGATTCTAGAGGCCCTAGGCCTTTTCCCTTTTCTGTTCGTGGTACTTATACCACTATTTTAGTATATGGTTCGAGTGGCCACCAGGGCCTATCCATATAAAGTGCAACTTCTGTGTATTCTGTGATAATCTTGTTTGACGATTTGTGCTCCTGTGCTCATAAAGAGACTAGGGGTTACTTTGAGAAATAAATACATATATATTTTGAATATATATCTGTGTGGTGTCCTTTCATTGGTATAAAAGGGGGTTACTATTGGTAAAACAGCTTGCTTAACACGCTTCACGAGTTTAGCCTCAAAGACTGCTTAGCCTACGCTACCACTAGGGCAGCTAGTCCGAAAAGGTTGACTTACAACCACACCATAAGGGTTGCTTGGCATGGTACAAGGTGATCACTTTAACTAGTGAGCATCATATACCAGGCCAACTTCTCACATTGGTGAGCAGCGGTTGGATTTGAGCTTGCTGTGTTTTACCATTGTAATCTCTTGGTTACCAATTGAAAGATCACATAGGTACCTGTAGGTACATATAAAACAAGATTAGATATACATAAGTTCTACTGAACTTAGTTGTTGTAGAGCAAAGGGAGTAGCACACCCTGACTACAACTACTAGATAGGTTTAGTAGGTAAACACAAGTGTAGGTAGATTGCAACACATCCACCCACACTTAAGAGCAATGGCCGGGGCAGAGGGGTCCACTGTACCCATCTCTGTTGAGAGTGACCCCCAGAGGGCACCATCCAGCTTTGCTACCCTTAATCAGAATGAGCTCAGGCATTTGGCAACTCTTAGAGGCCTTAAACAGCCCAAGAACCCAAACTCTGCTGAGCTCAGAGAGCTCTTACAGAATGATGAGAATCAGAGAGCACTCAAGAAAGCTTCCCAGTTAGCCCCCTTAGGGTCAGGAACAGGAGGCCCCCCTTCTGAAGATACTACAGAGGTACCCAGTTCCAATAGCCATCCCTTAGATGAGAACCATACTACAGGGGAGGAAAGTGGTGAGGATACAGAAAGTAGTGATGATGAAGGGAGAACTAGCCCAGTGCCAAGTATTATACTTGGCCCAGCTAAACTAAGGCTATTGGGGACTGACAATGGGTTCACCCCATTGGATCTCCCCAGTGGACTTAACACAGGGCTTGGGAGGCAAAGGAATCGCTCAGGTGACTCCAATGCTTCTCATGGCTCTAGAGGCTCTCAAGGTCACCCCAGGAAAAGGATGACCACCCCTCAGAGGAGGGAACATGAGGCCAGAATGCAGGAAGCCCAGCTGAGGATCAGGAAGCAGGAGCTAGAAGTAGCCCTGATGGAAGAAAAACTGAACAAGGCTAGGCAACCTAGAGAGAGTGGGTCTATACCCACTGGTGGCAGCATTGTCCCTAAGGACAAAGATAGGGTCTTTGATAATAGGAACCTGTCTAAGGTTGTGCCCCCCTACAAAAGTGGGGATGACATCCACAAATGGATAACTGCTCTTGAGAGAGCCTGCAAAGTACAGCAGGTTCCTGAAGACCAGTGGGCAGCAATCCTCTGGCTCTCCTTTGAAGGAAGAGGCAGAGACAGACTCCTCACTGTTAGAGAAGAGGATGTCAGAAACTACAGAGTCCTGAAGAGTGTTCTGGTAGATGGGTTAGGCTTAACCACTGAACAGTACAGGTTAATGTTCAGAGACACCCAAAAGACACAGACTCAGGACTGGTCTGAATATGTTGAATGTGCCACTAAGGCTTTGGAGGGTTGGTTGCTGGGAAGTAAGGTATCTGATTTTACAGGATTGTATAATTTGATGATGAGAGAACAGATTTTAAATAACTGTCAAAACCAGCAACTGCATCAACACTTGGTTGACTCTGATCTGACCTCTCCCCAAGAATTGGGAAAGAAGGCAGACAAATGGGTCAGAACCAGGGTTAAGCAAAAGAACCAGAACCAGGGCCAAGGGGGTGATCAGAAGAAAACAGACCAAAAGGGTGGAGATCAGAAATCTAAAGACCAGAAGTCTTCAGCAGGGCCCCAAACTACTGCTAAGGAGGGTGGGTCCCAACAACAGTCCAAAAAGAAGAAAGAAGGTCAAAAGAAACCCTGGTGCAATCATTGTAAAAATACAACTCACTGGACTAGTGATTGCAAAAAGGGTGGAGCCCCCAACACTGTTGCCCCTAAGGCACCTGCTCCCAGTACTACTGTTAGCAGTGTTGGTCCCCAGACAAAGGGTGTAGTGGGAATCACTATGGGAACTGAAGGAGATTCTGACTTAGACAGAACCCTTACACAGGCAGTCTTGATCTGTGATGGGGACATTGATTTGTCCCTGACTGTGAGCCCCAGTAACCTGGGCAAGTACAGACAGACTCCTTTAATAAATGAAAAAGTGGCTCAAGCTTACAGGGACACATGTGCCAGTGTCACTATGGTGACACCAGGCTTTGTGGACCCTGGACAGTACATACCAGGTGAGAACTACCTGGTGACCAATGCCAGCAATGCCACTACTTCACACAGTGTGGCAGTTGTTAACTTCTCATGGGGAGGGGTAACTGGCCTCAAAAGGGTTGTGGTTAGTGCAGACCTCCCAGTAGAATGTTTGTTGGGCAATGACCTAGAGAGTTCTCTATGGTCAGAAGTGGAGTACAGGACTCATGCAGAGATGTTAGGTATATCATCACATGTCCTTGCTGTGACCAGGTCACAGGCCAAAAAGTGCCTCACTGAACCACAGGTCTTGGATCCTGGAACAATGGACCAAGCACCTACCAAGAAGAAGAACAGGAGGGTCAAGGCTGTGCCTTCCCCCCTGCCTCAGAGTGATGATCAGCCTTCCCAGGAAGCTGATCTAGAGGACCCTGAAGGAACTGTCCCTGAAGAGCTTGAACCTGATCAGGTTGAGTTTCTGGGGACAGGGGGACCTTCAAGGGCTGACTTGAGGCAGGCTCAGTTATCCTGTCCCTCTCTTGAACCCCTCAGACAGCTGGCTGCTGCTGAGGCTGCTGGGAATGCTCAAGGTACCCATAAAGTGTATTGGGATGAAGGGCTCCTTTATTCAGAGGCTAGAGACCCCAAGCCTGGTGCAACCAGGAGGTTGGTTATACCTCTGCAATTTAGGGGCTTCCTTCTTACCTTGGCCCATGATATTCCTTTAGCAGGACACTTAGGCCAGAACAAGACTTGGGACAGGCTTGTCCCTCACTTTCACTGGCCCCATATGAATGAAGATACAAAGGAGTTTTGTCGCTCCTGTGTTACCTGCCAAGCCAGTGGCAAATCAGGTGGCACAACAAAGGCCCCCCTGATACCACTACCTGTGGTGGGGGTTCCCTTTGAAAGAGTGGGAATAGACATAGTGGGTCCCATGGATCCTCCCACTGCATCTGGGCACAGATTTATACTGGTGGTAGTGGATCATGCCACCAGGTATCCAGAGGCAATTCCCCTTAGGACCACTACAGCTCCTGTTGTGGCCAGGGCCCTGCTGGGAGTATTCTCCAGAGTGGGGTTTCCTAAGGAGGTAGTATCTGACAGAGGTACCAACTTTATGTCAGGATACTTGACAGCTATGTGGAAGGAATGTGGTGTCAACTACAAGTTCACCACCCCTTATCACCCACAATGCAATGGGCTTGTTGAGAGATTCAACAAGACCCTAAAGGGTATGATCAAAGGATTACCTGAAAAGCTCAGGCGAAGATGGGATATCCTTCTACCCTGCCTTCTGTTTGCTTACAGAGAGGTCCCACAAAAAGGAGTTGGCTACAGCCCCTTTGAATTGTTGTTTGGGCACCCTGTGAGAGGCCCACTGTGTTTGGTGAAGGAAGGATGGGAGTTACCTCTCAAAAAGCCTAAGCTAGACATAGTGGACTATGTACTTGGTCTCCGCTCCAGGATGGCTGAGTATATGGAGAAGGCATCTAAAAACCTTGAGGCAAGCCAGGCCTTACAGAAAGCTTGGCATGACCAAAAGGCTGTCTTGGTTGAGTATCAGCCAGGACAGAAGGTATGGGTGTTGGAGCCAGTGGCCCCAGCAGCACTCCAAGACAAATGGTCTGGACCCCATACAATCCTGGAAAAGAAGGGAGAGGTCACCTACTTGGTGGACCTAGGAACTCCCAGGAGTCCCCACAGGGTACTCCATGTTAACAGGCTTAAAGCATATGTTGACAGGGCAGACATGGGCTTGCTCATGGCTACAGATGAGGGACAGGAGGAAGAGAGTGACCCTCTCCCAGACCTGTTGTCTCAGAACCCTGAAGATGGCTCAGTTGAAGGAGTGACCCTTGGAGGCAACCTCACTGCCCATCAGCAGACTGAATGTAGACAGGTTCTACAATCATTTTCACATATGTTTTCCTTGATACCTAGTCAAACTGACTGGTGTACCCATGTTGTGGACACTGGTGACAGTCTGCCTGTAAAGAACAAACTTTACAGACAACCTGACCACGTCAGGGACTGTATAAAGGCTGAGGTACATAAAATGCTGGAATTAGGTGTCATTGAACCCTCAGAGAGCCCCTGGGCTAGCCCAGTGGTTCTGGTCCCCAAACCTCACACCAAAGATGGCAAGAGAGAGATGAGGTTCTGTGTGGATTACAGAGGACTCAATGCTGTCACCAGGACAGATGCACACCCTATTCCAAGGGCAGATGAGCTCATAGACAAACTAGCTTCTGCAAAGTTTTTGAGCACATTTGACTTGACAGCTGGCTATTGGCAAATCAGGTTAGCTGAGGAGTCTAAGGCCAAAACAGCATTCTCAACCCCAGGTGGGCATTATCAGTTTGTGGTGATGCCCTTTGGTCTGAAGAATGCACCTGCCACCTTCCAAAGGCTGGTGAACCAAGTCCTTACTGGGTTGGATGACTTTTGCGCAGCATATCTTGATGACATTGCTGTCTTTAGTTCCACCTGGGAGGATCACCTGATCCACCTGAAGAAGGCTCTTGAGGCTCTGCAAAGGGCAGGCCTCACTATCAAGGCTACTAAGTGCCAGATAGGGCAGAGTAAGGTTGTGTATTTGGGCCACCTTGTAGGTGGAGGCCAAGTTCAACCACTGGAGAGTAAGATACAATCCATCAAGGACTGGTCCCCTCCAACCACCCAGACTCAAGTTCGAGCTTTCTTGGGCTTGACTGGGTATTACAGGAAGTTTGTTAAGAACTATGGGTCCATTGTGACTCCTCTTAATGATCTGACATCCAAGAAGATGCCCAAAAAGGTTCAGTGGACAGTAAGCTGTCAAAAGGCATTTGATGACCTGAAGGAGGCCATGTGCTCTGCACCTATCCTGAAAAGTCCTGACTACTCCAAAGAGTTTATTGTCCAAACAGATGCTTCTGAGTTGGGTGTGGGAGCTGTGCTGTCACAACTTAATGTAGATGGTCAAGACCAACCCATTGCTTTTATTAGCAGAAGGTTGACCCCCAGAGAGAAGAATTGGTCAGCTATTGAGAGGGAGGCCTTTGCTGTGGTGTGGGCCCTGAAGAAGCTGAGGCCATACTTGTTTGGCACTCACTTCAAGATTCAGACCGACCATAAGCCCCTCTTGTGGCTAAATCAGATGAAGGGTGAAAACCCCAAACTGCTTAGGTGGTCCATTTCCCTACAGGGGATGGACTTTACAGTGGAGCACCGGCCAGGTACTGACCATGGGAATGCAGATGGTCTCTCCAGGTACTTCCACTTAGGACATGAAGACGAGACTGGTCAAGGCTAGTTTAATGTCCCAGCGTTTGGGGGGGGGTTGTGTAGGAGAGTAGGGTCTGCTATCCTATGGTCACCCCAAATTTTTGCTTTTTGCTTCACTGGTTTTTGACATATTGAGGCTGTGGGCCTGCCAATCAGACCCCCAGCCTGCTGTTCTCTCTACTAAATTAAAACTATGCACCCTAGGTGCATAACCAATTGGAAGTGGATCACCCTGTCAGCCCCTGTACCAGTGTACACTAGGTACCCAGGGCATTGGTGTACCCAAGGCCTGCCAAGGGCTGCAGCATGTATTATGCCACCCCAGGCTTGGCCTAACGATTTGACACAACTGGCTGATCACTCAGCTGGGGTAAGTTGGTGTAATCACCTCTTACTTAGGTGTAGTATACCTATACCTAACCTTAAATGGGACACCTGGTAACCTATAAGTCACTCCTATGGCAGGCCTTAACAATCCTGAAGGCAGAGTGCTTGGTTCCATGTGAGATGGTGCTCTGGCATGAGCTGAGCCTGTCTGCAGTGGTCGGAACAACTTCCCTCTACTGTTTCCAGATATCGTCATACCATATACTCTTAAGTGCATTATGAACCTCGCGGTTAAATGCTATCTTTGGTTTGGCTTTATCAAAACATGTCGAGTAAGGTGTCATACGAATTGGAATACTAACCCCTCGCCAATTCTGGCGACGGGGTTAGCATTCCACCCTTCTAGAGGGACACGACATGTACAGTACCTGAAACCCGGGTAAAATCAGACATAGCCTCAGCTCCACAAAATGGATGCTGCCACCACAGACACAAGTCTGCCCTCCTGCTGCTGGGAGTCCTTCCAGCTTGGGAGGTGTGGACAAAGGGTTTCCTGCCAGGGGAGGTGCGTGCACCACCCCAGACAGGATTTTGTGTATTGGTCAGGTAGGGCTTGAAAGAAACCAGACATGCCTGTGGCTCACAAGGAGCCTCGGTGCATATGCCAGTTCAAACCGGTCCTGGGGCACACCAGTCCCGGGCCTGGGGCGAGCTGGACAAAGGATTGGGGGTGTAACCACCCCCCTTCCTGGTCCCACCCATAGGGAGGGACCTAGCAGGTAGTCCGGCCCCTAGAATCCGAATAAAGGTAGGAGCTGTGTCCTGAGACTTCAGACATCCTGGAATCAACTTGAAACTAAGAAGAAGACGGGAACTTCGACATTCTGCTGCACAGAAGACTGAAGAAAATCTCCCCTGTGGTCAGGGAGTGACCACCTTGCTAACGCAAGCACCATCCAGCGAATCACCGTCTGCTTTGCCGCCGCCTCCCGCCGGAGCCCGAGCCCAGAGACTGACAAGACCTGGACCTCCAGACCTCTCACCGCCCGATCCACAGTCCCTGAAAAGAGGAGACCCGTGGAGGCACCGAGACACGTGGAGCCAGCCATCTTGAAACGACTACGACAAGCTGACCAGTGCAACAACCGAGGCTCCCTCCAAGTTGTGCTTTGGGTCCTGAGAAGCCCAACCCTCGAGCAGCATCTGCACCAAAGGTGAGCCCTCCAGCATCTCCACGATCTGCGTGGGGCCCTTCTGCATTTTGCCACTCGACGCGCCTAACCGGTTGCTGGCCCGCTGGCTAGTGGCCATCTTGGCGACGAAATCTACGACAAACACCGCTGGTCTGGTTGCTCCAGACTGGCCCTTGCTCCCCTCCAAAGGAGCAATCCCTCTGACCTTGCTGGTCAGAACCAACAGCTGATTTCCGAATCCTCCTGCAATTGCTTTTGCCAAGGCTTGTTTGCTTCGATCAAGTCGCCGACACCGCCGACAGCGAGAGCCTGCGTGGGACAGCTCGTGAGCCGACTCCTGGACGTCGTCGACCTTCAGGGACCACGTGGCTGCGGAGACAAGCTACCCCTCATCACCTGTTTGCACCCGACATCGCCTGGTACCCACCTGGTGCCACGCTGGTCACTGGCTAGTGACTGTGAACACTGTCCCCTCTGCTTACAGGTCTTCAACATCTCCGATCCACTCTTGGATCCACTGCATCTCTTCCCGACCGACCGCCTGCAGCACTTTTGTCTACAGGCCCCACGGAACAGATAGAAGAAACCCGACGCACTTCGAGGCCTATGCACCCGCTTCCTGTGGGTGAGGTAAAGCTGGCACACCTGTGCCCAAGTGTAGTATTACATCTCTAGTGCCTGTGTTCCAAATCTTAAGTTCCTAGGTCATCCGGAAGATTCCTTTTGCAGTAACTTTGTACTTTTTACGCACCCATTGAAACCTATGGGAGCACGCGTGTGACTATTTGCTCTGCACACGCCACCCGTGGACCTCCTGGTCACTAACTGACGTTAGCTCCTTGTAGGCCCAGCGATTCTAGAGGCCCTAGGCCTTTTCCCTTTTCTGTTCGTGGTACTTATACCACTATTTTAGTATATGGTTCGAGTGGCCACCAGGGCCTATCCATATAAAGTGCAACTTCTGTGTATTCTGTGATAATCTTGTTTGACGATTTGTGCTCCTGTGCTCATAAAGAGACTAGGGGTTACTTTGAGAAATAAATACATATATATTTTGAATATATATCTGTGTGGTGTCCTTTCATTGGTATAAAAGGGGGTTACTATTGGTAAAACAGCTTGCTTAACACGCTTCACGAGTTTAGCCTCAAAGACTGCTTAGCCTACGCTACCACTAGGGCAGCTAGTCCGAAAAGGTTGACTTACAACCACACCATAAGGGTTGCTTGGCATGGTACAAGGTGATCACTTTAACTAGTGAGCATCATATACCAGGCCAACTTCTCACACTGACTGACACTGACTGACTGACACTGACTGACTGACTGACTGACACTGACTGACACTGACTGACTGACACTGACTGACTGACTGACACTGACTGACTGACACTGACTGACTGACACTGACTGACTGAATGACTGACACTGACTGACTGACACTGACTGACTGACACTGACTGACACTGACTGACACTGACTGACTGAATGACTGACACTGACTGACTGACACTGACTGACACTGACTGACACTGACTGACACTGACTGACACTGACTGACTGACACTGACTGACACTGACTGACACTGACTGACACTGACTGACACTGACTGACACTGACTGACACTGACTGACACTGACTGACACTGACTGACACTGACTGACACTGACTGACACTGACTGACACTGACTGACACTGACTGACTGTGAGAAGTTGGCCTGGTATATGCTGTTCACTAGTTCTAGTGACCACCTTGTACCATGCCAAGCAACCCTTATGGTGTGGTTGTAAGTCAACCTTTTCGGACTAGCTGCCCTAGTGGTAGCGTAGGCTAAGCAGTCTTTGAGGCTAAACTCGTGATGCGTGTTAAGCAGGCTGTTTTACCAATAGTAACCCCCTTTTATACCAATGAAAGGACACCACACAGATATATATTCAAAATATATATGTATTTATTTCTCAAAGTAACCCCTAGTCTCTTTATGAGCACAGGAGCACAAATCGTCAAACAAGATTATAACAGAATACACAGAAGTTGCACTTTATATGGATAGGCCCTGGTGGCCACTCGAACCATATACTAAAATAGTGGTATAAGTACCACGAACAGAAAAGGGAAAAGGCCTAGGGCCTCTAGAATCGCTGGGCCTACAAGGAGCTAACGTCAGTTAGTGACCAGGAGGTCCACGGGTGGCGTGTGCAGAGCAAATAGTCACACGCGTGCTCCCATAGGTTTCAATGGGTGCGTAAAAAGTACAAAGTTACTGCAAAAGGAATCTTCCGGATGACCTAGGAACTTAAGATTTGGAACACAGGCACTAGAGATGTATTACTACACATGGGCACCGGAGTACCAGCTTTACCTCACCCACAGGAAGCGGGTGCATAGGTCTCAAAGTGCGTCGGGTTTCTTCTATCTGTTCCGTTGAGCCTGGGACAAAGATGCTGCAGGCGGTCGGTCGGGAAGAGATGCAGTGGATCCAAGAGTGGATCGGAGATGTTGAAGACCTGTAAGCAGAGGGGACAGTGTTCACAGTCACTAGCCAGTGACCAGCGTGGCACCAGGTGGGTACCAGGCGATGTCGGGTGCAAACAGGTGATGAGGGGTAGCTTGTCTCCGCAGCCACGTGGTCCCTGAAGGTCGACGACGTCCAGGAGTCGAGTCACGAGCTGTCCCACGCAGGCTCTCGCTGTCGGCGGTGTCGGCGACTTGATCGAAGCAAACAAGCCTTGGCAAAAGCAATTGTTGTAGGCAAGGAGTTTAAGCTGTTGGTTCTGACCAGCAAGGTCAGAGGGATTGCTCCTTTGGAGGGGAGCAAGAGCCAGTCTGGAGCAACCAGACCAGCGGTGTTTGTCGTAGATTTCGTCGCCAAGATGGCCACTAGCCAGCGGGCCAGCAACCGGTTAGGCGCGTCGAGTGGCAAAATGCAGAAGGGCCCCACGCAGATCGTGGAGATGCTGGAGGGCTCACCTTTGGTGCAGATGCCGCTCGAGGGTTGGGCTTCTCAGGACCCAAAGCACAACTTGGAGGGAGCCTCGGTTGTTGCACTTGTCAGCTTGTCGTAGTCGTTCCAAGATGGCTGGCTCCACGTGTCTCGGTGCCTCCACGGGTCTCCTCTTTGCAGGGACTGTGGATCGGGCGGTGAGAGGTCTGGAGGTCCAGGTCTTGTCAGTCTCTGGGCTCGGGCTCCGGCGGGAGGCGGCGGCAAAGCAGACGGTGATTCGCTGGATGGTGCTTGCGTTAGCAAGGTGGTCACTCCCTGACCACAGGGGAGATTTTCTTCAGTCTTCTGTGCAGCAGAATGTCGAAGTTCCCGTCTTCTTCTTAGTTTCAAGTTGATTCCAGGATGTCTGAAGTCTTAGGACACAGCTCCTACCTTTATTCGGATTCTAGGGGCCGGACTACCTGCTAGGTCCCTCCCTATGGGTGGGACCAGGAAGGGGGGTGGTTACACCCCCAATCCTTTGTCCAGCTCGCCCCAGGCCCGGGACTGGTGTGCCCCAGGACCGGTTTGAACTGGCATATGCACCGAGGCTCCTTGTGAGCCACAGGCATGTCTGGTTTCTTTCAAGCCCTACCTGACCAATACACAAAATCCTGTCTGGGGTGGTGCACGCACCTCCCCTGGCAGGAAACCCTTTGTCCACACCTCCCAAGCTGGAAGGACTCCCAGCAGCAGGAGGGCAGACTTGTGTCTGTGGTGGCAGCATCCATTTTGTGGAGCTGAGGCTATGTCTGATTTTACCCGGGTTTCAGGTACTGTACATGTCGTGTCCCTCTAGAAGGGTGGAATGCTAACCCCGTCGCCAGAATTGGCGAGGGGTTAGTATTCCAATTCGTATGACACCTTACTCGACATGTTTTGATAAAGCCAAACCAAAGATAGCATTTAACCGCGAGGTTCATAATGCACTTAAGAGTATATGGTATGACGATATCTGGAAACAGTAGAAGGAAGTTGTTCCGACCACTGCAGACAGGCTCAGCTCATGCCAGAGCACCATCTCACATGGAACCAAGCACTCTGCCTTCAGGATTGTTAAGGCCTGCCATAGGAGTGACTTATAGGTTACCAGGTGTCCCATTTAAGTTTAGGTATAGGTATACTACACCTAAGTAAGAGGTGATTACACCAACTTACCCCAGCTGAGTGATCAGCCAGTTGTGTCAGATTGTTAGGCCAAGCCTGGGGTGGCATAATACATGCTGCAGCCCTTGGCAGGCCTGGGGTACACCAATGCCCTGGGTACCTAGTGTACACTGGTACAGGGGCTGACAGGGTGATCCAACCAATTGGGTATGTACCTAGGGTACATGGAGTCCATTTTAAAGAGAGAGCAGATAGCCCGAGAGCCTGAATGGCAGGATCTCAGGCCAACTAAGTCGAAAAACCAGCTAGACACTAGGCAAAAATTTGGGGGTAACCATAGTCAGATATCCACCTTCCTACACAACCCCCCCCCAAACGAAGGGAGATAAGGCTGACCTTGACCAGGTAAGCCTATATTGCCCAAGTGGCCATATAAGGAGGAACCAGCACTGGCATGGTTACCCCCTGTCTCATGGTCCACTAAGCAATCCCTCACCCTAAGGGTATCAGAGGGTCTCCACCATAGGGAATCTCTACCTGTGGTGTGTCTTGGCAAAGTAAAAGGCTGGTGTTGAGATGGAGTACTGAAGTGAGTGTCCTCAAAGTGAGGCCTCAGCTTCCTCCAATCATCCTCCACCATGGATGCCTTTCTTTCTTTAACTGAGTTGCACTGTGCTCTCAGGGTCAGCCTCTGGCTACCTAAAGCTGGAGGCTGGGTCCCTTTTGTGGGCTTACTGGAGGGACGGGTCAGGTTTGGGGCCCTAAGGTCCCATGTTTGCCTGTGCCCAACAGAATCCCCCTGGGGGAGGTCCCTAACTACCTGTAAAGGAGATCCCTCAGGAATGTTTTTACCCATCACCTGACTAGGGCTACTAGCCAGGCAATCCTCATTCTTTTGATGGGGGGGTTCTTGTGGACAGGGGCCCTCTGGGGGTCCACTGGCCTCCCTGACCTCTGCAGCCCTGGGCTGACTGAGGCAGGGTAGAGAGAGGCAGGCTACCTGCACCAGACTGGATCCCACCTTGGAAGGGGCCACTGACATCAGAGGCTCTGCCAGGCCAGGCCTGGCTACCTCTGGGGCAGTTCCTTCACAAGGGGTGAGGTCAGATCCCTGAGGAGGCTGACCTTTTCCTAATGTCTGGGGAGAGGGAGACTTTTCTTCCTCCCCACTACTCTCAGTTTGTGTGGAGTGATCCATTGTTTCAGGCTTCACTACACCTATGTCAGTCTGAGTATAGGCTGAGACCATTACAGCCTTGCCAACCTTTTCAGGGGGGCACTCAGTTTGTGTTTGAGCTGTGACTGTCACAGCTCTGCCAGTCCCTACAGGGAAGTCTGTCTGTGCCTGGGCTGTGGCTACCACTGCCCTTCCAACCTTTTCAGGGAGGAAATCTATTTGGACAGGGGTTGTGAATGGCACAACCCCCCTACCCTTTTGTGAAAGGCCTACCATTTTAGAATGGGTGTCTTGTTCAACTCCAGCCCAAGCTGAGAGTTCTAAGTCATTCCCCAGTAAGCAGTCTACAGGCAAGGTTGGGGACACTGCTACCCTTTTAGGGCCAGTGACCCCTCCCCAGCTGAGACATACCTCTGCCATGGGATGACTGTTCTGTTTGCCATCAATGTTAGTCACCTGGTAGGAGAAACCGGGCAAAAGCTGCTCAGAGGGAACTAGCCAATGGGCCACCATTGTGATGCTAGCCCCAGTGTCTCTGTAGGCCTCAGCTTTTGTACCATTGATGTAGGGCTCCTGTCTGTACCTACCCAAAGTGTTGGGACAGGCAGTGAAGTTGGCAAACCCCATGCCACCATCACAGACAAGAGTGGTTGCTGTAGGGGAATTGGCTAAGCCAGGGTCCCCCTGTGTTCCCCAAGTAAACCCACCCAGATTTCTGGGGGCACTCCCACCACCTGGGGGATTACTGCTGACAGTAATAGGTGGTGTGACAGGAGTAATTGGAGGAACAGTTTTGTTTTTAGCCCTTGGGCAACCGCTGTCAGTTTTCCAATGCCCAGGAGTTTTACACTCATGGCAGTAGGGCTTTTTAGCTGTGGTAGAGGAGGGAGCTTGGGACCCACCACCCTGTGTGGAGTTTTGGGGCCCTGAGGAAGGTTTCTCTTTTTCTTTATCCCCACCCTTCTCTTGAGGCTTGGTGGTATCTTTCTTTTGGTCACCACCCTGGTTTTTAGGCCTGATCCTGGTCCTGACCCATTTATCTGCCCTCTTTCCCAATTCTTGGGGAGAGGTCAAATCTGAGTCTACCAGGTGTTGATGGAGAAGCTGGTTTTGACAATTACTTAAAATCTGCTCTCTCATCATCAAATTGTACAATCCTGTATAATCAGACACCTTACTTCCCAGCAACCAACCCTCCAAAGCCTTAGTGGCACATTCCACATATTCAGACCAGTCCTGAGTCTGTGTCTTCTGGGTGTCTCTGAACATTAACCTGTACTGTTCAGTGGTTAAGCCTAACCCATCAACTAGGACACTCTTCAGGACTCTGTAATTTCTGACATCCTCTTCTCTAACAGTGAGGAGTCTATCTCTGCCTCTCCCCTCAAAGGAGAGCCATAAGATTGCTGCCCACTGGTCTTCAGGAACCTGCTGCACTTTGCAGGCTCTCTCAAGAGCAGTCATCCATTTGTGGATGTCATCCCCACTTTTGTAGGGGGGCACAATCTTGGACAGGTTCCTATTGTCAAAGACCCTATCTTTGTCCCTAGGGACATTGCTGCCACCAGTGGGTATAGACCCACTCTCTCTATGCTGCCTAGCCTTGCTCAGTTTTTCTTCCATCAGGGCTACTTCTAGCTCCTGCTTCCTGATCCTCAGCTGGGCTTCCTGCATTCTGGCCTCATGTTCCCTCCTCTGAGGGGTGGTCATCCTTTTCCTGGAGTGACCTTGAGAGCCTCTAGAGCCATGAGAAGCATTGGAGTCACCTGAGCGATTCCTTTGCCTCCCAAGCCCTGTGTTAAGTCCACTGGGGAGATCCAATGGGGGGAACCCATTGTCAGTCCCCAATAGCCTTAGTTTAGCTGGGCCAAGTATAATACTTGGCACTGGGCTAGTTCTCCCTTCATCATCACTACTTTCTGTATCCTCACCACTTTCCTCCCCTGTAGTATGGTTCTCATCTAAGGGATGGCTATTGGAACTGGGTACCTCTGTAGTATCTTCAGAAGGGGGGCCTCCTGTTCCTGACCCTAAGGGGGCTAACTGGGAAGCTTTCTTGAGTGCTCTCTGATTCTCATCATTCTGTAAGAGCTCTCTGAGCTCAGCAGAGTTTGGGTTCTTGGGCTGTTTAAGGCCTCTAAGAGTTGCCAAATGCCTGAGCTCATTCTGATTAAGGGTAGCAAAGCTGGATGGTGCCCTCTGGGGGTCACTCTCAACAGAGATGGGTACAGTGGACCCCTCTGCCCCGGCCATTGCTCTTAAGTGTGGGTGGATGTGTTGCAATCTACCTACACTTGGGTTTACCTACTAAACCTATCTAGTAGTTGTAGTCAGGGTGTGCTACTCCCTTTGCTCTACAACAACTAAGTTCAGTAGAACTTATGTATATCTAATCTTGTTTTATATGTACCTACAGGTACCTATGTGATCTTTCAATTGGTAACCAAGAGATTACAATGGTAAAACACAGCAAGCTCAAATCCAACCGCTGCTCACCAATGTGAGAAGTTGGCCTGGTATATGCTGTTCACTAGTTCTAGTGACCACCTTGTACCATGCCAAGCAACCCTTATGGTGTGGTTGTAAGTCAACCTTTTCGGACTAGCTGCCCTAGTGGTAGCGTAGGCTAAGCAGTCTTTGAGGCTAAACTCGTGATGCGTGTTAAGCAGGCTGTTTTACCAATAGTAACCCCCTTTTATACCAATGAAAGGACACCACACAGATATATATTCAAAATATATATGTATTTATTTCTCAAAGTAACCCCTAGTCTCTTTATGAGCACAGGAGCACAAATCGTCAAACAAGATTATAACAGAATACACAGAAGTTGCACTTTATATGGATAGGCCCTGGTGGCCACTCGAACCATATACTAAAATAGTGGTATAAGTACCACGAACAGAAAAGGGAAAAGGCCTAGGGCCTCTAGAATCGCTGGGCCTACAAGGAGCTAACGTCAGTTAGTGACCAGGAGGTCCACGGGTGGCGTGTGCAGAGCAAATAGTCACACGCGTGCTCCCATAGGTTTCAATGGGTGCGTAAAAAGTACAAAGTTACTGCAAAAGGAATCTTCCGGATGACCTAGGAACTTAAGATTTGGAACACAGGCACTAGAGATGTATTACTACACATGGGCACCGGAGTACCAGCTTTACCTCACCCACAGGAAGCGGGTGCATAGGTCTCAAAGTGCGTCGGGTTTCTTCTATCTGTTCCGTTGAGCCTGGGACAAAGATGCTGCAGGCGGTCGGTCGGGAAGAGATGCAGTGGATCCAAGAGTGGATCGGAGATGTTGAAGACCTGTAAGCAGAGGGGACAGTGTTCACAGTCACTAGCCAGTGACCAGCGTGGCACCAGGTGGGTACCAGGCGATGTCGGGTGCAAACAGGTGATGAGGGGTAGCTTGTCTCCGCAGCCACGTGGTCCCTGAAGGTCGACGACGTCCAGGAGTCGAGTCACGAGCTGTCCCACGCAGGCTCTCGCTGTCGGCGGTGTCGGCGACTTGATCGAAGCAAACAAGCCTTGGCAAAAGCAATTGTTGTAGGCAAGGAGTTTAAGCTGTTGGTTCTGACCAGCAAGGTCAGAGGGATTGCTCCTTTGGAGGGGAGCAAGAGCCAGTCTGGAGCAACCAGACCAGCGGTGTTTGTCGTAGATTTCGTCGCCAAGATGGCCACTAGCCAGCGGGCCAGCAACCGGTTAGGCGCGTCGAGTGGCAAAATGCAGAAGGGCCCCACGCAGATCGTGGAGATGCTGGAGGGCTCACCTTTGGTGCAGATGCCGCTCGAGGGTTGGGCTTCTCAGGACCCAAAGCACAACTTGGAGGGAGCCTCGGTTGTTGCACTTGTCAGCTTGTCGTAGTCGTTCCAAGATGGCTGGCTCCACGTGTCTCGGTGCCTCCACGGGTCTCCTCTTTGCAGGGACTGTGGATCGGGCGGTGAGAGGTCTGGAGGTCCAGGTCTTGTCAGTCTCTGGGCTCGGGCTCCGGCGGGAGGCGGCGGCAAAGCAGACGGTGATTCGCTGGATGGTGCTTGCGTTAGCAAGGTGGTCACTCCCTGACCACAGGGGAGATTTTCTTCAGTCTTCTGTGCAGCAGAATGTCGAAGTTCCCGTCTTCTTCTTAGTTTCAAGTTGATTCCAGGATGTCTGAAGTCTTAGGACACAGCTCCTACCTTTATTCGGATTCTAGGGGCCGGACTACCTGCTAGGTCCCTCCCTATGGGTGGGACCAGGAAGGGGGGTGGTTACACCCCCAATCCTTTGTCCAGCTCGCCCCAGGCCCGGGACTGGTGTGCCCCAGGACCGGTTTGAACTGGCATATGCACCGAGGCTCCTTGTGAGCCACAGGCATGTCTGGTTTCTTTCAAGCCCTACCTGACCAATACACAAAATCCTGTCTGGGGTGGTGCACGCACCTCCCCTGGCAGGAAACCCTTTGTCCACACCTCCCAAGCTGGAAGGACTCCCAGCAGCAGGAGGGCAGACTTGTGTCTGTGGTGGCAGCATCCATTTTGTGGAGCTGAGGCTATGTCTGATTTTACCCGGGTTTCAGGTACTGTACATGTCGTGTCCCTCTAGAAGGGTGGAATGCTAACCCCGTCGCCAGAATTGGCGAGGGGTTAGTATTCCAATTCGTATGACACCTTACTCGACATGTTTTGATAAAGCCAAACCAAAGATAGCATTTAACCGCGAGGTTCATAATGCACTTAAGAGTATATGGTATGACGATATCTGGAAACAGTAGAAGGAAGTTGTTCCGACCACTGCAGACAGGCTCAGCTCATGCCAGAGCACCATCTCACATGGAACCAAGCACTCTGCCTTCAGGATTGTTAAGGCCTGCCATAGGAGTGACTTATAGGTTACCAGGTGTCCCATTTAAGTTTAGGTATAGGTATACTACACCTAAGTAAGAGGTGATTACACCAACTTACCCCAGCTGAGTGATCAGCCAGTTGTGTCAGATTGTTAGGCCAAGCCTGGGGTGGCATAATACATGCTGCAGCCCTTGGCAGGCCTGGGGTACACCAATGCCCTGGGTACCTAGTGTACACTGGTACAGGGGCTGACAGGGTGATCCAACCAATTGGGTATGTACCTAGGGTACATGGAGTCCATTTTAAAGAGAGAGCAGATAGCCCGAGAGCCTGAATGGCAGGATCTCAGGCCAACTAAGTCGAAAAACCAGCTAGACACTAGGCAAAAATTTGGGGGTAACCATAGTCAGATATCCACCTTCCTACACTGACACTGACTGACACTGACTGACACTGACTGACACTGACTGACACTGACTGACACTGACTGACACTGACTGACACTGACTGACACTGACTGACACTGACTGACACTGACTGACACTGACTGACACTGACTGACACTGACTGACACTGACTGACACTGACTGACACTGACTGACACTGACTGACACTGACTGACACTGACTGACACTGACTGACACTGACTGACACTGACTGACACTGACTGACACTGACTGACACTGACTGACACTGACTGACACTGACTGACACTGACTGACACTGACTGACTGACACTGACTGACTGACACTGACTGACTGACACTGACTGACTGACACTGACTGACTGACACTGACTGACTGACACTGACTGACTGACACTGACTGACTGACACTGACTGACTGACACTGACTGACTGACACTGACTGACTGACACTGACTGACTGACACTGACTGACTGACACTGACTGACACTGACTGACACTGACTGACACTGACTGACACTGACTGACACTGACTGACACTGACTGACACTGACTGACACTGACTGACACTGACTGACACTGACTGACACTGACTGACACTGACTGACTGACACTGACTGACTGACACTGACTGACTGTAGGAGAGTAGGGTCTGCTATCCTATGGTCACCCCAAATTTTTGCTTTTTGCTTCACTGGTTTTTGACATATTGAGGCTGTGGGCCTGCCAATCAGACCCCCAGCCTGCTGTTCTCTCTACTAAATTAAAACTATGCACCCTAGGTGCATAACCAATTGGAAGTGGATCACCCTGTCAGCCCCTGTACCAGTGTACACTAGGTACCCAGGGCATTGGTGTACCCAAGGCCTGCCAGGGGCTGCAGCATGTATTATGCCACCCCAGGCTTGGCCTAACAATCTGACACAACTGGCTGATCACTCAGCTGGGGTAAGTTGGTGTAATCACCTCTTACTTAGGTGTAGTATACCTATACCTAACCTTAAATGGGACACCTGGTAACCTATAAGTCACTCCTATGGCAGGCCTTAACAATCCTGAAGGCAGAGTGCTTGGTTCCATGTGAGATGGTGCTCTGGCATGAGCTGAGCCTGTCTGCAGTGGTCGGAACAACTTCCTTCTACTGTTTCCAGATATCGTCATACCATATACTCTTAAGTGCATTATGAACCTCGCGGTTAAATGCTATCTTTGGTTTGGCTTTATCAAAACATGTCGAGTAAGGTGTCATACGAATTGGAATACTAACCCCTCGCCAATTCTGGCGACGGGGTTAGCATTCCACCCTTCTAGAGGGACACGACATGTACAGTACCTGAAACCCGGGTAAAATCAGACATAGCCTCAGCTCCACAAAATGGATGCTGCCACCACAGACACAAGTCTGCCCTCCTGCTGCTGGGAGTCCTTCCAGCTTGGGAGGTGTGGACAAAGGGTTTCCTGCCAGGGGAGGTGCGTGCACCACCCCAGACAGGATTTTGTGTATTGGTCAGGTAGGGCTTGAAAGAAACCAGACATGCCTGTGGCTCACAAGGAGCCTCGGTGCATATGCCAGTTCAAACCGGTCCTGGGGCACACCAGTCCCGGGCCTGGGGCGAGCTGGACAAAGGATTGGGGGTGTAACCACCCCCCTTCCTGGTCCCACCCATAGGGAGGGACCTAGCAGGTAGTCCGGCCCCTAGAATCCGCTTAAAGGTAGGAGCTGTGTCCTAAGACTTCAGACATCCTGGAATCAACTTGAAACTAAGAAGAAGACGGGAACTTCGACATTCTGCTGCACAGAAGACTGAAGAAAATCTCCCCTGTGGTCAGGGAGTGACCACCTTGCTAACGCAAGCACCATCCAGCGAATCACCGTCTGCTTTGCCGCCGCCTCCCGCCGGAGCCCGAGCCCAGAGACTGACAAGACCTGGACCTCCAGACCTCTCACCGCCCGATCCACAGTCCCTGCAAAGAGGAGACCCGTGGAGGCACCGAGACACGTGGAGCCAGCCATCTTGGAACGACTACGACAAGCTGACCAGTGCAACAACCGAGGCTCCCTCCAAGTTGTGCTTTGGGTCCTGAGAAGCCCAACCCTCGAGCAGCATCTGCACCAAAGGTGAGCCCTCCAGCATCTCCACGATCTGCGTGGGGCCCTTCTGCATTTTGCCACTCGACGCGCCTAACCGGTTGCTGGCCCGCTGGCTAGTGGCCATCTTGGCGACGAAATCTACGACAAACACCGCTGGTCTGGTTGCTCCAGACTGGCTCTTGCTCCCCTCCAAAGGAGCAATCCCTCTGACCTTGCTGGTCAGAACCAACAGCTTAAACTCCTTGCCTACAACAATTGCTTTTGCCAAGGCTTGTTTGCTTCGATCAAGTCGCCGACACCGCCGACAGCGAGAGCCTGCGTGGGACAGCTCGTGACTCGACTCCTGGACGTCGTCGACCTTCAGGGACCACGTGGCTGCGGAGACAAGCTACCCCTCATCACCTGTTTGCACCCGACATCGCCTGGTACCCACCTGGTGCCACGCTGGTCACTGGCTAGTGACTGTGAACACTGTCCCCTCTGCTTACAGGTCTTCAACATCTCCGATCCACTCTTGGATCCACTGCATCTCTTCCCGACCGACCGCCTGCAGCATCTTTGTCCCAGGCTCAACGGAACAGATAGAAGAAACCCGACGCACTTTGAGACCTATGCACCCGCTTCCTGTGGGTGAGGTAAAGCTGGTACTCCGGTGCCCATGTGTAGTAATACATCTCTAGTGCCTGTGTTCCAAATCTTAAGTTCCTAGGTCATCCGGAAGATTCCTTTTGCAGTAACTTTGTACTTTTTACGCACCCATTGAAACCTATGGGAGCACGCGTGTGACTATTTGCTCTGCACACGCCACCCGTGGACCTCCTGGTCACTAACTGACGTTAGCTCCTTGTAGGCCCAGCGATTCTAGAGGCCCTAGGCCTTTTCCCTTTTCTGTTCGTGGTACTTATACCACTATTTTAGTATATGGTTTGAGTGGCCACCAGGGCCTATCCATATAAAGTGCAACTTCTGTGTATTCTACTGTAATCTTGTTTGACGATTTGTGCTCCTGTGCTCATAAAGAGACTAGGGGTTACTTTGAGAAATAAATACATATATATTTTGAATATATATCTGTGTGGTGTCCTTTCATTGGTATAAAAGGGGGTTACTATTGGTAAAACAGCTTGCTTAACACGCATCACGAGTTTAGCCTCAAAGACTGCTTAGCCTACGCTACCACTAGGGCAGCTAGTCCGAAAAGGTTGACTTACAACCACACCATAAGGGTTGCTTGGCATGGTACAAGGTGGTCACTAGAACTAGTGAACAGCATATACCAGGCCAACTTCTCACATTGGTGGCAGCGGTGGGATTTGAGCTTGCTGTGTTTTACCATTGTAATCTCTTGGTTACCAATTGAAAGATCACATAGGTACCTGTAGGTACATATAAAACAAGATTAGATATACTTAAGTTCTACTGAACTTAGTTGTTGTAGAGCAAAGGGAGTAGCACACCCTGACTACAACTACTAGATAGGTTTAGTAGGTAAACCCAAGTGTAGGTAGATTGCAACACATCCACCCACACTTAAGAGCAATGGCCGGGGCAGAGGGGTCCACTGTACCCATCTCTGTTGAGAGTGACCCCCAGAGGGCACCATCCAGCTTTGCTACCCTTAATCAGAATGAGCTCAGGCATTTGGCAACTCTTAGAGGCCTTAAACAGCCCAAGAACCCAAACTCTGCTGAGCTCAGAGAGCTCTTACAGAATGATGAGAATCAGAGAGCACTCAAGAAAGCTTCCCAGTTAGCCCCCTTAGGGTCAGGAACAGGAGGCCCCCCTTCTGAAGATACTACAGAGGTACCCAGTTCCAATAGTCACCCCTTAGATGGGATGCCTACCACAGAGGATGAGAGTGAAAAGGATACTGACAGTAGTGAGGATGAAGGGAGAACTAGCCCAGTGCCAAGTATTATACTTGGCCCAGCTAAACCAAGGCTATTGGGGACTGACAGTGGGTTCAACCCACTGGATCTCCCCAGTGGACTTAACACAGGGCTTGGAAGGCAAAGGAATCGCTCAGGTGACTCCCATGCTTCCCATGGCTCTAGAGGCTCTCAAGGTCACTCCAGGAGAAGGATGACCACCCCTCAGAGGAGGGAACATGAGGCCAAGATGCAAGAGGCCCAGCTGAGGATCAGGAAGCAGGAGCTAGAGGTAGCCCTGATGGAAGAGAAACTTAGCAAGGCTAGACAGCATAAAGAGAGTGGGTCTATACCCACTGGTGGCAGCATTGTCCCTAAGGACAAAGATAGGGTCTTTGACAATAGGAACCTGTCTAAGGTTGTGCCCCCCTACAAAAGTGGGGATGACATCCACAAATGGATAACTGCTCTTGAGAGAGCCTGCAAAGTACAGCAGGTTCCTGAAGACCAGTGGGCAGCAATCCTCTGGCTCTCCTTTGAAGGAAGAGGCAGAGACAGACTCCTCACTGTTAGAGAAGAGGATGTCAGAAACTACAGAGTCCTGAAGAGTGTTCTGGTAGATGGGTTAGGCTTAACCACTGAGCAGTACAGGTTAATGTTCAGAGACACCCAAAAGACACAGACTCAGGACTGGTCTGAATACATTGAATGTGCCACTAAGGCTTTGGAGGGTTGGTTGCTGGGAAGTAAGGTATCTGATTTTACAGGATTGTATAATTTGATGATGAGAGAACAGATTTTAAATAACTGTCAAAACCAGCAACTGCATCAACACTTGGTTGACTCTGATCTGACCTCTCCCCAAGAATTGGGAAAGAAGGCAGACAAATGGGTCAGAACCAGGGTTAAGCAAAAGAACCAGAACCAGGGCCAAGGGGGTGATCAGAAGAAAACAGACCAAAAGGGTGGAGATCAGAAATCTAAAGACCAGAAGTCTTCAACAGGGCCCCAAACTACTGCTAAGGAGGGTGGGTCCCAACAACAGTCCAAAAAGAAGAAAGAAGGTCAAAAGAAACCCTGGTGCAATCATTGTAAAAATACAACTCACTGGACTAGTGATTGCAAAAAGGGTGGAGCCCCCAACACTGTTGCCCCTAAGGCACCTGCTCCCAGTACTACTGTTAGCAGTGTTGGTCCCCAGACAAAGGGTGTAGTGGGAATCACTATGGGAACTGAAGGAGATTCTGACTTAGACAGAACCCTTACACAGGCAGTCTTGATCTGTGATGGGGACATTGATTTGTCCCTGACTGTGAGCCCCAGTAACCTGGGCAAGTACAGACAGACTCCTTTAATTAATGACAAAGTGGCTCAAGCCTACAGGGACACATGTGCCAGTGTCACTATGGTGACACCAGGCTTTGTGGATCCTGGACAGTACATACCAGGTGAGAACTACCTGGTGACCAATGCCAGCAATGCCACTACTTCACATAGTGTGGCAGTTGTTAACTTCTCATGGGGAGGGGTAACTGGCCTCAAAAGGGTTGTGGTTAGTGCAGACCTCCCAGTAGAATGTTTGTTGGGCAATGACCTAGAGAGTTCTCTATGGTCAGAAGTGGAGTACAGGACTCATGCAGAGATGTTAGGTATATCATCACATGTCCTTGCTGTGACCAGGTCACAGGCCAAAAAGTGCCTCACTGAACCTCAGGTCTTGGATCCTGGAACAATGGACCAAGCACCTACCAAGAAGAAGAACAGGAGGGTCAAGGCTGTGCCTTCCCCCCTGCCTCAGAGTGATGATCAGCCTTCCCAGGAAGCTGATCTAGAGGACCCTGAAGGAACTGTCCCTGAAGAGCTTGAACCTGATCAGGTTGAGTTTCTGGGGACAGGGGGACCTTCAAGGGCTGACTTGAGGCAGGCTCAGTTATCCTGTCCCTCTCTTGAACCCCTCAGACAGCTGGCTGCTGCTGAGGCTGCTGGGAATGCTCAAGGTACCCATAAAGTGTATTGGGATGAAGGGCTCCTTTATTCAGAGGCTAGAGACCCCAAGCCTGGTGCAACCAGGAGGTTGGTTATACCTCTGCAATTTAGGGGCTTCCTTCTTACCTTGGCCCATGATATTCCTTTAGCAGGACACCTAGGCCAGAACAAGACCTGGGACAGACTTGTCCCTCACTTTCACTGGCCTCATATGAATGAAGATACAAAGGAGTTTTGTCGCTCCTGTGTTACCTGCCAAGCCAGTGGCAAATCAGGTGGCACAACAAAGGCCCCCCTGATACCACTACCTGTGGTGGGGGTTCCCTTTGAAAGAGTGGGAATAGACATAGTGGGTCCCATGGATCCTCCCACTGCATCTGGGCACAGATTTATACTGGTGGTAGTGGATCATGCCACCAGGTATCCAGAGGCAATTCCCCTTAGGACCACTACAGCACCTGTTGTGGCCAGGGCCCTGCTGGGAGTATTCTCCAGAGTGGGGTTTCCTAAGGAGGTAGTATCTGACAGAGGTACCAACTTTATGTCAGGATACTTAACAGCTATGTGGAAGGAATGTGGTGTCAACTACAAGTTCACCACCCCTTATCACCCACAATGCAATGGGCTTGTTGAGAGATTCAACAAGACCCTAAAGGGTATGATCAAAGGATTACCTGAAAAGCTCAGGCGAAGATGGGACATCCTTCTACCCTGCCTTCTGTTTGCTTACAGAGAGGTCCCACAAAAAGGAGTTGGCTACAGCCCCTTTGAATTGTTGTTTGGGCACCCTGTGAGAGGCCCACTGTGTTTGGTGAAGGAAGGCTGGGAGTTACCTCTCAAAAAGCCTAAGCTAGACATAGTGGACTATGTACTTGGTCTCCGCTCCAGGATGGCTGAGTATATGGAGAAGGCATCTAAAAACCTTGAGGCAAGCCAGGCCTTACAGAAAGCTTGGCATGACCAAAAGGCTGTCTTGGTTGAGTATCAGCCAGGACAGAAGGTATGGGTGTTGGAGCCAGTGGCCCCAGCAGCACTCCAAGACAAATGGTCTGGACCCCATACAATCCTGGAAAAGAAGGGAGAGGTCACCTACTTGGTGGACCTAGGAACTCCCAGGAGTCCCCACAGGGTACTCCATGTTAACAGGCTTAAAGCATATGTTGACAGGGCAGACATGGGCTTGCTCATGGCTACAGATGAGGGACAGGAGGAAGAGAGTGACCCTCTCCCAGACCTGTTGTCTCAGAACCCTGAAGATGGCTCAGTTGAAGGAGTGACCCTTGGAGGCAACCTCACTGCCCATCAGCAGACTGAATGTAGACAGGTTCTACAATCATTTTCACATATGTTTTCCTTGATACCTAGTCAAACTGACTGGTGTACCCATGTTGTGGACACTGGTGACAGTCTGCCTGTAAAGAACAAACTTTACAGACAACCTGACCACGTCAGGGACTGTATAAAGGCTGAGGTACATAAAATGCTGGAATTAGGTGTCATTGAACCCTCAGAGAGCCCCTGGGCTAGCCCAGTGGTTCTGGTCCCCAAACCTCACACCAAAGATGGCAAGAGAGAGATGAGGTTCTGTGTGGATTACAGAGGACTCAATGCTGTCACCAGGACAGATGCACACCCTATTCCAAGGGCAGATGAGCTCATAGACAAACTAGCTTCTGCAAAGTTTTTGAGCACATTTGACTTAACAGCTGGCTATTGGCAAATCAGATTAGCTGAGGAGTCTAAGGCCAAAACAGCATTCTCAACCCCAGGTGGGCATTATCAGTTTGTGGTGATGCCCTTTGGTCTGAAGAATGCACCTGCCACCTTCCAAAGGCTGGTGAACCAAGTCCTTACTGGGTTGGATGACTTTTGCGCAGCATATCTTGATGACATTGCTGTCTTTAGTTCCACCTGGGAGGATCACCTGATCCACCTGAAGAAGGCTCTTGAGGCTCTGCAAAGGGCAGGCCTCACTATCAAGGCTACTAAGTGCCAGATAGGGCAGAGTAAGGTTGTGTATTGGGGCCACCTTGTAGGTGGGGGCCAAGTTCAACCACTGGAGAGTAAGATACAGTCCATCAAGGATTGGTCCCCTCCAACCACCCAGACTCAAGTTCGAGCTTTCTTGGGCTTGACTGGGTATTACAGGAAGTTTGTTAAGAACTATGGGTCCATTGTGACTCCTCTTAATGATCTGACATCCAAGAAGATGCCCAAAAAGGTTCAGTGGACAGTAAGCTGTCAAAAGGCATTTGATGACCTGAAGGAGGCCATGTGCTCTGCACCTATCCTGAAAAGTCCTGACTACTCCAAAGAGTTTATTGTCCAAACAGATGCTTCTGAGTTGGGTGTGGGAGCTGTGCTGTCACAACTTAATGTAGATGGTCAAGACCAACCCATTGCTTTTATTAGCAGAAGGTTGACCCCCAGAGAGAAGAATTGGTCAGCTATTGAGAGGGAGGCCTTTGCTGTGGTGTGGGCCCTGAAGAAGCTGAGGCCATACTTGTTTGGCACTCACTTCAAGATTCAGACCGACCATAAGCCCCTCTTGTGGCTAAATCAGATGAAGGGTGAAAACCCCAAACTGCTTAGGTGGTCCATTTCCCTACAGGGGATGGACTTTACAGTGGAGCACCGGCCAGGTACTGACCATGGGAATGCAGATGGTCTCTCCAGGTACTTCCACTTAGGACATGAAGACGAGACTGGTCAAGGCTAGTTTAATGTCCCAGCGTTTGGGGGGGGGTTGTGTAGGAGAGTAGGGTCTGCTATCCTATGGTCACCCCAAATTTTTGCTTTTTGCTTCACTGGTTTTTGACATATTGAGGCTGTGGGCCTGCCAATCAGACCCCCAGCCTGCTGTTCTCTCTACTAAATTAAAACTATGCACCCTAGGTGCATAACCAATTGGAAGTGGATCACCCTGTCAGCCCCTGTACCAGTGTACACTAGGTACCCAGGGCATTGGTGTACCCAAGGCCTGCCAGGGGCTGCAGCATGTATTATGCCACCCCAGGCTTGGCCTAACAATCTGACACAACTGGCTGATCACTCAGCTGGGGTAAGTTGGTGTAATCACCTCTTACTTAGGTGTAGTATACCTATACCTAACCTTAAATGGGACACCTGGTAACCTATAAGTCACTCCTATGGCAGGCCTTAACAATCCTGAAGGCAGAGTGCTTGGTTCCATGTGAGATGGTGCTCTGGCATGAGCTGAGCCTGTCTGCAGTGGTCGGAACAACTTCCTTCTACTGTTTCCAGATATCGTCATACCATATACTCTTAAGTGCATTATGAACCTCGCGGTTAAATGCTATCTTTGGTTTGGCTTTATCAAAACATGTCGAGTAAGGTGTCATACGAATTGGAATACTAACCCCTCGCCAATTCTGGCGACGGGGTTAGCATTCCACCCTTCTAGAGGGACACGACATGTACAGTACCTGAAACCCGGGTAAAATCAGACATAGCCTCAGCTCCACAAAATGGATGCTGCCACCACAGACACAAGTCTGCCCTCCTGCTGCTGGGAGTCCTTCCAGCTTGGGAGGTGTGGACAAAGGGTTTCCTGCCAGGGGAGGTGCGTGCACCACCCCAGACAGGATTTTGTGTATTGGTCAGGTAGGGCTTGAAAGAAACCAGACATGCCTGTGGCTCACAAGGAGCCTCGGTGCATATGCCAGTTCAAACCGGTCCTGGGGCACACCAGTCCCGGGCCTGGGGCGAGCTGGACAAAGGATTGGGGGTGTAACCACCCCCCTTCCTGGTCCCACCCATAGGGAGGGACCTAGCAGGTAGTCCGGCCCCTAGAATCCGCTTAAAGGTAGGAGCTGTGTCCTAAGACTTCAGACATCCTGGAATCAACTTGAAACTAAGAAGAAGACGGGAACTTCGACATTCTGCTGCACAGAAGACTGAAGAAAATCTCCCCTGTGGTCAGGGAGTGACCACCTTGCTAACGCAAGCACCATCCAGCGAATCACCGTCTGCTTTGCCGCCGCCTCCCGCCGGAGCCCGAGCCCAGAGACTGACAAGACCTGGACCTCCAGACCTCTCACCGCCCGATCCACAGTCCCTGCAAAGAGGAGACCCGTGGAGGCACCGAGACACGTGGAGCCAGCCATCTTGGAACGACTACGACAAGCTGACCAGTGCAACAACCGAGGCTCCCTCCAAGTTGTGCTTTGGGTCCTGAGAAGCCCAACCCTCGAGCAGCATCTGCACCAAAGGTGAGCCCTCCAGCATCTCCACGATCTGCGTGGGGCCCTTCTGCATTTTGCCACTCGACGCGCCTAACCGGTTGCTGGCCCGCTGGCTAGTGGCCATCTTGGCGACGAAATCTACGACAAACACCGCTGGTCTGGTTGCTCCAGACTGGCTCTTGCTCCCCTCCAAAGGAGCAATCCCTCTGACCTTGCTGGTCAGAACCAACAGCTTAAACTCCTTGCCTACAACAATTGCTTTTGCCAAGGCTTGTTTGCTTCGATCAAGTCGCCGACACCGCCGACAGCGAGAGCCTGCGTGGGACAGCTCGTGACTCGACTCCTGGACGTCGTCGACCTTCAGGGACCACGTGGCTGCGGAGACAAGCTACCCCTCATCACCTGTTTGCACCCGACATCGCCTGGTACCCACCTGGTGCCACGCTGGTCACTGGCTAGTGACTGTGAACACTGTCCCCTCTGCTTACAGGTCTTCAACATCTCCGATCCACTCTTGGATCCACTGCATCTCTTCCCGACCGACCGCCTGCAGCATCTTTGTCCCAGGCTCAACGGAACAGATAGAAGAAACCCGACGCACTTTGAGACCTATGCACCCGCTTCCTGTGGGTGAGGTAAAGCTGGTACTCCGGTGCCCATGTGTAGTAATACATCTCTAGTGCCTGTGTTCCAAATCTTAAGTTCCTAGGTCATCCGGAAGATTCCTTTTGCAGTAACTTTGTACTTTTTACGCACCCATTGAAACCTATGGGAGCACGCGTGTGACTATTTGCTCTGCACACGCCACCCGTGGACCTCCTGGTCACTAACTGACGTTAGCTCCTTGTAGGCCCAGCGATTCTAGAGGCCCTAGGCCTTTTCCCTTTTCTGTTCGTGGTACTTATACCACTATTTTAGTATATGGTTTGAGTGGCCACCAGGGCCTATCCATATAAAGTGCAACTTCTGTGTATTCTACTGTAATCTTGTTTGACGATTTGTGCTCCTGTGCTCATAAAGAGACTAGGGGTTACTTTGAGAAATAAATACATATATATTTTGAATATATATCTGTGTGGTGTCCTTTCATTGGTATAAAAGGGGGTTACTATTGGTAAAACAGCTTGCTTAACACGCATCACGAGTTTAGCCTCAAAGACTGCTTAGCCTACGCTACCACTAGGGCAGCTAGTCCGAAAAGGTTGACTTACAACCACACCATAAGGGTTGCTTGGCATGGTACAAGGTGGTCACTAGAACTAGTGAACAGCATATACCAGGCCAACTTCTCACACTGACTGACTGACTGACACTGACTGACACTGACTGACTGACTGACTGACACTGACTGACACTGACTGACTGACACTGACTGACTGACACTGACTGACTGACACTGACTGACTGACACTGACTGACTGACACTGACTGACTGACACTGACTGACTGACACTGACTGACTGACACTGACTGACTGACACTGACTGACTGACACTGACTGACTGACACTGACTGACTGACACTGACTGACACTGACTGACACTGACTGACTGACACTGACTGACTGACACTGACTGACACTGACTGACACTGACTGACACTGACTGACACTGACTGACACTGACTGACTGACACTGACTGACACTGACTGACACTGACTGACACTGACTGACACTGACTGACACTGACTGACACTGACTGACACTGACTGACACTGACTGACACTGACTGACACTGACTGACACTGACTGACACTGACTGACACTGACTGACACTGACTGACACTGACTGACACTGACTGACACTGACTGACACTGACTGACACTGACTGACTGACACTGACTGACACTGACTGACACTGACTGACACTGACTGACACTGACTGACTGACACTGACTGACACTGACTGACACTGACTGACACTGACTGACACTGACTGACTGACACTGACTGACACTGACTGACACTGACTGACACTGACTGACACTGACTGACACTGACTGACACTGACTGACACTGACTGACACTGACTGACACTGACTGACTGACTGACACTGACTGACTGACACTGACTGACTGACACTGACTGACTGACACTGACTGACTGACACTGACTGACTGACACTGACTGACTGACACTGACTGACTGACACTGACTGACACTGACTGACACTGACTGACACTGACTGACACTGACTGACACTGACTGACACTGACTGACACTGACTGACTGACACTGACTGACTGACACTGACTGACTGACACTGACTGACACTGACTGACTGACACTGACTGACACTGACTGACACTGACTGACTGACTGACTGACACTGACTGACACTGACTGACTGACTGACACTGACTGACTGACTGACACTGACTGACTGACTGACACTGACTGACTGACACTGACTGACTGACTGACACTGACTGACTGACACTGACTGACTGACACTGACTGACTGACACTGACTGACTGACTGACACTGACTGACTGACTGACACTGACTGACTGACTGACTGACACTGACTGACTGACACTGACTGACTGACACTGACTGACTGACACTGACTGACTGACACTGACTGACTGACACTGACTGACTGACACTGACTGACTGACTGACACTGACTGACTGACACTGACTGACTGACACTGACTGACTGACTGACACTGACTGACTGACACTGACTGACTGACACTGACTGACACTGACTGACACTGACTGACACTGACTGACACTGACTGACACTGACTGACACTGACTGACACTGACTGACACTGACTGACACTGACTGACACTGACTGACACTGACTGACACTGACTGACACTGACTGACACTGACTGACACTGACTGACACTGACTGACACTGACTGACACTGACTGACACTGACTGACACTGACTGACACTGACTGACACTGACTGACACTGACTGACACTGACTGACTGACACTGACTGACTGACACTGACTGACACTGACTGACTGACACTGACTGACACTGACTGACTGACAGACACTGACTGACTGACTGACACTGACTGACTGACTGACACTGACTGACTGACTGACACTGACTGACTGACTGACTGACACTGACTGACTGACACTGACTGACTGACACTGACTGACTGACTGACACTGACTGACTGACAGACACTGACTGACTGACTGACACTGACTGACTGACTGACACTGACTGACTGACTGACACTGACTGACTGACTGACTGACACTGACTGACTGACACTGACTGACTGACACTGACTGACTGACTGACACTGACTGACTGACTGACACTGACTGACTGACTGACACTGACTGACTGACTGACTGACACTGACTGACTGACTGACACTGACTGACTGACTGACTGACACTGACTGACTGACACTGACTGACTGACACTGACTGACTGACACTGACTGACTGACACTGACTGACTGACACTGACTGACTGACTGACACTGACTGACTGACACTGACTGACTGACACTGACTGACTGACACTGACTGACTGACACTGACTGACTGACACTGACTGACTGACACTGACTGACTGACACTGACTGACTGACACTGACTGACACTGACTGACACTGACTGACTGACTGACACTGACTGACTGACACTGACTGACTGAATGACTGACACTGACACTGACTGACACTGACTGACTGACTGACTGACACTGACTGACTGACTGACTGACACTGACTGACTGACACTGACTGACTGACACTGACTGACTGACACTGACTGACTGACACTGACTGACTGACACTGACTGACTGACACTGACTGACTGACACTGACTGACTGACACTGACTGACTGACACTGACTGACTGACACTGACTGACTGACACTGACTGACTGACACTGACTGACTGACTGACACTGACTGACTGACTGACACTGACTGACTGACTGACACTGACTGACTGACACTGACTGACTGACTGACTGACACTGACTGACACTGACTGACTGACACTGACTGACTGACACTGACTGACTGACACTGACTGACTGACACTGACTGACTGACACTGACTGACTGACACTGACTGACTGACACTGACTGACTGACACTGACTGACTGACACTGACTGACACTGACTGACTGACACTGACTGACACTGACTGACTGACTGACACTGACTGACACTGACTGACTGACTGACACTGACTGACTGACACTGACTGACTGACACTGACTGACTGACACTGACTGACTGACACTGACTGACTGACACTGACTGACTGACTGACTGACACTGACTGACTGACTGACTGACTGACACTGACTGACTGACTGACACTGACTGACACTGACTGACACTGACTGACACTGACTGACACTGACTGACACTGACTGACACTGACTGACTGACACTGACTGACACTGACTGACTGACACTGACTGACTGACACTGACTGACTGACTGACTGACACTGACTGACTGACTGACTGACACTGACTGACTGACTGACACTGACTGACACTGACTGACACTGACTGACACTGACTGACACTGACTGACACTGACTGACACTGACTGACACTGACTGACACTGACTGACTGACACTGACTGACACTGACTGACTGACTGACTGACTGACACTGACTGACTGACTGACTGACACTGACTGACTGACTGACTGACACTGACTGACTGACACTGACTGACTGACACTGACTGACACTGACTGACACTGACTGACACTGACTGACTGACACTGACTGACACTGACTGACACTGACTGACACTGACTGACACTGACTGACACTGACTGACACTGACTGACACTGACTGACACTGACTGACACTGACTGACACTGACTGACACTGACTGACACTGACTGACACTGACTGACACTGACTGACACTGACTGACACTGACTGACACTGACTGACACTGACTGACACTGACTGACACTGACTGACACTGACTGACACTGACTGACTGACACTGACTGACTGACACTGACTGACTGACACTGACTGACACTGACTGACTGACACTGACTGACACTGACTGACTGACACTGACTGACTGACACTGACTGACACTGACTGACTGACACTGACTGACTGACACTGACTGACACTGACACTGACACTGACTGACACTGACACTGACTGACTGACACTGACTGACTGACACTGACTGACTGACACTGACTGACTGACACTGACTGACTGACACTGACTGACTGACACTGACTGACACTGACTGACTGACACTGACTGACTGACACTGACTGACTGACACTGACTGACTGACACTGACTGACTGACACTGACTGACTGACACTGACTGACTGACACTGACTGACACTGACTGACACTGACTGACACTGACTGACACTGACTGACACTGACTGACACTGACTGACACTGACTGACACTGACTGACACTGACTGACACTGACTGACTGACACTGACTGACTGACACTGACTGACTGACACTGACTGACTGACACTGACTGACTGACACTGACTGACTGACACTGACTGACTGACACTGACTGACTGACACTGACTGACACTGACTGACTGACACTGACTGACACTGACTGACTGACACTGACTGACACTGACTGACTGACACTGACTGACTGACTGACACTGACTGACTGACTGACACTGACTGACTGACTGACACTGACTGACTGACACTGACTGACTGACTGACACTGACTGACTGACACTGACTGACTGACTGACACTGACTGACTGACTGACACTGACTGACTGACTGACTGACACTGACTGACTGACTGACACTGACTGACTGACTGACTGACACTGACTGACTGACACTGACTGACTGACACTGACTGACTGACACTGACTGACTGACACTGACTGACACTGACTGACACTGACTGACACTGACTGACACTGACTGACACTGACTGACACTGACTGACACTGACTGACACTGACTGACACTGACTGACACTGACTGACACTGACTGACACTGACTGACACTGACTGACACTGACTGACTGACACACTGACTGACACTGACTGACTGACACACTGACTGACTGACTGACTGACTGACTGACTGACTGACTGACTGACTGACTGACTGACTGACTGACTGACACTGACTGACTGACACTGACTGACTGACACTGACTGACTGACACTGACTGACTGACTGACTGACACTGACTGACTGACTGACTGACACTGACTGACTGACACTGACTGACTGACACTGACTGACTGACACTGACTGACTGACACTGACTGACTGACTGACTGACTGACACTGACTGACTGACACTGACTGACTGACACTGACTGACTGACTGACACTGACTGACTGACACTGACTGACTGACACTGACTGACACTGACTGACTGACACTGACTGACTGACACTGACTGACTGACACTGACTGACTGACACTGACTGACTGACACTGACAGACACTGACTGACTGACACTGACTGACACTGACAGACACTGACTGACTGACACTGACTGACACTGACTGACTGACTGACTGACTGACACTGACTGACACTGACTGACTGACTGACACTGACTGACTGACTGACTGACTGACACTGACTGACACTGACTGACACTGACTGACACTGACTGACACTGACTGACACCGACTGACTGACACTGACTGACTGACTGACTGACACTGACTGACTGACACTGACTGACTGACACTGACTGACTGACTGACACTGACTGACTGACTGACACTGACTGACTGACTGACACTGACTGACTGACTGACTGACACTGACTGACTGACTGACACTGACTGACTGACTGACTGACACTGACTGACTGACACTGACTGACTGACACTGACTGACTGACACTGACTGACTGACACTGACTGACTGACACTGACTGACTGACACTGACTGACTGACACTGACTGACTGACACTGACTGACTGACACTGACTGACTGACACTGACTGACTGACACTGACTGACTGACACTGACTGACTGACACTGACTGACTGACACTGACTGACACTCACTGACACTGACTGACTGACTGACACTGACTGACTGACACTGACTGACACTGACTGACACTGACTGACACTGACTGACACTGACTGACACTGACTGACTGACACTGACTGACACTGACTGACACTGACTGACACTGACTGACACTGACTGACACTGACTGACACTGACTGACACTGACTGACACTGACTGACACTGACTGACACTGACTGACACTGACTGACACTGACTGACACTGACTGACACTGACTGACACTGACTGACACTGACTGACACTGACTGACACTGACTGACACTGACTGACACTGACTGACACTGACTGACACTGACTGACACTGACTGACTGACACTGACTGACACTGACTGACACTGACTGACACTGACTGACTCTGACTGACTCTGACTGACACTGACTGACACTGACTGACACTGACTGACACTGACTGACACTGACTGACACTGACTGACACTGACTGACACTGACTGACACTGACTGACACTGACTGACACTGACTGACACTGACTGACACTGACTGACACTGACTGACACTGACTGACACTGACTGACACTGACTGACACTGACTGACACTGACTGACACTGACTGACACTGACACTGACTGACACTGACACTGACACTGACTGACACTGACACTGACACTGACTGACACTGACACTGACACTGACTGACACTGACACTGACTGTGACTGACACTGACTGTGACTGACACTGACTGTGACTGACTGTGACTGACTGACTGACACTGACACTGACACTGACTGACACTGACTGACACTGACTGTGACTGACTGTGACTGACTGTGACTGACTGACTGTGACTGACTGACTGACACTGACTGACACTGACTGACACTGACTGACACTGACTGACACTGACTGACACTGACTGACACTGACTGACACTGACTGACACTGACTGACACTGACTGACACTGACTGACACTGACTGACACTGACTGACACTGACTGACACTGACTGACACTGACTGACACTGACTGACACTGACTGTGAGAAGTTGGCCTGGTATATGCTGTTCACTAGTTCTAGTGACCACCTTGTACCATGCCAAGCAACCCTTATGGTGTGGTTGTAAGTCAACCTTTTTGGACTAGCTGCCCTAGTGGTAGCGTAGGCTAAGCAGTCTTTGAGGCTAAACTCGTGAAGCGTGTTAAGCAAGCTGTTTTACCAATAGTAACCCCCTTTTATACCAATGAAAGGACACCACACAGATATATATTCAAAATATATATGTATTTATTTCTCAAAGTAACCCCTAGTCTCTTTATGAGCACAGGAGCACAAATCGTCAAACAAGATTATCACAGAATACACAGAAGTTGCACGTTATATGGATAGGCCCTGGTGGCCACTCAAACCATATACTAAAATAGTGGTATAAGTACCACGAACAGAAAAGGGAAAAGGCCTAGGGCCTCTAGAATCGCTGGGCCTACAAGGAGCTAACGTCAGTTAGTGACCAGGAGGTCCACGGGTGGCGTGTGCAGAGCAAATAGTCACACGCGTGCTCCCATAGGTTTCAATGGGTGCGTAAAAAGTACAAAGTTACTGCAAAAGAGATCTTCCGGGATAACTAGGAACTTAAGATTTGGAACACAGGCACTAGAGATGTATTACTACACTTGGGCACAGGAGTGCCAGCTTTACCTCACCCACAGGAAGCGGGTGCATAGGCCTCGAAGTGCGTCGGGTTTCTTCTATCTGTTCCGTGGGGCCTGTAGACAAAGGTGCTGCAGGCGGTCGGTCGGGAAGAGATGCAGTGGATCCAAGAGTGGATTGGAGATGTTGAAGACCTGTAAGCAGAGGGGACAGTGTTCACAGTCACTAGCCAGTGACCAGCGTGGCACCAGGTGGGTACCAGGCGATGTCGGGTGCAAACAGGAAGGAAGGTGTAGCTTGACTCTGCAGCCACGTGGTCCCTGAAGGTCGACGACGTCCAGGAGTCGAGTCACGAGCTGTCCCACGCAGGCTCTCGCTGTCGGCGGTGTCGGCGACTTGATCGAAGCAAACAAGCCTTGGCAAAAGCAATTGTTGTAGGCAAGGAGTTTAAGCTGATGGTTCTGACCAGCAAGGTCAGAGGAACTGCTCCTTTGGAGGGGAGCAAGGGCCAGTCTGGAGCAACCAGACCAGCGGTGTTTGTCGTAGATTTCGTCGCCAAGATGGCCACTAGCCAGCGGGCCAGCAACCGGTTAGGCGCGTCGAGTGGCAAAATGCAGAAGGGCCCCACGCAGATCGTGGAGATGCTGGAGGGCTCACCTTTGGTGCAGATGCTGCTCGAGGGTTGGGCTTCTCAGGACCCAAAGCACAACTTGGAGGGAGCCTCGGTTGTTGCACTTGTCAGCTTGTCGTAGTCGTTCCAAGATGGCTGGCTCCACGTGTCTCGGTGCCTCCACGGGTCTCCTCTTTGCAGGGACTGTGGATCGGGCGGTGAGAGGTCTGGAGGTCCAGGTCTTGTCAGTCTCTGGGCTCGGGCTCCGGCGGGAGGCGGCGGCAAAGCAGACGTTGATTCGCTGGATGGTGCTTGCGTTGGCAAGGTGGTCACTCCCTGACCACAGGGGAGATTGGCTTCAGTCCTCTGTGCAGCAGAGCGTCGAAGTTCCCGTCTTCTTCTTAGTTTTAAGTTGATTCCAGGATGTCTGAAGTCTTAGGACACAGCTCCTACCTTTATTCGGATTCTAGGGGCCGGACTACCTGCTAGGTCCCTCCCTATGGGTGGGACCAGGAAGGGGGGTGGTTACACCCCCAATCCTTTGTCCAGCTCGCCCCAGGCCCGGGACTGGTGTGCCCCAGGACCGGTTTGAACTGGCATATGCACCGAGGCTCCTTGTGAGCCACAGGCATGTCTGGTTTCTTTCAAGCCCTACCTGACCAATACACAAAATCCTGTCTGGGGTGGTGCACGCACCTCCCCTGGCAGGAAACCCTTTGTCCACACCTCCCAAGCTGGAAGGACTCCCAGCAGCAGGAGGGCAGACTTGTGTCTGTGGTGGCAGCATCCATTTTGTGGAGCTGAGGCTATGTCTGATTTTACCCGGGTTTCAGGTACTGTACATGTCGTGTCCCTCTAGAAGGGTGGAATGCTAACCCCGTCGCCAGAATTGGCGAGGGGTTAGTATTCCAATTCGTATGACACCTTACTCGACATGTTTTGATAAAGCCAAACCAAAGATAGCATTTAACCGCGAGGTTCATAATGCACTTAAGAGTATATGGTATGACGATATCTGGAAACAGTAGAAGGAAGTTGTTCCGACCACTGCAGACAGGCTCAGCTCATGCCAGAGCACCATCTCACATGGAACCAAGCACTCTGCCTTCAGGATTGTTAAGGCCTGCCATAGGAGTGACTCATAGGTTACCAGGTGTCCCATTTAAGGTTAGGTATAGGTATACTACACCTAAGTAAGAGGTGATTACACCAACTTACCCCAGCTGAGTGATCAGCCAGTTGTGTCAGATTGTTAGGCCAAGCCTGGGGTGGCATAATACATGCTGCAGCCCCTGGCAGGCCTTGGGTACACCAATGCCCTGGGTACCTAGTGTACACTGGTACAGGGGCTGACAGGGTGATCCACTTCCAATTGGTTATGCACCTAGGGTGCATAGTTGTAATTTAGTAGAGAGAACAGCAGGCTGGGGGTCTGATTGGCAGGCCCACAGCCTCAATATGTCAAAAACCAGTGAAGCAAAAAGCAAAAATTTGGGGTGACCATAGGATAGCAGACCCTACTCTCCTACACAACCCCCCCCCAAACGCTGGGACATTAAACTAGCCTTGACCAGTCTCGTCTTCATGTCCTAAGTGGAAGTACCTGGAGAGACCATCTGCATTCCCATGGTCAGTACCTGGCCGGTGCTCCACTGTAAAGTCCATCCCCTGTAGGGAAATGGACCACCTAAGCAGTTTGGGGTTTTCACCCTTCATCTGATTTAGCCACAAGAGGGGCTTATGGTCGGTCTGAATCTTGAAGTGAGTGCCAAACAAGTATGGCCTCAGCTTCTTCAGGGCCCACACCACAGCAAAGGCCTCCCTCTCAATAGCTGACCAATTCTTCTCTCTGGGGGTCAACCTTCTGCTAATAAAAGCAATGGGTTGGTCTAGACCATCTACATTAAGTTGTGACAGCACAGCTCCCACACCCAACTCAGAAGCATCTGTTTGGACAATAAACTCTTTGGAGTAGTCAGGACTTTTCAGGATAGGTGCAGAGCACATGGCCTCCTTCAGGTCATCAAATGCCTTTTGACAGCTTACTGTCCACTGAACCTTTTTGGGCATCTTCTTGGATGTCAGATCATTAAGAGGAGTCACAATGGACCCATAGTTCTTAACAAACTTCCTGTAATACCCAGTCAAGCCCAAGAAAGCTCGAACTTGAGTCTGGGTGGTTGGAGGGGACCAGTCCTTGATGGATTGTATCTTACTCTCCAGTGGTTGAACTTGGCCTCCACCCACAAGGTGGCCCAAATATACAACCTTACTCTGCCCTATCTGGCACTTAGTAGCCTTGATAGTGAGGCCTGCCCTCTGCAGGGCCTCAAGAGCCTTCTTCAGGTGGATCAGGTGATCCTCCCAGGTGGAGCTAAAGACAGCAATGTCATCCAGATATGCTGCACAAAAGTCATCCAACCCAGTAAGGACTTGGTTCACCAGCCTTTGGAAGGTGGCAGGTGCATTCTTCAGACCAAAGGGCATCACCACAAACTGATAATGCCCACCTGGGGTTGAGAATGCTGTTTTGGCCTTAGACTCCTCAGCTAATCTGATTTGCCAATAGCCAGCTGTTAAGTCAAATGTGCTCAAAAACTTTGCAGAAGCTAGTTTGTCTATGAGCTCATCTGCCCTTGGAATAGGGTGTGCATCTGTCCTGGTGACAGCATTGAGTCCTCTGTAATCCACACAGAACCTCATCTCTCTCTTGCCATCTTTGGTGTGAGGTTTGGGGACCAGAACCACTGGGCTAGCCCAGGGGCTCTCTGAGGGTTCAATGACACCTAATTCCAGCATTTTATGTACCTCAGCCTTTATACAGTCCCTGACGTGGTCAGGTTGTCTGTAAAGTTTGTTCTTTACAGGCAGACTGTCACCAGTGTCCACAACATGGGTACACCAGTCAGTTTGACTAGGTATCAAGGAAAACATATGTGAAAATGATTGTAGAACCTGTCTACATTCAGTCTGCTGATGGGCAGTGAGGTTGCCTCCAAGGGTCACTCCTTCAACTGAGCCATCTTCAGGGTTCTGAGACAACAGGTCTGGGAGAGGGTCACTCTCTTCCTCCTGTCCCTCATCTGTAGCCATGAGCAAGCCCATGTCTGCCCTGTCAACATATGCTTTAAGCCTGTTAACATGGAGTACCCTGTGGGGACTCCTGGGAGTTCCTAGGTCCACCAAGTAGGTGACCTCTCCCTTCTTTTCCAGGATTGTATGGGGTCCAGACCATTTGTCTTGGAGTGCTGCTGGGGCCACTGGCTCCAACACCCATACCTTCTGTCCTGGCTGATACTCAACCAAGACAGCCTTTTGGTCATGCCAAGCTTTCTGTAAGGCCTGGCTTGCCTCAAGGTTTTTAGATGCCTTCTCCATATACTCAGCCATCCTGGAGCGGAGACCAAGTACATAGTCCACTATGTCTAGCTTAGGCTTTTTGAGAGGTAACTCCCATCCTTCCTTCACCAAACACAGTGGGCCTCTCACAGGGTGCCCAAACAACAATTCAAAGGGGCTGTAGCCAACTCCTTTTTGTGGGACCTCTCTGTAAGCAAACAGAAGGCAGGGTAGAAGGATATCCCATCTTCGCCTGAGCTTTTCAGGTAATCCTTTGATCATACCCTTTAGGGTCTTGTTGAATCTCTCAACAAGCCCATTGCATTGTGGGTGATAAGGGGTGGTGAACTTGTAGTTGACACCACATTCCTTCCACATAGCTGTCAAGTATCCTGACATAAAGTTGGTACCTCTGTCAGATACTACCTCCTTAGGAAACCCCACTCTGGAGAATACTCCCAGCAGGGCCCTGGCCACAACAGGAGCTGTAGTGGTCCTAAGGGGAATTGCCTCTGGGTACCTGGTGGCATGATCCACTACCACCAGTATAAATCTGTGCCCAGATGCAGTGGGAGGATCCATGGGACCCACTATGTCTATTCCCACTCTTTCAAAGGGAACCCCCACCACAGGTAGTGGTATCAGGGGGGCCTTTGTTGTGCCACCTGATTTGCCACTGGCTTGGCAGGTAACACAGGAGCGACAAAACTCCTTTGTATCTTCATTCATATGGGGCCAGTGAAAGTGAGGGACAAGCCTGTCCCAAGTCTTGTTCTGGCCTAAGTGTCCTGCTAAAGGAATATCATGGGCCAAGGTAAGAAGGAAGCCCCTAAATTGCAGAGGTATAACCAACCTCCTGGTTGCACCAGGCTTGGGGTCTCTAGCCTCTGAATAAAGGAGCCCTTCATCCCAATACACTTTATGGGTACCTTGAGCATTCCCAGCAGCCTCAGCAGCAGCCAGCTGTCTGAGGGGTTCAAGAGAGGGACAGGATAACTGAGCCTGCCTCAAGTCAGCCCTTGAAGGTCCCCCTGTCCCCAGAAACTCAACCTGATCAGGTTCAAGCTCTTCAGGGACAGTTCCTTCAGGGTCCTCTAGATCAGCTTCCTGGGAAGGCTGATCATCACTCTGAGGCAGGGGGGAAGGCACAGCCTTGACCCTCCTGTTCTTCTTCTTGGTAGGTGCTTGGTCCATTGTTCCAGGATCCAAGACCTGTGGTTCAGTGAGGCACTTTTTGGCCTGTGACCTGGTCACAGCAAGGACATGTGATGATATACCTAACATCTCTGCATGAGTCCTGTACTCCACTTCTGACCATAGAGAACTCTCTAGGTCATTGCCCAACAAACATTCTACTGGGAGGTCTGCACTAACCACAACCCTTTTGAGGCCAGTTACCCCTCCCCATGAGAAGTTAACAACTGCCACACTATGTGAAGTAGTGGCATTGCTGGCATTGGTCACCAGGTAGTTCTCACCTGGTATGTACTGTCCAGGATCCACAAAGCCTGGTGTCACCATAGTGACACTGGCACATGTGTCCCTGTAGGCTTGAGCCACTTTGTCATTAATTAAAGGAGTCTGTCTGTACTTGCCCAGGTTACTGGGGCTCACAGTCAGGGACAAATCAATGTCCCCATCACAGATCAAGACTGCCTGTGTAAGGGTTCTGTCTAAGTCAGAATCTCCTTCAGTTCCCATAGTGATTCCCACTACACCCTTTGTCTGGGGACCAACACTGCTAACAGTAGTACTGGGAGCAGGTGCCTTAGGGGCAACAGTGTTGGGGGCTCCACCCTTTTTGCAATCACTAGTCCAGTGAGTTGTATTTTTACAATGATTGCACCAGGGTTTCTTCTGACCTTCTTTCTTCTTTTTGGACTGTTGGGACCCACCCTCCTTAGTAGTAGTTTGGGGCCCTGTTGAAGACTTCTGGTCTTTAGGTTTCTGATCTCCACCCTTTTGGTCTGTTTTCTTCTGATCACCCCCTTGGCCCTGGTTCTGGTTCTTTTGCTTAACCCTGGTTCTGACCCATTTGTCTGCCTTCTTTCCCAATTCTTGGGGAGAGGTCAGATCAGAGTCAACCAAGTGTTGATGCAGTTGCTGGTTTTGACAGTTATTTAAAATCTGCTCTCTCATCATCAAATTATACAATCCTGTAAAATCAGATACCTTACTTCCCAGCAACCAACCCTCCAAAGCCTTAGTGGCACATTCAATGTATTCAGACCAGTCCTGAGTCTGTGTCTTTTGGGTGTCTCTGAACATTAACCTGTACTGTTCAGTGGTTAAGCCTAACCCATCTACCAGAACACTCTTCAGGACTCTGTAGTTTCTGACATCCTCTTCTCTAACAGTGAGGAGTCTGTCTCTGCCTCTTCCTTCAAAGGAGAGCCAGAGGATTGCTGCCCACTGGTCTTCAGGAACCTGCTGTACTTTGCAGGCTCTCTCAAGAGCAGTTATCCATTTGTGGATGTCATCCCCACTTTTGTAGGGGGGCACAACCTTAGACAGGTTCCTATTGTCAAAGACCCTATCTTTGTCCTTAGGGACAATGCTGCCACCAGTGGGTATAGACCCACTCTCTTTATGCTGTCTAGCCTTGCTAAGTTTCTCTTCCATCAGGGCTACTTCTAGCTCCTGCTTCCTGATCCTCAGCTGAGCCTCTTGCATCTTGGCCTCATGTTCCCTCCTCTGAGGGGTGGTCATCCTTCTCCTGGAGTGACCTTGAGAGCCTCTAGAGCCATGGGAAGCATTGGAGTCACCTGAGCGATTCCTTTGCCTTCCAAGCCCTGTGTTAAGTCCACTGGGGAGATCCAGTGGGTTGAACCCACTGTCAGTCCCCAATAGCCTTGGTTTAGCTGGGCCAAGTATAATACTTGGCACTGGGCTAGTTCTCCCTTCATCCTCACTACTGTCAGTATCCTTTTCACTCTCATCCTCTGTGGTAGGCATCCCATCTAAGGGGTGACTATTGGGAAGGGGTACTTCAGTGGCATCTTTAGAAGGGGGGCCTCCTGTTCCTGTCCCTAAGGGGGCTAACTGGGAAGCTTTCTTGAGTGCTCTCTGATTCTCATCATTCTGTAAGAGCTCTCTGAGCTCAGCAGAGTTTGGGTTCTTGGGCTGTTTAAGGCCTCTAAGAGTTGCCAAATGCCTGAGCTCATTCTGATTAAGGGTAGCAAAGCTGGATGGTGCCCTCTGGGGGTCACTCTCAACAGAGATGGGTACAGTGGACCCCTCTGCCCCGGCCATTGCTCTTAAGTGTGGGTGGATGTGTTGCAATCTACCTACACTTGGGTTTACCTACTAAACCTATCTAGTAGTTGTAGTCAGGGTGTGCTACTCCCTTTGCTCTACAACAACTAAGTTCAGTAGAACTTATGTATATCTAATCTTGTTTTATATGTACCTACAGGTACCTATGTGATCTTTCAATTGGTAACCAAGAGATTACAATGGTAAAACACAGCAAGCTCAAATCCAACCGCTGCTCACCAATGTGAGAAGTTGGCCTGGTATATGCTGTTCACTAGTTCTAGTGACCACCTTGTACCATGCCAAGCAACCCTTATGGTGTGGTTGTAAGTCAACCTTTTTGGACTAGCTGCCCTAGTGGTAGCGTAGGCTAAGCAGTCTTTGAGGCTAAACTCGTGAAGCGTGTTAAGCAAGCTGTTTTACCAATAGTAACCCCCTTTTATACCAATGAAAGGACACCACACAGATATATATTCAAAATATATATGTATTTATTTCTCAAAGTAACCCCTAGTCTCTTTATGAGCACAGGAGCACAAATCGTCAAACAAGATTATCACAGAATACACAGAAGTTGCACGTTATATGGATAGGCCCTGGTGGCCACTCAAACCATATACTAAAATAGTGGTATAAGTACCACGAACAGAAAAGGGAAAAGGCCTAGGGCCTCTAGAATCGCTGGGCCTACAAGGAGCTAACGTCAGTTAGTGACCAGGAGGTCCACGGGTGGCGTGTGCAGAGCAAATAGTCACACGCGTGCTCCCATAGGTTTCAATGGGTGCGTAAAAAGTACAAAGTTACTGCAAAAGAGATCTTCCGGGATAACTAGGAACTTAAGATTTGGAACACAGGCACTAGAGATGTATTACTACACTTGGGCACAGGAGTGCCAGCTTTACCTCACCCACAGGAAGCGGGTGCATAGGCCTCGAAGTGCGTCGGGTTTCTTCTATCTGTTCCGTGGGGCCTGTAGACAAAGGTGCTGCAGGCGGTCGGTCGGGAAGAGATGCAGTGGATCCAAGAGTGGATTGGAGATGTTGAAGACCTGTAAGCAGAGGGGACAGTGTTCACAGTCACTAGCCAGTGACCAGCGTGGCACCAGGTGGGTACCAGGCGATGTCGGGTGCAAACAGGAAGGAAGGTGTAGCTTGACTCTGCAGCCACGTGGTCCCTGAAGGTCGACGACGTCCAGGAGTCGAGTCACGAGCTGTCCCACGCAGGCTCTCGCTGTCGGCGGTGTCGGCGACTTGATCGAAGCAAACAAGCCTTGGCAAAAGCAATTGTTGTAGGCAAGGAGTTTAAGCTGATGGTTCTGACCAGCAAGGTCAGAGGAACTGCTCCTTTGGAGGGGAGCAAGGGCCAGTCTGGAGCAACCAGACCAGCGGTGTTTGTCGTAGATTTCGTCGCCAAGATGGCCACTAGCCAGCGGGCCAGCAACCGGTTAGGCGCGTCGAGTGGCAAAATGCAGAAGGGCCCCACGCAGATCGTGGAGATGCTGGAGGGCTCACCTTTGGTGCAGATGCTGCTCGAGGGTTGGGCTTCTCAGGACCCAAAGCACAACTTGGAGGGAGCCTCGGTTGTTGCACTTGTCAGCTTGTCGTAGTCGTTCCAAGATGGCTGGCTCCACGTGTCTCGGTGCCTCCACGGGTCTCCTCTTTGCAGGGACTGTGGATCGGGCGGTGAGAGGTCTGGAGGTCCAGGTCTTGTCAGTCTCTGGGCTCGGGCTCCGGCGGGAGGCGGCGGCAAAGCAGACGTTGATTCGCTGGATGGTGCTTGCGTTGGCAAGGTGGTCACTCCCTGACCACAGGGGAGATTGGCTTCAGTCCTCTGTGCAGCAGAGCGTCGAAGTTCCCGTCTTCTTCTTAGTTTTAAGTTGATTCCAGGATGTCTGAAGTCTTAGGACACAGCTCCTACCTTTATTCGGATTCTAGGGGCCGGACTACCTGCTAGGTCCCTCCCTATGGGTGGGACCAGGAAGGGGGGTGGTTACACCCCCAATCCTTTGTCCAGCTCGCCCCAGGCCCGGGACTGGTGTGCCCCAGGACCGGTTTGAACTGGCATATGCACCGAGGCTCCTTGTGAGCCACAGGCATGTCTGGTTTCTTTCAAGCCCTACCTGACCAATACACAAAATCCTGTCTGGGGTGGTGCACGCACCTCCCCTGGCAGGAAACCCTTTGTCCACACCTCCCAAGCTGGAAGGACTCCCAGCAGCAGGAGGGCAGACTTGTGTCTGTGGTGGCAGCATCCATTTTGTGGAGCTGAGGCTATGTCTGATTTTACCCGGGTTTCAGGTACTGTACATGTCGTGTCCCTCTAGAAGGGTGGAATGCTAACCCCGTCGCCAGAATTGGCGAGGGGTTAGTATTCCAATTCGTATGACACCTTACTCGACATGTTTTGATAAAGCCAAACCAAAGATAGCATTTAACCGCGAGGTTCATAATGCACTTAAGAGTATATGGTATGACGATATCTGGAAACAGTAGAAGGAAGTTGTTCCGACCACTGCAGACAGGCTCAGCTCATGCCAGAGCACCATCTCACATGGAACCAAGCACTCTGCCTTCAGGATTGTTAAGGCCTGCCATAGGAGTGACTCATAGGTTACCAGGTGTCCCATTTAAGGTTAGGTATAGGTATACTACACCTAAGTAAGAGGTGATTACACCAACTTACCCCAGCTGAGTGATCAGCCAGTTGTGTCAGATTGTTAGGCCAAGCCTGGGGTGGCATAATACATGCTGCAGCCCCTGGCAGGCCTTGGGTACACCAATGCCCTGGGTACCTAGTGTACACTGGTACAGGGGCTGACAGGGTGATCCACTTCCAATTGGTTATGCACCTAGGGTGCATAGTTGTAATTTAGTAGAGAGAACAGCAGGCTGGGGGTCTGATTGGCAGGCCCACAGCCTCAATATGTCAAAAACCAGTGAAGCAAAAAGCAAAAATTTGGGGTGACCATAGGATAGCAGACCCTACTCTCCTACACTGACTGACACTGACTGACACTGACTGACACTGACTGACACTGACTGACACTGACTGACACTGACTGACACTGACTGACACTGACTGACACTGACTGACACTGACTGACACTGACTGACACTGACTGACTGACACTGACTGACTGACACTGACTGTAGGAAGGTGGATATCTGACTATGGTTACCCCCAAATTTTTGCCTAGTGTCTAGCTGGTTTTTCGACTTAGTTGGCCTGAGATCCTGCCATTCAGGCTCTCAGGCTATCTGCTCTCTCTGTAAAATGGACTCCATGTACCCTAGGTACATACCCAATTGGTTGGATCACCCTGTCAGCCCCTGTACCAGTGTACACTAGGTACCCAGGGCATTGGTGTATCCAAGGCCTGCCAGGGGCTGAAGCATGTATTATGCCACCCCAGGCTTGGCCTAACAATCTGACACAACTGGCTGATCACTCAGCTGGGGTAAGTTGGTGTAATCACCTCTTACTTAGGTGTAGTATACCTATACCTAAACTTAAATGGGACACCTGGTAACCTATAAGTCACTCCTATGGCAGGCCTTAACAATCCTGAAGGCAGAGTGCTTGGTTCCATGTGAGATGGTGCTCTGGCATGAGCTGAGCCTGTCTGCAGTGGTCGGAACAACTTCCTTCTACTGTTTCCAGATATCGTCATACCATATACTCTTAAGTGCATTATGAACCTCGCGGTTAAATGCTATCTTTGGTTTGGCTTTATCAAAACATGTCGAGTAAGGTGTCATACGAATTGGAATACTAACCCCTCGCCAATTCTGGCGACGGGGTTAGCATTCCACCCTTCTAGAGGGACACGACATGTACAGTACCTGAAACCCGGGTAAAATCAGACATAGCCTCAGCTCCACAAAATGGATGCTGCCACCACAGACACAAGTCTGCCCTCCTGCTGCTGGGAGTCCTTCCAGCTTGGGAGGTGTGGACAAAGGGTTTCCTGCCAGGGGAGGTGCATGCACCACCCCAGACAGGATTTTGTGTATTGGTCAGGTAGGGCTTGAAAGAAACCAGACATGCCTGTGGCTCACAAGGAGCCTCGGTGCATATGCCAGTTCAAACCGGTCCTGGGGCACACCAGTCCCGGGCCTGGGGCGAGCTGGACAAAGGATTGGGGGTGTAACCACCCCCCTTCCTGGTCCCACCCATAGGGAGGGACCTAGCAGGTAGTCCGGCCCCTAGAATCCGAATAAAGGTAGGAGCTGTGTCCTAAGACTTCAGACATCCTGGAATCAACTTGAAACTAAGAAGAAGACGGGAACTTCGACATTCTGCTGCACAGAAGACTGAAGAAAATCTCCCCTGTGGTCAGGGAGTGACCACCTTGCTAACGCAAGCACCATCCAGCGAATCAACGTCTGCTTTGCCGCCGCCTCCCGCCGGAGCCCGAGCCCAGAGACTGACAAGACCTGGACCTCCAGACCTCTCACCGCCCGATCCACAGTCCCTGCAAAGAGGAGACCCGTGGAGGCACCGAGACATGTGGAGCCAGCCATCTTGGAACGACTACGACAAGCTGACAAGTGCAACAACCGAGGCTCCCTCCAAGTTGTGCTTTGGGTCCTGAGAAGCCCAACCCTCGAGCAGCATCTGCACCAAAGGTGAGCCCTCCAGCATCTCCACGATCTGCGTGGGGCCCTTCTGCATTTTGCCACTCGACGCGCCTAACCGGTTGCTGGCCCGCTGGCTAGTGGCCATCTTGGCGACGAAATCTCCGACAAACACCGCTGGTCTGGTTGCTCCAGACTGGCCCTTGCTCCCCTCCAAAGGAGCAGTTCCTCTGACCTTGCTGGTCAGAACCATCAGCTTAAACTCCTTGCCTACAACAATTGCTTTTGCCAAGGCTTGTTTGCTTCGATCAAGTCGCCGACACCGCCGACAGCGAGAGCCTGCGTGGGACAGCTCGTGACTCGACTCCTGGACGTCGTCGACCTTCAGGGACCACGTGGCTGCAGAGTCAAGCTACACCTTCCTTCCTGTTTGCACCCGACATCGCCTGGTACCCACCTGGTGCCACGCTGGTCACTGGCTAGTGACTGTGAACACTGTCCCCTCTGCTTACAGGTCTTCAACATCTCCGATCCACTCTTGGATCCACTGCATCTCTTCCCGACCGACCGCCTGCAGCACTTTTGTCTACAGGCCCCACGGAACAGATAGAAGAAACCCGACGCACTTCGAGGCCTATGCACCCGCTTCCTGTGGGTGAGGTAAAGCTGGTACTCCGGTGCCCATGTGTAGTAATACATCTCTAGTGCCTGTGTTCCAAATCTTAAGTTCCTAGTCAACCCGGAAGATCTCCTTTGCAGTAACTTTGTACTTTTTACGCACCCATTGAAACCTATGGGAGCACGCGTGTGACTATTTGCTCTGCACACGCCACCCGTGGACCTCCTGGTCACTAACTGACGTTAGCTCCTTGTAGGCCCAGCGATTCTAGAGGCCCTAGGCCTTTTCCCTTTTCTGTTCGTGGTACTTATACCACTATTTTAGTATATGGTTTGAGTGGCCACCAGGGCCTATCCATATAACGTGCAACTTCTGTGTATTCTGTGATAATCTTGTTTGACGATTTGTGCTCCTGTGCTCATAAAGAGACTAGGGGTTACTTTGAGAAATAAATACATATATATTTTGAATATATATCTGTGTGGTGTCCTTTCATTGGTATAAAAGGGGGTTGCTATTGGTAAAACAGCTTGCTTAACACGCTTCACGAGTTTAGCCTCAAAGACTGCTTAGCCTACGCTACCACTAGGGCAGCTAGTCCGAAAAGGTTGACTTACAACCACACCATAAGGGTTGCTTGGCATGGTACAAGGTGGTCACTAGAACTAGTGAACAGCATATACCAGGCCAACTTCTCACATTGGTGGCAGCGGTGGGATTTGAGCTTGCTGTGTTTTACCATTGTAATCTCTTGGTTACCAATTGAAAGATCACATAGGTACCTGTAGGTACATATAAAACAAGATTAGATATACATAAGTTCTACTGAACTTAGTTGTTGTAGAGCAAAGGGAGTAGCACACCCTGACTACAACTACTAGATAGGTTTAGTAGGTAAACACAAGTGTAGGTAGATTGCAACACATCCACCCACACTTAAGAGCAATGGCCGGGGCAGAGGGGTCCACTGTACCCATCTCTGTTGAGAGTGACCCCCAGAGGGCACCATCCAGCTTTGCTACCCTTAATCAGAATGAGCTCAGGCATTTGGCAACTCTTAGAGGCCTTAAACAGCCCAAGAACCCAAACTCTGCTGAGCTCAGAGAACTCTTACAGAATGATGAGAATCAGAGAGAACTCAGGAAAGCTTCCCAGTTAGCCCCCTTAGGGTCAGGAACAGGAGGCCCCCCTTCTGAAGATGCCACAGAGGTACCCCCTTCCAATAGTCACCCCTTAGATGGGATGCCTACCACAGAGGAAGAAAGTGATGGGGATACAGATGTGAGTGGGGATGAAGGGAGAACTAGCCCAGTGCCAAGTGTTATACTTGGCCCAGCTAAACTAAGGCTGTTGGGGACTGACAGTGGGTTCACCCCATTGGATCTCCCCAGTGGACTTAACACAGGGCTTGGAAGGCAAAGGAATCGCTCAGGTGACTCCAATGCTTCCCATGGCTCTAGAGGCTCTCAAGGTCACTCCAGAAGGAGACTGACCACCCCTCAGAGGAGGGAACATGAGGCCAGAATGCAGGAAGCCCAGCTGAGGATCAGGAAGCAGGAGCTAGAAGTAGCCCTGATGGAAGAAAAACTGAACAAGGCTAGGCAGCCTAGAGAGAGTGGGTCTATACCCACTGGTGGCAGCAATGTCCCTAGGGACAAAGATAGGGTCTTTGACAATAGGAACCTGTCCAAGATTGTGCCCCCCTACAAAAGTGGGGATGACATCCACAAATGGATGACTGCTCTTGAGAGAGCCTGCAAAGTGCAGCAGGTTCCTGAAGACCAGTGGGCAGCAATCTTATGGCTCTCCTTTGAGGGGAGAGGCAGAGATAGACTCCTCACTGTTAGAGAAGAGGATGTCAGAAATTACAGAGTCCTGAAGAGTGTCCTAGTTGATGGGTTAGGCTTAACCACTGAACAGTACAGGTTAATGTTCAGAGACACCCAGAAGACACAGACTCAGGACTGGTCTGAATATGTGGAATGTGCCACTAAGGCTTTGGAGGGTTGGTTGCTGGGAAGTAAGGTATCTGATTATACAGGATTGTACAATTTGATGATGAGAGAACAGATTTTAAGTAACTGTCAAAACCAGCTCCTCCATCAACACCTGGTAGACTCAGATTTGACCTCTCCCCAAGAATTGGGAAAGAGGGCAGATAAATGGGTCAGGACCAGGATCAGGCCTAAGAATCAGGGTGGTGACCAAAAGAAAGATACCACCAAACCTCAAGAGAAGGGAGGGGATAAGGCAAAAGAGAAATCTTCCTCAGGGCCCCAAAACTCCACACAGGGTGGTGGGTCCCAAGCTCCCTCCTCTACCACAGGTAAAAAGCCTTACTGCCATGAGTGTAAAACTCCTGGGCATTGGAAAACTGACAGCAGTTGCCCAAGGGCTACAAACAAAACTGTTCCTCCAATTACTCCTGTCACACCACCTATTACTGTCAGCAGTAATCCCCCAGGTGGTGGGAGTGCCCCCAAAAATTTGGGTGGGTTTACTTGGGGAACACAGGGGGACCCTGGCTTAGCCAATTCCCCTGCAGCAGATACTCTTGTCTGTGATGGTGGCATGGGGTTTGCCAACTTCACTGCCTGTCCCAACACTTTGGGTAGGTACAGACAAGAGCCCTACATCAATGGTACAAAAGCTGAGGCCTACAGAGACACTGGAGCTAGCATCACAATGGTGGCCCATTGGCTAGTTCCCTCTGAGCAGCTTTTGCCTGGTTTCTCCTACCAGGTGACCAACATTGATGGCAAACAGAACAGTCATCCCATGGCAGAGGTATGTCTCAGCTGGGGAGGTGTCACTGGCCCTAAAAGGGTGGCAGTGTCCCCAACCTTGCCTGTAGACTGCTTACTGGGGAATGACTTAGAACTCTCAGCTTGGGCTGGAGTTGAACAAGACACCCATTCTAAAATGGTAGGCCTTTCACAAAAGGGTAGTGGGGTTGTGCCATTCACAACCCCTGTCCAAATAGATTTCCTCCCTGGAAAGGTTGGAAGGGCAGTGGTAGCCACAGCCCAGGCACAGACAGACTTCCCTGTAGAGACTGGCAGAGCTGTGACAGTCACAGCTCAAACACAAACTGAGTGCCTCCCTGAAAAGGTTGGCAAGGCTGTAATGGTCTCAGCCTATACTCAGACTGACATAGGTGTAGTGAAGCCTGAAACAATGGATCACTCCACACAAACTGAGAGTAGTGGGGAGGAAGAAAAGTCTCCCTCTCCCCAGACATTAGGAAAAGGTCAGCCTCCTCAGGGATCTGACCTCACCCCTTGTGAAGGAACTGCCCCAGAGGTAGCCAGGCCTGGCCTGGCAGAGCCTCTGATGTCAGTGGCCCCTTCCAAGGTGGGATCCAGTCTGGTGCAGGTAGCCTGCCTCTCTCTACCCTGCCTCAGTCAGCCCAGGGCTGCAGAGGTCAGGGAGGCCAGTGGACCCCCAGAGGGCCCCTGTCCACAAGAACCCCCCCATCAAAAGAATGAGGATTGCCTGGCTAGTAGCCCTAGTCAGGTGATGGGTAAAAACATTCCTGAGGGATCTCCTTTACAGGTAGTTAGGGACCTCCCCCAGGGGGATTCTGTTGGGCACAGGCAAACATGGGACCTTAGGGCCCCAAACCTGACCTGTCCCTCCAGTAAGCCCACAAAAGGGACCCAGCCTCCAGCTTTAGGTAGCCAGAGGCTGACCCTGAGAGCACAGTGCAACTCAGTTAAAGAAAGAAAGGCATCCATGGTGGAGGATGATTGGAGGAAGCTGAGGCCTCACTTTGAGGACACTCACTTCAGTACTCCATCTCAACACCAGCCTTTTACTTTGCCAAGACACACCACAGGTAGAGATTCCCTATGGTGGAGACCCTCTGATACCCTTAGGGTGAGGGATTGCTTAGTGGACCATGAGACAGGGGGTAACCATGCCAGTGCTGGTTCCTCCTTATATGGCCACTTGGGCAATATAGGCTTACCTGGTCAAGGTCAGCCTTATCTCCCTTCGTTTGGGGGGGGGTTGTGTAGGAAGGTGGATATCTGACTATGGTTACCCCCAAATTTTTGCCTAGTGTCTAGCTGGTTTTTCGACTTAGTTGGCCTGAGATCCTGCCATTCAGGCTCTCAGGCTATCTGCTCTCTCTGTAAAATGGACTCCATGTACCCTAGGTACATACCCAATTGGTTGGATCACCCTGTCAGCCCCTGTACCAGTGTACACTAGGTACCCAGGGCATTGGTGTATCCAAGGCCTGCCAGGGGCTGAAGCATGTATTATGCCACCCCAGGCTTGGCCTAACAATCTGACACAACTGGCTGATCACTCAGCTGGGGTAAGTTGGTGTAATCACCTCTTACTTAGGTGTAGTATACCTATACCTAAACTTAAATGGGACACCTGGTAACCTATAAGTCACTCCTATGGCAGGCCTTAACAATCCTGAAGGCAGAGTGCTTGGTTCCATGTGAGATGGTGCTCTGGCATGAGCTGAGCCTGTCTGCAGTGGTCGGAACAACTTCCTTCTACTGTTTCCAGATATCGTCATACCATATACTCTTAAGTGCATTATGAACCTCGCGGTTAAATGCTATCTTTGGTTTGGCTTTATCAAAACATGTCGAGTAAGGTGTCATACGAATTGGAATACTAACCCCTCGCCAATTCTGGCGACGGGGTTAGCATTCCACCCTTCTAGAGGGACACGACATGTACAGTACCTGAAACCCGGGTAAAATCAGACATAGCCTCAGCTCCACAAAATGGATGCTGCCACCACAGACACAAGTCTGCCCTCCTGCTGCTGGGAGTCCTTCCAGCTTGGGAGGTGTGGACAAAGGGTTTCCTGCCAGGGGAGGTGCATGCACCACCCCAGACAGGATTTTGTGTATTGGTCAGGTAGGGCTTGAAAGAAACCAGACATGCCTGTGGCTCACAAGGAGCCTCGGTGCATATGCCAGTTCAAACCGGTCCTGGGGCACACCAGTCCCGGGCCTGGGGCGAGCTGGACAAAGGATTGGGGGTGTAACCACCCCCCTTCCTGGTCCCACCCATAGGGAGGGACCTAGCAGGTAGTCCGGCCCCTAGAATCCGAATAAAGGTAGGAGCTGTGTCCTAAGACTTCAGACATCCTGGAATCAACTTGAAACTAAGAAGAAGACGGGAACTTCGACATTCTGCTGCACAGAAGACTGAAGAAAATCTCCCCTGTGGTCAGGGAGTGACCACCTTGCTAACGCAAGCACCATCCAGCGAATCAACGTCTGCTTTGCCGCCGCCTCCCGCCGGAGCCCGAGCCCAGAGACTGACAAGACCTGGACCTCCAGACCTCTCACCGCCCGATCCACAGTCCCTGCAAAGAGGAGACCCGTGGAGGCACCGAGACATGTGGAGCCAGCCATCTTGGAACGACTACGACAAGCTGACAAGTGCAACAACCGAGGCTCCCTCCAAGTTGTGCTTTGGGTCCTGAGAAGCCCAACCCTCGAGCAGCATCTGCACCAAAGGTGAGCCCTCCAGCATCTCCACGATCTGCGTGGGGCCCTTCTGCATTTTGCCACTCGACGCGCCTAACCGGTTGCTGGCCCGCTGGCTAGTGGCCATCTTGGCGACGAAATCTCCGACAAACACCGCTGGTCTGGTTGCTCCAGACTGGCCCTTGCTCCCCTCCAAAGGAGCAGTTCCTCTGACCTTGCTGGTCAGAACCATCAGCTTAAACTCCTTGCCTACAACAATTGCTTTTGCCAAGGCTTGTTTGCTTCGATCAAGTCGCCGACACCGCCGACAGCGAGAGCCTGCCTGGGACAGCTCGTGACTCGACTCCTGGACGTCGTCGACCTTCAGGGACCACGTGGCTGCAGAGTCAAGCTACACCTTCCTTCCTGTTTGCACCCGACATCGCCTGGTACCCACCTGGTGCCACGCTGGTCACTGGCTAGTGACTGTGAACACTGTCCCCTCTGCTTACAGGTCTTCAACATCTCCGATCCACTCTTGGATCCACTGCATCTCTTCCCGACCGACCGCCTGCAGCACTTTTGTCTACAGGCCCCACGGAACAGATAGAAGAAACCCGACGCACTTCGAGGCCTATGCACCCGCTTCCTGTGGGTGAGGTAAAGCTGGTACTCCGGTGCCCATGTGTAGTAATACATCTCTAGTGCCTGTGTTCCAAATCTTAAGTTCCTAGTCAACCCGGAAGATCTCCTTTGCAGTAACTTTGTACTTTTTACGCACCCATTGAAACCTATGGGAGCACGCGTGTGACTATTTGCTCTGCACACGCCACCCGTGGACCTCCTGGTCACTAACTGACGTTAGCTCCTTGTAGGCCCAGCGATTCTAGAGGCCCTAGGCCTTTTCCCTTTTCTGTTCGTGGTACTTATACCACTATTTTAGTATATGGTTTGAGTGGCCACCAGGGCCTATCCATATAACGTGCAACTTCTGTGTATTCTGTGATAATCTTGTTTGACGATTTGTGCTCCTGTGCTCATAAAGAGACTAGGGGTTACTTTGAGAAATAAATACATATATATTTTGAATATATATCTGTGTGGTGTCCTTTCATTGGTATAAAAGGGGGTTGCTATTGGTAAAACAGCTTGCTTAACACGCTTCACGAGTTTAGCCTCAAAGACTGCTTAGCCTACGCTACCACTAGGGCAGCTAGTCCGAAAAGGTTGACTTACAACCACACCATAAGGGTTGCTTGGCATGGTACAAGGTGGTCACTAGAACTAGTGAACAGCATATACCAGGCCAACTTCTCACACTGACTGACTGACACTGACTGACTGACACTGACTGACTGACACTGACTGACTGACACTGACTGACTGACACTGACTGACTGACACTGACTGACTGACACTGACTGACTGACACTGACTGACTGACACTGACTGACTGACACTGACTGACTGACACTGACTGACTGACACTGACTGACTGACACTGACTGACTGACACTGACTGACTGACACTGACTGACTGACACTGACTGACTGACACTGACTGACTGACACTGACTGACTGACACTGACTGACTGACACTGACTGACTGACTGACTCTGACTGACTGACTCTGACTGACTGACTCTGACTGACTGACTCTGACTGACTGACTCTGACTGACTGACTCTGACTGACTGACACTGACTGACTGACACTGACTGACTGACACTGACTGACTGACACTGACTGACTGACACTGACTGACTGACACTGACTGACTGACACTGACTGACTGACACTGACTGACTGACACTGACTGACTGACACTGACTGACTGACACTGACTGACTGACACTGACTGACTGACACTGACTGACTGACACTGACACTGACTGACACTGACTGACTGAGACTGACTGAGACTGACTGACACTGACTGACACTGACTGACACTGACTGACACTGACTGACACTGACTGACACTGACTGACACTGACTGACACTGACTGACACTGACTGACACTGACTGACACTGACTGACACTGACTGACACTGACTGACACTGACTGACACTGACTGACACTGACTGACACTGACTGACACTGACTGACACTGACTGACACTGACTGACACTGACTGACACTGACTGACACTGACTGACACTGACTGACACTGACTGACACTGACTGACTGACACTGACTGACTGACACTGACTGACTGACACTGACTGACTGACACTGACTGACTGACACTGACTGACTGACACTGACTGACACTGACTGACACTGACTGACACTGACTGACACTGACTGACACTGACTGACACTGACTGACACTGACTGACACTGACTGACACTGACTGACACTGACTGACACTGACTGACACTGACTGACACTGACTGACACTGACTGACACTGACTGACACTGACTGACACTGACTGACACTGACTGACACTGACTGACACTGACTGACACTGACTGACACTGACTGACTGACTGACTGACTGACTGACTGACTGACTGACTGACTGACTGACTGACTGACTGACTGACTGACTGACTGACACTGACTGACTGACACTGACTGACTGACTGACTGACTGACTGACTGACACTGACTGACTGACTGACTGACACTGACTGACTGACTGACACTGACTGACTGACTGACACTGACTGACTGACACTGACTGACTGACACTGACTGACACTGACTGACTGACACTGACTGACTGACACTGACTGACTGACACTGACTGACACTGACTGACTGACACTGACTGACTGACACTGACTGACACTGACTGACTGACTGACACTGACTGACACTGACTGACTGACACTGACTGACACTGACTGACTGACACTGACTGACACTGACTGACACTGACTGACACTGACTGACACTGACACTGACTGACACTGACACTGACTGACACTGACACTGACTGACTGACACTGACTGACTGACACTGACTGACTGACACTGACTGACTGACACTGACTGACTGACACTGACTGACTGACACTGACTGACTGACACTGACTGACTGACACTGACTGACACTGACTGACACTGACTGACACTGACTGACACTGACTGACTGACACTGACTGACACTGACTGACACTGACTGACACTGACTGACTGACACTGACTGACTGACACTGACTGACTGACACTGACTGACTGACACTGACTGACTGACACTGACTGACTGACACTGACTGACTGACACTGACTGACTGACACTGACTGACTGACACTGACTGACTGACACTGACTGACACTGACTGACACTGACTGACACTGACTGACACTGACTGACACTGAATGACACTGACTGACACTGACTGACACTGACTGACACTGACTGACACTGACTGACACTGACTGACACTGACTGACACTGACTGACACTGACTGACACTGACTGACACTGACTGACACTGACTGACACTGACTGACACTGACTGACACTGACTGACACTGACTGACACTGACTGACACTGACTGACACTGACTGACACTGACTGACACTGACTGACACTGACTGACACTGACTGACACTGACTGACACTGACTGACACTGACTGACAGACACTGACTGACAGACACTGACTGACTGACACTGACTGACTGACACTGACTGACTGACACTGACTGACTGACACTGACTGACTGACACTGACTGACTGACACTGACTGACTGACACTGACTGACTGACACTGACTGACTGACACTGACTGACACTGACTGACACTGACTGACTGACACTGACTGACACTGACTGACACTGACTGACACTGACTGACACTGACTGACACTGACTGACACTGACTGACACTGACTGACACTGACTGACACTGACTGACACTGACTGACACTGACTGACACTGACTGACACTGACTGACACTGACTGACACTGACTGACACTGACTGACACTGACTGACACTGACTGACACTGACTGACAGACACTGACTGACAGACACTGACTGACAGACACTGACTGACTGACACTGACTGACTGACACTGACTGACTGACACTGACTGACTGACACTGACTGACTGACACTGACTGACTGACACTGACTGACTGACACTGACTGACACTGACTGACACTGACTGACTGACACTGACTGACACTGACTGACACTGACTGACACTGACTGACACTGACTGACACTGACTGACACTGACTGACACTGACTGACACTGACTGACACTGACTGACACTGACTGACACTGACTGACACTGACTGACACTGACTGACACTGACTGACACTGACTGACACTGACTGACACTGACTGACACTGACTGACACTGACTGACACTGACTGACAGACACTGACTGACACTGACTGACTGACACTGACTGACACTGACTGACTGACACTGACTGACACTGACTGACTGACACTGACTGACTGACACTGACTGACTGACACTGACTGACACTGACTGACTGACTGACACTGACACTGACTGACACTGACTGACACTGACTGACACTGACTGACACTGACTGACACTGACTGACACTGACTGACACTGACTGACACTGACTGACACTGACTGACTGACTGACACTGACACTGACTGACACTGACTGACACTGACTGACACTGACTGACACTGACTGACACTGACTGACACTGACTGACACTGACTGACACTGACTGACACTGACTGACACTGACTGACACTGACTGACACTGACTGACTGTGACTGACACTGACTGACTGACACTGACTGACTGACACTGACTGACTGACACTGACTGACTGACACTGACTGACTGACACTGACTGACACTGACTGACTGACTGACACTGACACTGACTGACACTGACTGACACTGACTGACACTGACTGACACTGACTGACACTGACTGACACTGACTGACACTGACTGACACTGACTGACACTGACTGACACTGACTGACACTGACTGACACTGACTGACACTGACTGACACTGACTGACACTGACTGACACTGACTGACACTGACTGACACTGACTGACTGACTGACACTGACACTGACTGACACTGACTGACACTGACTGACACTGACACTGACTGACACTGACTGACACTGACTGACACTGACTGACACTGACTGACACTGACTGACACTGACTGACACTGACTGACACTGACTGACACTGACTGACACTGACTGACACTGACTGACACTGACTGACACTGACTGACACTGACTGACACTGACTGACACTGACTGACACTGACTGACACTGACTGACACTGACTGACACTGACTGACACTGACTGACACTGACTGACACTGACTGACACTGACTGACACTGACTGACACTGACTGACACTGACTGACACTGACTGACACTGACTGACACTGACTGACACTGACTGACACTGACTGACACTGACTGACACTGACTGACACACTGACTGACTGACTGACTGACACACTGACTGACTGACTGACTGACACTGACTGACTGACTGACACTGACTGACTGACTGACACTGACTGACTGACTGACACTGACTGACTGACTGACACTGACTGACTGACTGACACTGACTGACTGACTGACACTGACTGACTGACTGACACTGACTGACTGACTGACACTGACTGACTGACTGACACTGACTGACTGACTGACACTGACTGACTGACTGACACTGACTGACTGACACTGACTGACTGACACTGACTGACACTGACTGACTGACACTGACTGACACTGACTGACACTGACTGACACTGACTGACACTGACTGACACTGACTGACACTGACTGACACTGACTGACACTGACTGACACTGACTGACACTGACTGACACTGACTGACACTGACTGACACTGACTGACACTGACTGACACTGACTGACACTGACTGACACTGACTGACACTGACTGACACTGACTGACACTGACTGACACTGACACTGACTGACTGACACTGACTGACTGACACTGACTGACTGACACTGACTGACTGACACTGACTGACTGACACTGACTGACACTGACTGACACTGACTGACTGACACTGACTGACTGACACTGACTGACTGACACTGACTGACTGACACTGACTGACTGACACTGACTGACTGACACTGACTGACTGACACTGACTGACACTGACTGACACTGACTGACACTGACTGACACTGACTGACACTGACTGACACTGACTGACACTGACTGACACTGACTGACACTGACTGACACTGACTGACACTGACTGACACTGACTGACACTGACTGACTGACACTGACTGACTGACACTGACTGACTGACACTGACTGACTGACACTGACTGACTGACACTGACTGACTGACACTGACTGACTGACACTGACTGACTGACACTGACTGACACTGACTGACACTGACTGACACTGACTGACACTGACTGACACTGACTGACACTGACTGACACTGACTGACACTGACTGACACTGACTGACACTGACTGACACTGACTGACACTGACTGACACTGACTGACACTGACTGACACTGACTGACACTGACTGACACTGACTGACACTGACTGACACTGACTGACACTGACTGACACTGACTGACACTGACTGACACTGACTGACACTGACTGACACTGACTGACACTGACTGACACTGACTGACACTGACTGACACTGACTGACACTGACTGACACTGACTGACACTGACTGACACTGACTGACACTGACTGACACTGACTGACACTGACTGACACTGACTGACACTGACTGACACTGACTGACACTGACTGACACTGACTGACACTGACTGACACTGACTGACACTGACTGACACTGACTGACACTGACTGACACTGACTGACTGACACTGACTGACACTGACTGACACTGACTGACACTGACTGACACTGACTGACACTGACTGACACTGACTGACACTGACTGACACTGACTGTGACTGACTGACACTGACTGTGACTGACTGTGACTGACACTGACTGACACTGACTGACTGACACTGACTGACTGACACTGACTGACACTGACTGACACTGACTGACACTGACTGACTGTGACTGACACTGACTGTGACTGACTGTGACTGACTGTGACTGACTGTGACTGACTGACACTGACTGACACTGACTGACACTGACTGACACTGACTGACACTGACTGACACTGACTGACACTGACTGACACTGACTGACACTGACTGACACTGACTGACACTGACTGACACTGACTGACACTGACTGACACTGACTGACACTGACTGACACTGACTGACACTGACTGACACTGACTGACACTGACTGACACTGACTGACACTGACTGACACTGACTGACACTGACTGACACTGACTGACACTGACTGACACTGACTGACACTGACTGACACTGACTGACACTGACTGACACTGACTGACACTGACTGACACTGACTGACACTGACTGACACTGACTGACACTGACTGACACTGACTGACACTGACTGACACTGACTGACACTGACTGACACTGACTGACACTGACTGACACTGACTGACACTGACTGACACTGACTGACACTGACTGACACTGACTGACACTGACTGACACTGACTGACACTGACTGACACTGACTGACTGACACTGACTGACTGACACTGACTGACTGACACTGACTGACTGACACTGACTGACTGACACTGACTGACTGACACTGACTGACTGACACTGACTGACTGACACTGACTGACTGACACTGACTGACTGACACTGACTGACTGACACTGACTGACACTGACTGACACTGACTGACACTGACTGACTGACTGACTGACACTGACTGACTGACTGACTGACTGACTGACACTGACTGACTGACTGACACTGACTGACTGACACTGACTGACTGACACTGACTGACACTGACTGACACTGACTGACACTGACTGACACTGACTGACACTGACTGACACTGACTGACACTGACTGACACTGACTGACACTGACTGACACTGACTGACACTGACTGACACTGACTGACACTGACTGACACTGACTGACACTGACTGACACTGACTGACACTGACTGACACTGACTGACACTGACTGACACTGACTGACACTGACTGACACTGACTGACACTGACTGACACTGACTGACACTGACTGACACTGACTGACACTGACTGACACTGACTGACACTGACTGACACTGACTGACACTGACTGACACTGACTGACACTGACTGACACTGACTGACACTGACTGACTGACACTGACTGACACTGACTGACACTGACTGACACTGACTGACTGACACTGACTGACTGACACTGACTGACTGACACTGACTGACTGACACTGACTGACTGACACTGACTGACTGACACTGACTGACTGACACTGACTGACTGACACTGACTGACTGACACTGACTGACTGACACTGACTGACTGACACTGACTGACTGACACTGACTGACTGACACTGACTGACTGACACTGACTGACTGACACTGACTGACACTGACTGACTGACACTGACTGACACTGACTGACACTGACTGACACTGACTGACACTGACTGACACTGACTGACACTGACTGACACTGACTGACACTGACTGACACTGACTGACACTGACTGACACTGACTGACTGACACTGACTGACACTGACTGACACTGACTGACTGACACTGACTGACACTGACTGACTGACACTGACTGACACTGACTGACTGACACTGACTGACACTGACTGACTGACACTGACTGACTGACACTGACTGACACTGACTGACTGACACTGACTGACTGACACTGACTGACACTGACTGACTGACACTGACTGACTGACACTGACTGACTGACACTGACTGACACTGACTGACACTGACTGACACTGACTGACACTGACTGACACTGACTGACACTGACTGACACTGACTGTGACTGACTGTGACTGACTGACACTGACTGACACTGACTGACACTGACTGACTGACACTGACTGACTGACACTGACTGACACTGACTGACTGACACTGACTGACACTGACTGACTGACACTGACTGACACTGACTGACACTGACTGACACTGACTGACACTGACTGACTGACACTGACTGACACTGACTGACTGACACTGACTGACACTGACTGACACTGACTGACACTGACTGACACTGACTGACTGACACTGACTGACTGACACTGACTGACTGACACTGACTGACTGACACTGACTGACTGACACTGACTGACTGACTGACACTGACTGACTGACACTGACTGACTGACACTGACTGACTGACACTGACTGACACTGACTGACACTGACTGACACTGACTGACACTGACTGACACTGACTGACACTGACTGACACTGACTGACACTGACTGACACTGACTGACACTGACTGACACTGACTGACACTGACTGACACTGACTGACACTGACTGACACTGACTGACACTGACTGACACTGACTGACACTGACTGACACTGACTGACACTGACTGACACTGACTGACACTGACTGACACTGACTGACACTGACTGACACTGACTGACACTGACTGACACTGACTGACACTGACTGACACTGACTGACACTGACTGACACTGACTGACACTGACTGACACTGACTGACACTGACTGACACTGACTGACACTGACTGACTGACACTGACTGACTGACACTGACTGACTGACACTGACTGACTGACACTGACTGACTGACACTGACTGACTGACACTGACTGACTGACACTGACTGACTGACACTGACTGACTGACACTGACTGACTGACACTGACTGACTGACACTGACTGACTGACACTGACTGACTGACACTGACTGACACTGACTGACTGACACTGACTGACACTGACTGACACTGACTGACTGACACTGACTGACACTGACTGACACTGACTGACACTGACTGACACTGACTGACACTGACTGACTGACACTGACTGACACTGACTGACTGACACTGACTGACTGACACTGACTGACTGACACTGACTGACTGACACTGACTGACACTGACTGACTGACACTGACTGACTGACACTGACTGACTGACACTGACTGACTGACACTGACTGACTGACACTGACTGACTGACACTGACTGACTGACACTGACTGACACTGACTGACACTGACTGACACTGACTGACTGACTGACACTGACTGACACTGACTGACACTGACTGACTGACTGACACTGACTGACTGACTGACACTGACTGACTGACACTGACTGACTGACTGACTGACACTGACTGACACTGACTGACACTGACTGACACTGACTGACTGACTGACACTGACTGACTGACTGACACTGACTGACTGACACTGACTGACTGACTGACTGACACTGACTGACACTGACTGACACTGACTGACTGTAGGAGAGTAGGGTCTGCTATCCTATGGTCACCCCAAATTTTTGCTTTTTGCTTCACTGGTTTTTGACATATTGAGGCTGTGGGCCTGCCAATCAGACCCCCAGCCTGCTGTTCTCTCTACTAAATTAAAACTATGCACCCTAGGTGCATAACCAATTGGAAGTGGATCACCCTGTCAGCCCCTGTACCAGTGTACACTAGGTACCCAGGGCATTGGTGTACCCAAGGCCTGCCAGGGGCTGCAGCATGTATTATGCCACCCCAGGCTTGGCCTAACAATCTGACACAACTGGCTGATCACTCAGCTGGGGTAAGTTGGTGTAATCACCTCTTACTTAGGTGTAGTATACCTATACCTAACCTTAAATGGGACACCTGGTAACCTATAAGTCACTCCTATAGCAGGCCTTAACAATCCTGAAGGCAGAGTGCTTGGTTCCATGTGAGATGGTGCTCTGGCATGAGCTGAGCCTGTCTGCAGTGGTCGGAACAACTTCCTTCTACTGTTTCCAGGTATCGTCATACCATATACTCTTAAGTGCATTATGAACCTCGCGGTTAAATGCTATCTTTGGTTTGGCTTTATCAAAACATGTCGAGTAAGGTGTCATACGAATTGGAATACTAACCCCTCGCCAATTCTGGCGACGGGGTTAGCATTCCACCCTTCTAGAGGGACACGACATGTACAGTACCTGAAACCCGGGTAAAATCAGACATAGCCTCAGCTCCACAAAATGGATGCTGCCACCACAGACACAAGTCTGCCCTCCTGCTGCTGGGAGTCCTTCCAGCTTGGGAGGTGTGGACAAAGGGTTTCCTGCCAGGGGAGGTGCGTGCACCACCCCAGACAGGATTTTGTGTATTGGTCAGGTAGGGCTTGAAAGAAACCAGACATGCCTGTGGCTCACAAGGAGCCTCGGTGCATATGCCAGTTCAAACCGGTCCTGGGGCACACCAGTCCCGGGCCTGGGGCGAGCTGGACAAAGGATTGGGGGTGTAACCACCCCCCTTCCTGGTCCCACCCATAGGGAGGGACCTAGCAGGTAGTCCGGCCCCTAGAATCCGCTTAAAGGTAGGAGCTGTGTCCTAAGACTTCAGACATCCTGGAATCAACTTGAAACTAAGAAGAAGACGGGAACTTCGACATTCTGCTGCACAGAAGACTGAAGAAAATCTCCCCTGTGGTCAGGGAGTGACCACCTTGCTAACGCAAGCACCATCCAGCGAATCACCGTCTGCTTTGCCGCCGCCTCCCGCCGGAGCCCGAGCCCAGAGACTGACGAGACCTGGACCTCCAGACCTCTCACCGCCCGATCCACAGTCCCTGCAAAGAGGAGACCCGTGGAGGCACCGAGACACGTGGAGCCAGCCATCTTGGAACGACTACGACAAGCTGACCAGTGCAACAACCGAGGCTCCCTCCAAGTTGTGCTTTGGGTCCTGAGAAGCCCAACCCTCGAGCAGCATCTGCACCAAAGGTGAGCCCTCCAGCATCTCCACGATCTGCGTGGGGCCCTTCTGCATTTTGCCACTCGACGCGCCTAACCGGTTGCTGGCCCGCTGGCTAGTGGCCATCTTGGCGACGAAATCTACGACAAACACCGCTGGTCTGGTTGCTCCAGACTGGCCCTTGCTCCCCTCCAAAGGAGCAATCCCTCTGACCTTGCTGGTCAGAACCAACAGCTGATTTCCGAATCCTCCTGCAATTGCTTTTGCCAAGGCTTGTTTGCTTCGATCAAGTCGCCGACACCGCCGACAGCGAGAGCCTGCGTGGGACAGCTCGTGAGCCGACTCCTGGACGTCGTCGACCTTCAGGGACCACGTGGCTGCGGAGACAAGCTACCCCTCATCACCTGTTTGCACCCGACATCGCCTGGTACCCACCTGGTGCCACGCTGGTCACTGGCTAGTGACTGTGAACACTGTCCCCTCTGCTTACAGGTCTTCAACATCTCCGATCCACTCTTGGATCCACTGCATCTCTTCCCGACCGACCGCCTGCAGCACTTTTGTCTACAGGCCCCACGGAACAGATAGAAGAAACCCGACGCACTTCGAGGCCTATGCACCCGCTTCCTGTGGGTGAGGTAAAGCTGGCACACCTGTGCCCAAGTGTAGTATTACATCTCTAGTGCCTGTGTTCCAAATCTTAAGTTCCTAGGTCATCCGGAAGATTCCTTTTGCAGTAACTTTGTACTTTTTACGCACCCATTGAAACCTATGGGAGCACGCGTGTGACTATTTGCTCTGCACACGCCACCCGTGGACCTCCTGGTCACTAACTGACGTTAGCTCCTTGTAGGCCCAGCGATTCTAGAGGCCCTAGGCCTTTTCCCTTTTCTGTTCGTGGTACTTATACCACTATTTTAGTATATGGTTCGAGTGGCCACCAGGGCCTATCCATATAAAGTGCAACTTCTGTGTATTCTGTGATAATCTTGTTTGACGATTTGTGCTCCTGTGCTCATAAAGAGACTAGGGGTTACTTTGAGAAATAAATACATATATATTTTGAATATATATCTGTGTGGTGTCCTTTCATTGGTATAAAGGGGGGTTACTATTGGTAAAACAGCTTGCTTAACACGCATCACGAGTTTAGCCTCAAAGACTGCTTAGCCTACGCTACCACTAGGGCAGCTAGTCCAAAAAGGTTGACTTACAACCACACCATAAGGGTTGCTTGGCATGGTACAAGGTGGTCACTAGAACTAGTGAACAGCATATACCAGGCCAACTTCTCACATTGGTGAGCAGCGGTTGGATTTGAGCTTGCTGTGTTTTACCATTGTAATCTCTTGGTTACCAATTGAAAGATCACATAGGTACCTGTAGGTACATATAAAACAGGATTAGATATACTTAAGTTCTACTGAACTTAGTTGTTGTAGAGCAAAGGGAGTAGCACACCCTGACTACAACTACTAGATAGGTTTAGTAGGTAAACCCAAGTGTAGGTAGATTGCAACACATCCACCCACACTTAAGAGCAATGGCTGGGGCAGAGGGGTCCACTGTACCCATCTCTGTTGAGAGTGACCCCCCGAGGGCACCATCCATCTATGCTACCCTTAATCAGAATGAGCTCAGGCATTTGGCAACTCTTAGAGGCCTTAAACAGCCCAAGAACCCAAACTCTGCTGAGCTCAGAGAGCTCTTACAGAATGATGAGAATCAGAGAGCACTCAAGAAAGCTTCCCAGTTAGCCCCCTTAGGGTCAGGAACAGGAGGCCCCCCTTCTGAAGATACTACAGAGGTACCCAGTTCCAATAGTCACCCCTTAGATGGGATGCCTACCACAGAGGATGAGAGTGAAAAGGATACTGACAGTAGTGAGGATGAAGGGAGAACTAGCCCAGTGCCAAGTATTATACTTGGCCCAGCTAAACCAAGGCTATTGGGGACTGACAGTGGGTTCAACCCACTGGATCTCCCCAGTGGACTTAACACAGGGCTTGGAAGGCAAAGGAATCGCTCAGGTGACTCCCATGCTTCCCATGGCTCTAGAGGCTCTCAAGGTCACTCCAGGAGAAGGATGACCACCCCTCAGAGGAGGGAACATGAGGCCAAGATGCAAGAGGCTCAGCTGAGGATCAGGAAGCAGGAGCTAGAAGTAGCCCTGATGGAAGAGAAACTTAGCAAGGCTAGACAGCATAAAGAGAGTGGGTCTATACCCACTGGTGGCAGCATTGTCCCTAAGGACAAAGATAGGGTTTTCGACAATAGAAACCTGTCTAAGGTTGTGCCCCCCTACAAAAGTGGGGATGACATCCACAAGTGGATAACTGCTCTTGAGAGAGCCTGCAAAGTACAGCAGGTTCCTGAAGACCAGTGGGCAGCAATCCTCTGGCTCTCCTTTGAGGGAAGAGGCAGAGACAGACTCCTCACTGTTAGAGAAGAGGATGTCAGAAACTACAGAGTCCTGAAGAGTGTTCTGGTAGATGGGTTAGGCTTAACCACTGAACAGTACAGGTTAATGTTCAGAGACACCCAAAAGACACAGACTCAGGACTGGTCTGAATACATTGAATGTGCCACTAAGGCTTTGGAGGGTTGGTTGCTGGGAAGTAAGGTATCTGATTTTACAGGATTGTATAATTTGATGATGAGAGAACAGATTTTAAATAACTGTCAAAACCAGCAACTGCATCAACACTTGGTTGACTCTGATCTGACCTCTCCCCAAGAATTGGGAAAGAAGGCAGACAAATGGGTCAGAACCAGGGTTAAGCAAAAGAACCAGAACCAGGGCCAAGGGGGTGATCAGAAGAAAACAGACCAAAAGGGTGGAGATCAGAAACCTAAAGACCAGAAGTCTTCAACAGGGCCCCAAACTACTGCTAAGGAGGGTGGGTCCCAACAGTCCAAGAAGAAGAAAGAAGGTCAGAAGAAACCCTGGTGCAATCATTGTAAAAATACAACTCACTGGACTAGTGATTGCAAAAAGGGTGGAGCCCCCAACACTGTTGCCCCTAAGGCACCTGCTCCCAGTACTACTGTTAGCAGTGTTGGTCCCCAGACAAAGGGTGTAGTGGGAATCACTATGGGAACTGAAGGAGATTCTGACTTAGACAGAACCCTTACACAGGCAGTCTTGATCTGTGATGGGGACATTGATTTGTCCCTGACTGTGAGCCCCAGTAACCTGGGCAAGTACAGACAGACTCCTTTAATTAATGACAAAGTGGCTCAAGCCTACAGGGACACATGTGCCAGTGTCACTATGGTGACACCAGGCTTTGTGGATCCTGGACAGTACATACCAGGTGAGAACTACCTGGTGACCAATGCCAGCAATGCCACTACTTCACATAGTGTGGCAGTTGTTAACTTCTCATGGGGAGGGGTAACTGGCCTCAAAAGGGTTGTGGTTAGTGCAGACCTCCCAGTAGAATGTTTGTTGGGCAATGACCTAGAGAGTTCTCTATGGTCAGAAGTGGAGTACAGGACTCATGCAGAGATGTTAGGTATATCATCACATGTCCTTGCTGTGACCAGGTCACAGGCCAAAAAGTGCCTCACTGAACCACAGGTCTTGGATCCTGGAACAATGGACCAAGCACCTACCAAGAAGAAGAACAGGAGGGTCAAGGCTGTGCCTTCCCCCCTGCCTCAGAGTGATGATCAGCCTTCCCAGGAAGCTGATCTAGAGGACCCTGAAGGAACTGTCCCTGAAGAGCTTGAACCTGATCAGGTTGAGTTTCTGGGGACAGGGGGACCTTCAAGGGCTGACTTGAGGCAGGCTCAGTTATCCTGTCCCTCTCTTGAACCCCTCAGACAGCTGGCTGCTGCTGAGGCTGCTGGGAATGCTCAAGGTACCCATAAAGTGTATTGGGATGAAGGGCTCCTTTATTCAGAGGCTAGAGACCCCAAGCCTGGTGCAACCAGGAGGTTGGTCATACCTCTGCAATTTAGGGGCTTCCTTCTTACCTTGGCCCATGACATTCCTTTAGCAGGACACTTAGGCCAGAACAAGACTTGGGACAGGCTTGTCCCTCACTTTCACTGGCCTCATATGAATGAAGATACAAAGGAGTTTTGTCGCTCCTGTGTTACCTGCCAAGCCAGTGGCAAATCAGGTGGCACAACAAAGGCCCCCCTAATACCACTACCTGTGGTGGGGGTCCCCTTTGAAAGAGTGGGAATAGACATAGTGGGTCCCATGGATCCTCCCACTGCATCTGGGCACAGATTTATACTGGTGGTAGTGGATCATGCCACCAGGTATCCAGAGGCAATTCCCCTTAGGACCACTACAGCTCCTGTTGTGGCCAGGGCCCTGCTGGGAGTATTCTCCAGAGTGGGGTTTCCTAAGGAGGTAGTATCTGACAGAGGTACCAACTTTATGTCAGGATACTTGACAGCTATGTGGAAGGAATGTGGTGTCAACTACAAGTTCACCACCCCTTATCACCCACAATGCAATGGGCTTGTTGAGAGATTCAACAAGACCCTAAAGGGTATGATCAAAGGATTACCTGAAAAGCTCAGGCGAAGATGGGATATCCTTCTACCCTGCCTTCTGTTTGCTTACAGAGAGGTCCCACAAAAAGGAGTTGGCTACAGCCCCTTTGAATTGTTGTTTGGGCACCCTGTGAGAGGCCCACTGTGTTTGGTGAAGGAAGGATGGGAGTTACCTCTCAAAAAGCCTAAGCTAGACATAGTGGACTATGTACTTGGTCTCCGCTCCAGGATGGCTGAGTATATGGAGAAGGCATCTAAAAACCTTGAGGCAAGCCAGGCCTTACAGAAAGCTTGGCATGACCAAAAGGCTGTCTTGGTTGAGTATCAGCCAGGACAGAAGGTATGGGTGTTGGAGCCAGTGGCCCCAGCAGCACTCCAAGACAAATGGTCTGGACCCCATACAATCCTGGAAAAGAAGGGAGAGGTCACCTACTTGGTGGACCTAGGAACTCCCAGGAGTCCCCACAGGGTACTCCATGTTAACAGGCTTAAAGCATATGTTGACAGGGCAGACATGGGCTTGCTCATGGCTACAGATGAGGGACAGGAGGAAGAGAGTGACCCTCTCCCAGACCTGTTGTCTCAGAACCCTGAAGATGGCTCAGTTGAAGGAGTGACCCTTGGAGGCAACCTCACTGCCTGTGAGAAGTTGGCCTGGTATATGCTGTTCACTAGTTCTAGTGACCACCTTGTACCATGCCAAGCAACCCTTATGGTGTGGTTGTAAGTCAACCTTTTTGGACTAGCTGCCCTAGTGGTAGCGTAGGCTAAGCAGTCTTTGAGGCTAAACTCGTGATGCGTGTTAAGCAAGCTGTTTTACCAATAGTAACCCCCCTTTATACCAATGAAAGGACACCACACAGATATATATTCAAAATATATATGTATTTATTTCTCAAAGTAACCCCTAGTCTCTTTATGAGCACAGGAGCACAAATCGTCAAACAAGATTATCACAGAATACACAGAAGTTGCACTTTATATGGATAGGCCCTGGTGGCCACTCGAACCATATACTAAAATAGTGGTATAAGTACCACGAACAGAAAAGGGAAAAGGCCTAGGGCCTCTAGAATCGCTGGGCCTACAAGGAGCTAACGTCAGTTAGTGACCAGGAGGTCCACGGGTGGCGTGTGCAGAGCAAATAGTCACACGCGTGCTCCCATAGGTTTCAATGGGTGCGTAAAAAGTACAAAGTTACTGCAAAAGGAATCTTCCGGATGACCTAGGAACTTAAGATTTGGAACACAGGCACTAGAGATGTAATACTACACTTGGGCACAGGTGTGCCAGCTTTACCTCACCCACAGGAAGCGGGTGCATAGGCCTCGAAGTGCGTCGGGTTTCTTCTATCTGTTCCGTGGGGCCTGTAGACAAAAGTGCTGCAGGCGGTCGGTCGGGAAGAGATGCAGTGGATCCAAGAGTGGATCGGAGATGTTGAAGACCTGTAAGCAGAGGGGACAGTGTTCACAGTCACTAGCCAGTGACCAGCGTGGCACCAGGTGGGTACCAGGCGATGTCGGGTGCAAACAGGTGATGAGGGGTAGCTTGTCTCCGCAGCCACGTGGTCCCTGAAGGTCGACGACGTCCAGGAGTCGGCTCACGAGCTGTCCCACGCAGGCTCTCGCTGTCGGCGGTGTCGGCGACTTGATCGAAGCAAACAAGCCTTGGCAAAAGCAATTGCAGGAGGATTCGGAAATCAGCTGTTGGTTCTGACCAGCAAGGTCAGAGGGATTGCTCCTTTGGAGGGGAGCAAGGGCCAGTCTGGAGCAACCAGACCAGCGGTGTTTGTCGTAGATTTCGTCGCCAAGATGGCCACTAGCCAGCGGGCCAGCAACCGGTTAGGCGCGTCGAGTGGCAAAATGCAGAAGGGCCCCACGCAGATCGTGGAGATGCTGGAGGGCTCACCTTTGGTGCAGATGCTGCTCGAGGGTTGGGCTTCTCAGGACCCAAAGCACAACTTGGAGGGAGCCTCGGTTGTTGCACTGGTCAGCTTGTCGTAGTCGTTCCAAGATGGCTGGCTCCACGTGTCTCGGTGCCTCCACGGGTCTCCTCTTTGCAGGGACTGTGGATCGGGCGGTGAGAGGTCTGGAGGTCCAGGTCTCGTCAGTCTCTGGGCTCGGGCTCCGGCGGGAGGCGGCGGCAAAGCAGACGGTGATTCGCTGGATGGTGCTTGCGTTAGCAAGGTGGTCACTCCCTGACCACAGGGGAGATTTTCTTCAGTCTTCTGTGCAGCAGAATGTCGAAGTTCCCGTCTTCTTCTTAGTTTCAAGTTGATTCCAGGATGTCTGAAGTCTTAGGACACAGCTCCTACCTTTATTCGGATTCTAGGGGCCGGACTACCTGCTAGGTCCCTCCCTATGGGTGGGACCAGGAAGGGGGGTGGTTACACCCCCAATCCTTTGTCCAGCTCGCCCCAGGCCCGGGACTGGTGTGCCCCAGGACCGGTTTGAACTGGCATATGCACCGAGGCTCCTTGTGAGCCACAGGCATGTCTGGTTTCTTTCAAGCCCTACCTGACCAATACACAAAATCCTGTCTGGGGTGGTGCATGCACCTCCCCTGGCAGGAAACCCTTTGTCCACACCTCCCAAGCTGGAAGGACTCCCAGCAGCAGGAGGGCAGACTTGTGTCTGTGGTGGCAGCATCCATTTTGTGGAGCTGAGGCTATGTCTGATTTTACCCGGGTTTCAGGTACTGTACATGTCGTGTCCCTCTAGAAGGGTGGAATGCTAACCCCGTCGCCAGAATTGGCGAGGGGTTAGTATTCCAATTCGTATGACACCTTACTCGACATGTTTTGATAAAGCCAAACCAAAGATAGCATTTAACCGCGAGGTTCATAATGCACTTAAGAGTATATGGTATGACGATATCTGGAAACAGTAGAAGGAAGTTGTTCCGACCACTGCAGACAGGCTCAGCTCATGCCAGAGCACCATCTCACATGGAACCAAGCACTCTGCCTTCAGGATTGTTAAGGCCTGCCATAGGAGTGACTTATAGGTTACCAGGTGTCCCATTTAAGGTTAGGTATAGGTATACTACACCTAAGTAAGAGGTGATTACACCAACTTACCCCAGCTGAGTGATCAGCCAGTTGTGTCAAATTGTTAGGCCAAGCCTGGGGTGGCATAATACATGCTTCAGCCCTTGGCAGGCCTTGGGTACACCAATGCCCTGGGTACCTAGTGTACACTGGTACAGGGGCTGACAGGGTGATCCAACCAATTGGGTATGTACCTAGGGTACATGGAGTCCATTTTAAAGAGAGAGCAGATGGGCTGAGGTCCTGAATGGCAGGATCTCAGGCCAACTAAGTCGAAAAACCAGCTAGACACTAGGCAAAAATTTGGGGGTAACCATAGTCAGATATCCACCTTCCTACACAACCCCCCCCCAAACGAAGGGAGATAAGGCTGACCTTGACCAGGTAAGCCTATATTGCCCAAGTGGCCATATAAGGAGGAACCAGCACTGGCATGGTTACCCCCTGTCTCATGGTCCACTAAGCAATCCCTCACCCTAAGGGTATCAGAGGGTCTCCACCATAGGGAATCTCTACCTTTGGTGTGTCTTGGCAAAGTAAAAGGCTGGTGTCGAGATGGAGTACTGAAGTGAGTGTCCTCAAAGTGAGACCTCAGCTTCCTCCAATCATCCTTCACCATGGATGCCTTTCTTTCCTTAACTGAGTTGCACTGTGCTCTCAGGGTCAGCCTCTGGCTACCTAAAGCTGGAGGCTGGGTCCCTTTTGTGGGCTTACTGGAGGGACAGGTCAGGTTTGGGGCCCTAAGGTCCCAGGTTTGCCTGTGCCCAACAGAATCCCTCTGGGGGAGGTCCCTAACTACCTGTAAAGGAGATCCCTCAGGAATGTTTTTACCCATCACCTGACTAGGGCTACTAGCCAGGCAATCCTCATTCTTTTGATGGGGGGGTTCTTGTGGACAGGGGCCCTCTGGGGGTCCACTGGCCTCCCTGACCTCTGCAGCCCTGGGCTGACTGAGGCAGGGTAGAGAGAGGCAGGCTACCTGCACCAGACTGGGTCCCACCTTGGAAGGGGCCACTGACATCAGAGGCTCTGCCAGGCCAGGCCTGGCTACCTCTGGGGCAGTTCCTTCACAAGGGGTGAGGTCAGATCCCTGAGGAGGCTGACCTTTTCCTAATGTCTGGGGAGAGGGAGACTTTTCTTCCTCCCCACTACTCTCAGTTTGTGTGGAGTGATCCATTGTTTCAGGCTTCACTACACCTATGTCAGTCTGAGTATAGGCTGAGACCATTACAGCCTTGCCAACCTTTTCAGGGTGGCACTCAGTTTGTGTTTGAGCTGTGACTGTCACAGCTCTGCCAGTCTCTACAGTGAAGTCTGTCTGTGCCTGGGCTGTGGCTACCACTGCCCTTCCAACCTTTTCAGGGAGGAAATCTATTTGGACAGGGGTTGTGAATGGCACAACCCCCCTACCCTTTTGTGACAGGCCTACCATTTTAGAATGGGTGTCTTGTTCAACTCCAGCCCAAGCTGAGAGTTCTAAGTCATTCCCCAGTAAGCAGTCTACAGGCAAGGTTGGGGACACTGCCACCCTTTTAGGGCCAGTGACACCTCCCCAGCTGAGACATACCTCTGCCATGGGATGACTGTTCTGTTTGCCATCAATGTTGGTCACCTGGTAGGAGAAACCAGGCAAAAGCTGCTCAGAGGGAACTAGCCAATGGGCCACCATTGTGATGCTAGCTCCAGTGTCTCTGTAGGCCTCAGCTTTTGTACCATTGATGTAGGGCTCCTGTCTGTACCTACCCAAAGTCTTGGGACAGGCAGTGAAGTTGGCAAACCCCATGCCACCATCACAGACAAGAGTATCTGCTGCAGGGGAATTGGCTAAGCCAGGGTCCCCCTGTGTTCCCCAAGTAAACCCACCCAGATTTCTGGGGGCCCTCCCACCACCTGGGGGATTACTGCTGACAGTAATAGGTGGTGTGACAGGAGTAATGTGACAGGAGTAATTGGAGGAACAGTTTTGTTTTTAGCCCTTGGGCAACCGCTGTCAGTTTTCCAATGCCCAGGAGTTTTACACTCATGGCAGTAGGGCTTTTTGGCTGTGGTAGAGGAGGGAGCTTGGGACCCACCACCCTGTGTGGAGTTTTGGGGCCCTGAGGAAGGTTTCTCTTTTTCTTTATCCCCACCCTTCTCTTGAGGCTTGGTGGTATCTTTCTTTTGGTCACCACCCTGGTTTTTAGGCCTGATCCTGGTCCTGACCCATTTATCTGCCCTCTTTCCCAATTCTTGGGGAGAGGTCAAATCTGAGTCTACCAGGTGTTGATGGAGAAGCTGGTTTTGACAATTACTTAAAATCTGCTCTCTCATCATCAAATTGTACAATCCTGTATAATCAGACACCTTACTTCCCAGCAACCAACCCTCCAAAGCCTTAGTGGCACATTCCACATATTCAGACCAGTCCTGAGTCTGTGTCTTCTGGGTGTCTCTGAACATTAACCTGTACTGTTCAGTGGTTAAGCCTAACCCATCAACTAGGACACTCTTCAGGACTCTGTAATTTCTGACATCCTCTTCTCTAACAGTGAGGAGTCTATCTCTGCCTCTCCCCTCAAAGGAGAGCCATAAGATTGCTGCCCACTGGTCTTCAGGAACCTGCTGCACTTTGCAGGCTCTCTCAAGAGCAGTCATCCATTTGTGGATGTCATCCCCACTTTTGTAGGGGGGCACAATCTTGGACAGGTTCCTATTGTCAAAGACCCTATCTTTGTCCCTAGGGACATTGCTGCCACCAGTGGGTATAGACCCACTCTCTCTATGCTGCCTAGCCTTGCTCAGTTTTTCTTCCATCAGGGCTACTTCTAGCTCCTGCTTCCTGATCCTCAGCTGGGCTTCCTGCATTCTGGCCTCATGTTCCCTCCTCTGAGGGGTGGTCATCCTTTTCCTGGAGTGACCTTGAGAGCCTCTAGAGCCATGGGAAGCATTGGAGTCACCTGAGCGATTCCTTTGCCTTCCAAGCCCTGTGTTAAGTCCACTGGGGAGATCCAGTGGGTTGAACCCACTGTCAGTCCCCAATAGCCTTGGTTTAGCTGGGCCAAGTATAATACTTGGCACTGGGCTAGTTCTCCCTTCATCCTCACTACTGTCAGTATCCTTTTCACTCTCATCCTCTGTGGTAGGCATCCCATCTAAGGGGTGACTATTGGGAAGGGGTACTTCAGTGGCATCTTTAGAAGGGGGGCCTCCTGTTCCTGTCCCTAAGGGGGCTAACTGGGAAGCTTTCTTGAGTGCTCTCTGATTCTCATCATTCTGTAAGAGCTCTCTGAGCTCAGCAGAGTTTGGGTTCTTGGGCTGTTTAAGGCCTCTAAGAGTTGCCAAATGCCTGAGCTCATTCTGATTAAGGGTAGCAAAGCTGGATGGTGCCCTCTGGGGGTCACTCTCAACAGAGATGGGTACAGTGGACCCCTCTGCCCCGGCCATTGCTCTTAAGTGTGGGTGGATGTGTTGCAATCTACCTACACTTGGGTTTACCTACTAAACCTATCTAGTAGTTGTAGTCAGGGTGTGCTACTCCCTTTGCTCTACAACAACTAAGTTCAGTAGAACTTAAGTATATCTAATCTTGTTTTATATGTACCTACAGGTACCTATGTGATCTTTCAATTGGTAACCAAGAGATTACAATGGTAAAACACAGCAAGCTCAAATCCAACCGCTGCTCACCAATGTGAGAAGTTGGCCTGGTATATGCTGTTCACTAGTTCTAGTGACCACCTTGTACCATGCCAAGCAACCCTTATGGTGTGGTTGTAAGTCAACCTTTTTGGACTAGCTGCCCTAGTGGTAGCGTAGGCTAAGCAGTCTTTGAGGCTAAACTCGTGATGCGTGTTAAGCAAGCTGTTTTACCAATAGTAACCCCCCTTTATACCAATGAAAGGACACCACACAGATATATATTCAAAATATATATGTATTTATTTCTCAAAGTAACCCCTAGTCTCTTTATGAGCACAGGAGCACAAATCGTCAAACAAGATTATCACAGAATACACAGAAGTTGCACTTTATATGGATAGGCCCTGGTGGCCACTCGAACCATATACTAAAATAGTGGTATAAGTACCACGAACAGAAAAGGGAAAAGGCCTAGGGCCTCTAGAATCGCTGGGCCTACAAGGAGCTAACGTCAGTTAGTGACCAGGAGGTCCACGGGTGGCGTGTGCAGAGCAAATAGTCACACGCGTGCTCCCATAGGTTTCAATGGGTGCGTAAAAAGTACAAAGTTACTGCAAAAGGAATCTTCCGGATGACCTAGGAACTTAAGATTTGGAACACAGGCACTAGAGATGTAATACTACACTTGGGCACAGGTGTGCCAGCTTTACCTCACCCACAGGAAGCGGGTGCATAGGCCTCGAAGTGCGTCGGGTTTCTTCTATCTGTTCCGTGGGGCCTGTAGACAAAAGTGCTGCAGGCGGTCGGTCGGGAAGAGATGCAGTGGATCCAAGAGTGGATCGGAGATGTTGAAGACCTGTAAGCAGAGGGGACAGTGTTCACAGTCACTAGCCAGTGACCAGCGTGGCACCAGGTGGGTACCAGGCGATGTCGGGTGCAAACAGGTGATGAGGGGTAGCTTGTCTCCGCAGCCACGTGGTCCCTGAAGGTAGTCGGCTCACGAGCTGTCCCACGCAGGCTCTCGCTGTCGGCGGTGTCGGCGACTTGATCGAAGCAAACAAGCCTTGGCAAAAGCAATTGCAGGAGGATTCGGAAATCAGCTGTTGGTTCTGACCAGCAAGGTCAGAGGGATTGCTCCTTTGGAGGGGAGCAAGGGCCAGTCTGGAGCAACCAGACCAGCGGTGTTTGTCGTAGATTTCGTCGCCAAGATGGCCACTAGCCAGCGGGCCAGCAACCGGTTAGGCGCGTCGAGTGGCAAAATGCAGAAGGGCCCCACGCAGATCGTGGAGATGCTGGAGGGCTCACCTTTGGTGCAGATGCTGCTCGAGGGTTGGGCTTCTCAGGACCCAAAGCACAACTTGGAGGGAGCCTCGGTTGTTGCACTGGTCAGCTTGTCGTAGTCGTTCCAAGATGGCTGGCTCCACGTGTCTCGGTGCCTCCACGGGTCTCCTCTTTGCAGGGACTGTGGATCGGGCGGTGAGAGGTCTGGAGGTCCAGGTCTCGTCAGTCTCTGGGCTCGGGCTCCGGCGGGAGGCGGCGGCAAAGCAGACGGTGATTCGCTGGATGGTGCTTGCGTTAGCAAGGTGGTCACTCCCTGACCACAGGGGAGATTTTCTTCAGTCTTCTGTGCAGCAGAATGTCGAAGTTCCCGTCTTCTTCTTAGTTTCAAGTTGATTCCAGGATGTCTGAAGTCTTAGGACACAGCTCCTACCTTTATTCGGATTCTAGGGGCCGGACTACCTGCTAGGTCCCTCCCTATGGGTGGGACCAGGAAGGGGGGTGGTTACACCCCCAATCCTTTGTCCAGCTCGCCCCAGGCCCGGGACTGGTGTGCCCCAGGACCGGTTTGAACTGGCATATGCACCGAGGCTCCTTGTGAGCCACAGGCATGTCTGGTTTCTTTCAAGCCCTACCTGACCAATACACAAAATCCTGTCTGGGGTGGTGCATGCACCTCCCCTGGCAGGAAACCCTTTGTCCACACCTCCCAAGCTGGAAGGACTCCCAGCAGCAGGAGGGCAGACTTGTGTCTGTGGTGGCAGCATCCATTTTGTGGAGCTGAGGCTATGTCTGATTTTACCCGGGTTTCAGGTACTGTACATGTCGTGTCCCTCTAGAAGGGTGGAATGCTAACCCCGTCGCCAGAATTGGCGAGGGGTTAGTATTCCAATTCGTATGACACCTTACTCGACATGTTTTGATAAAGCCAAACCAAAGATAGCATTTAACCGCGAGGTTCATAATGCACTTAAGAGTATATGGTATGACGATATCTGGAAACAGTAGAAGGAAGTTGTTCCGACCACTGCAGACAGGCTCAGCTCATGCCAGAGCACCATCTCACATGGAACCAAGCACTCTGCCTTCAGGATTGTTAAGGCCTGCCATAGGAGTGACTTATAGGTTACCAGGTGTCCCATTTAAGGTTAGGTATAGGTATACTACACCTAAGTAAGAGGTGATTACACCAACTTACCCCAGCTGAGTGATCAGCCAGTTGTGTCAAATTGTTAGGCCAAGCCTGGGGTGGCATAATACATGCTTCAGCCCTTGGCAGGCCTTGGGTACACCAATGCCCTGGGTACCTAGTGTACACTGGTACAGGGGCTGACAGGGTGATCCAACCAATTGGGTATGTACCTAGGGTACATGGAGTCCATTTTAAAGAGAGAGCAGATGGGCTGAGGTCCTGAATGGCAGGATCTCAGGCCAACTAAGTCGAAAAACCAGCTAGACACTAGGCAAAAATTTGGGGGTAACCATAGTCAGATATCCACCTTCCTACACTGCCCATCAGCAGACTGAATGTAGACAGGTTCTACAATCATTTTCACATATGTTTTCCTTGATACCTAGTCAAACTGACTGGTGTACCCATGTTGTGGACACTGGTGACAGTCTGCCTGTAAAGAACAAACTTTACAGACAACCTGACCACGTCAGGGACTGTATAAAGGCTGAGGTACATAAAATGCTGGAATTAGGTGTCATTGAACCCTCAGAGAGCCCCTGGGCTAGCCCAGTGGTTCTGGTCCCCAAACCTCACACCAAAGATGGCAAGAGAGAGATGAGGTTCTGTGTGGACTACAGAGGACTCAATGCTGTCACCAGGACAGATGCACACCCTATTCCAAGGGCAGATGAGCTCATAGACAAACTAGCTTCTGCAAAGTTTTTGAGCACATTTGACTTGACAGCTGGCTATTGGCAAATCAGGTTAGCTGAGGAGTCTAAGGCCAAAACAGCATTCTCAACCCCAGGTGGGCATTATCAGTTTGTGGTGATGCCCTTTGGTCTGAAGAATGCACCTGCCACCTTCCAAAGGCTGGTGAACCAAGTCCTTACTGGGTTGGATGACTTTTGCGCAGCATATCTTGATGACATTGCTGTCTTTAGTTCCACCTGGGAGGATCACCTGATCCACCTGAAGAAGGCTCTTGAGGCTCTGCAAAGGGCAGGCCTCACTATCAAGGCTACTAAGTGCCAGATAGGGCAGAGTAAGGTTGTGTATTTGGGCCACCTTGTAGGTGGGGGCCAAGTTCAACCACTGGAGAGTAAGATACAGTCCATCAAGGATTGGTCCCCTCCAACCACCCAGACTCAAGTTCGAGCTTTCTTGGGCTTGACTGGGTATTACAGGAAGTTTGTTAAGAACTATGGGTCCATTGTGACTCCTCTTAATGATCTGACATCCAAGAAGATGCCCAAAAAGGTTCAGTGGACAGTAAGCTGTCAAAAGGCATTTGATGACCTGAAGGAGGCCATGTGCTCTGCACCTATCCTGAAAAGTCCTGACTACTCCAAAGAGTTTATTGTCCAAACAGATGCTTCTGAGTTGGGTGTGGGAGCTGTGCTGTCACAACTTAATGTAGATGGTCAAGACCAACCCATTGCTTTTATTAGCAGAAGGTTGACCCCCAGAGAGAAGAATTGGTCAGCTATTGAGAGGGAGGCCTTTGCTGTGGTGTGGGCCCTGAAGAAGCTGAGGCCATACTTGTTTGGCACTCACTTCAAGATTCAGACCGACCATAAGCCCCTCTTGTGGCTAAATCAGATGAAGGGTGAAAACCCCAAACTGCTTAGGTGGTCCATTTCCCTACAGGGGATGGACTTTACAGTGGAGCACCGGCCAGGTACTGACCATGGGAATGCAGATGGTCTCTCCAGGTACTTCCACTTAGGACATGAAGACGAGACTGGTCAAGGCTAGTTTAATGTCCCAGCGTTTGGGGGGGGGTTGTGTAGGAGAGTAGGGTCTGCTATCCTATGGTCACCCCAAATTTTTGCTTTTTGCTTCACTGGTTTTTGACATATTGAGGCTGTGGGCCTGCCAATCAGACCCCCAGCCTGCTGTTCTCTCTACTAAATTAAAACTATGCACCCTAGGTGCATAACCAATTGGAAGTGGATCACCCTGTCAGCCCCTGTACCAGTGTACACTAGGTACCCAGGGCATTGGTGTACCCAAGGCCTGCCAGGGGCTGCAGCATGTATTATGCCACCCCAGGCTTGGCCTAACAATCTGACACAACTGGCTGATCACTCAGCTGGGGTAAGTTGGTGTAATCACCTCTTACTTAGGTGTAGTATACCTATACCTAACCTTAAATGGGACACCTGGTAACCTATAAGTCACTCCTATAGCAGGCCTTAACAATCCTGAAGGCAGAGTGCTTGGTTCCATGTGAGATGGTGCTCTGGCATGAGCTGAGCCTGTCTGCAGTGGTCGGAACAACTTCCTTCTACTGTTTCCAGGTATCGTCATACCATATACTCTTAAGTGCATTATGAACCTCGCGGTTAAATGCTATCTTTGGTTTGGCTTTATCAAAACATGTCGAGTAAGGTGTCATACGAATTGGAATACTAACCCCTCGCCAATTCTGGCGACGGGGTTAGCATTCCACCCTTCTAGAGGGACACGACATGTACAGTACCTGAAACCCGGGTAAAATCAGACATAGCCTCAGCTCCACAAAATGGATGCTGCCACCACAGACACAAGTCTGCCCTCCTGCTGCTGGGAGTCCTTCCAGCTTGGGAGGTGTGGACAAAGGGTTTCCTGCCAGGGGAGGTGCGTGCACCACCCCAGACAGGATTTTGTGTATTGGTCAGGTAGGGCTTGAAAGAAACCAGACATGCCTGTGGCTCACAAGGAGCCTCGGTGCATATGCCAGTTCAAACCGGTCCTGGGGCACACCAGTCCCGGGCCTGGGGCGAGCTGGACAAAGGATTGGGGGTGTAACCACCCCCCTTCCTGGTCCCACCCATAGGGAGGGACCTAGCAGGTAGTCCGGCCCCTAGAATCCGCTTAAAGGTAGGAGCTGTGTCCTAAGACTTCAGACATCCTGGAATCAACTTGAAACTAAGAAGAAGACGGGAACTTCGACATTCTGCTGCACAGAAGACTGAAGAAAATCTCCCCTGTGGTCAGGGAGTGACCACCTTGCTAACGCAAGCACCATCCAGCGAATCACCGTCTGCTTTGCCGCCGCCTCCCGCCGGAGCCCGAGCCCAGAGACTGACGAGACCTGGACCTCCAGACCTCTCACCGCCCGATCCACAGTCCCTGCAAAGAGGAGACCCGTGGAGGCACCGAGACACGTGGAGCCAGCCATCTTGGAACGACTACGACAAGCTGACCAGTGCAACAACCGAGGCTCCCTCCAAGTTGTGCTTTGGGTCCTGAGAAGCCCAACCCTCGAGCAGCATCTGCACCAAAGGTGAGCCCTCCAGCATCTCCACGATCTGCGTGGGGCCCTTCTGCATTTTGCCACTCGACGCGCCTAACCGGTTGCTGGCCCGCTGGCTAGTGGCCATCTTGGCGACGAAATCTACGACAAACACCGCTGGTCTGGTTGCTCCAGACTGGCCCTTGCTCCCCTCCAAAGGAGCAATCCCTCTGACCTTGCTGGTCAGAACCAACAGCTGATTTCCGAATCCTCCTGCAATTGCTTTTGCCAAGGCTTGTTTGCTTCGATCAAGTCGCCGACACCGCCGACAGCGAGAGCCTGCGTGGGACAGCTCGTGAGCCGACTCCTGGACGTCGTCGACCTTCAGGGACCACGTGGCTGCGGAGACAAGCTACCCCTCATCACCTGTTTGCACCCGACATCGCCTGGTACCCACCTGGTGCCACGCTGGTCACTGGCTAGTGACTGTGAACACTGTCCCCTCTGCTTACAGGTCTTCAACATCTCCGATCCACTCTTGGATCCACTGCATCTCTTCCCGACCGACCGCCTGCAGCACTTTTGTCTACAGGCCCCACGGAACAGATAGAAGAAACCCGACGCACTTCGAGGCCTATGCACCCGCTTCCTGTGGGTGAGGTAAAGCTGGCACACCTGTGCCCAAGTGTAGTATTACATCTCTAGTGCCTGTGTTCCAAATCTTAAGTTCCTAGGTCATCCGGAAGATTCCTTTTGCAGTAACTTTGTACTTTTTACGCACCCATTGAAACCTATGGGAGCACGCGTGTGACTATTTGCTCTGCACACGCCACCCGTGGACCTCCTGGTCACTAACTGACGTTAGCTCCTTGTAGGCCCAGCGATTCTAGAGGCCCTAGGCCTTTTCCCTTTTCTGTTCGTGGTACTTATACCACTATTTTAGTATATGGTTCGAGTGGCCACCAGGGCCTATCCATATAAAGTGCAACTTCTGTGTATTCTGTGATAATCTTGTTTGACGATTTGTGCTCCTGTGCTCATAAAGAGACTAGGGGTTACTTTGAGAAATAAATACATATATATTTTGAATATATATCTGTGTGGTGTCCTTTCATTGGTATAAAGGGGGGTTACTATTGGTAAAACAGCTTGCTTAACACGCATCACGAGTTTAGCCTCAAAGACTGCTTAGCCTACGCTACCACTAGGGCAGCTAGTCCAAAAAGGTTGACTTACAACCACACCATAAGGGTTGCTTGGCATGGTACAAGGTGGTCACTAGAACTAGTGAACAGCATATACCAGGCCAACTTCTCACACTGACACTGACTGACACTGACTGACACTGACTGACACTGACTGACACTGACTGACACTGACTGACACTGACTGACACTGACTGACACTGACTGACACTGACTGACACTGACTGACACTGACTGACACTGACTGACACTGACTGACACTGACTGACACTGACTGACACTGACTGACACTGACTGACACTGACTGACACTGACTGACACTGACTGACACTGACTGACACTGACTGACACTGACTGACACTGACTGACACTGACTGACTGACACTGACTGACACTGACTGACTGACACTGACTGACACTGACTGACTGACACTGACTGACACTGACTGACTGACACTGACTGACACTGACTGACACTGACTGACACTGACTGACTGACACTGACTGACACTGACTGACTGACACTGACTGACTGACACTGACTGACTGACACTGACTGACTGACACTGACTGACTGACACTGACTGACTGACACTGACTGACTGACACTGACTGACTGACACTGACTGACTGACACTGACTGACTGACACTGACTGACTGACACTGACTGACTGACACTGACTGACTGACACTGACTGACTGACACTGACTGACTGACACTGACTGACTGACACTGACTGACTGACACTGACTGACTGACACTGACTGACTGACACTGACTGACTGACACTGACTGACTGACACTGACTGACTGACACTGACTGACTGACACTGACTGACTGACACTGACTGACTGACACTGACTGACTGACACTGACTGACTGACACTGACTGACTGACACTGACTGACTGACACTGACTGACTGACACTGACTGACTGACACTGACTGACTGACACTGACTGACTGACACTGACTGACACTGACTGACACTGACTGACTGACACTGACTGACACTGACTGACACTGACTGACACTGACTGACTGACACTGACTGACACACACTGACTGACTGACACTGACTGACTGACACTGACTGACACACACTGACTGACAGACACTGACTGACACTGACTGACACACACTGACTGACTGACACTGACTGACACTGACTGACACTGACTGACTGACACTGACTGACACTGACTGACTGACACTGACTGACACTGACTGACTGACACTGACTGACACTGACTGACACTGACTGACTGACACTGACTGACACTGACTGACTGACACTGACTGACACTGACTGACTGACACTGACTGACACTGACTGACTGACACTGACTGACACTGACTGACACTGACTGACTGACACTGACTGACACTGACTGACACTGACTGACTGACACTGACTGACTGACACTGACTGACACTGACTGACTGACACTGACTGACTGACACTGACTGACTGACACTGACTGACTGACACTGACTGACTGACACTGACTGACACTGACTGACACTGACTGACACTGACTGACACTGACTGACACTGACTGACACTGACTGACACTGACTGACACTGACTGACACTGACTGACACTGACTGACACTGACTGACACTGACTGACACTGACTGACACTGACTGACACTGACTGACACTGACTGACACTGACTGACTGACACTGACTGACTGACACTGACTGACACTGACTGACTGACACTGACTGACTGACACTGACTGACTGACACTGACTGACTGACACTGACTGACTGACACTGACTGACACTGACTGACACTGACTGACTGACTGACTGACACTGACTGACTGACACTGACTGACTGACACTGACTGACACTGACTGACTGACACTGACTGACACTGACTGACTGACACTGACTGACACTGACTGACACTGACTGACTGACACTGACTGACACTGACTGACACTGACTGACTGACACTGACTGACTGACACTGACTGACTGACACTGACTGACTGACACTGACTGACTGACACTGACTGACTGACACTGACTGACTGACACTGACTGACTGACACTGACTGACTGACACTGACTGACTGACACTGACTGACTGACACTGACTGACTGACACTGACTGACTGACACTGACTGACTGACACTGACTGACTGACACTGACTGACTGACACTGACTGACTGACACTGACTGACTGACACTGACTGACTGACACTGACTGACTGACACTGACTGACTGACACTGACTGACACTGACTGACACTGACTGACACTGACTGACACTGACTGACACTGACTGACACTGACTGACACTGACTGACACTGACTGACACTGACTGACACTGACTGACACTGACTGACACTGACTGACACTGACTGACACTGACTGACACTGACTGACACTGACTGACACTGACTGACACTGACTGACACTGACTGACACTGACTGACACTGACTGACACTGACTGACACTGACTGACACTGACTGACACTGACTGACACTGACTGACACTGACTGACACTGACTGACACTGACTGACACTGACTGACACTGACTGACACTGACTGACACTGACTGACACTGACTGACACTGACTGACACTGACTGACACTGACTGACACTGACTGACTGACACTGACTGACTGACACTGACTGACTGACACTGACTGACACTGACTGACACTGACTGACTGACACTGACTGACTGACACTGACTGACTGACACTGACTGACTGACACTGACTGACTGACTGACACTGACTGACTGACACTGACTGACTGACACTGACTGACACTGACTGACTGACACTGACTGACACTGACTGACACTGACTGACACTGACTGACACTGACTGACACTGACTGACACTGACTGACACTGACTGACACTGACTGACACTGACTGACACTGACTGACACTGACTGACACTGACTGACACTGACTGACTGACACTGACTGACTGACACTGACTGACTGACACTGACTGACACTGACTGACACTGACTGACTGACACTGACTGACACTGACTGACACTGACTGACTGACACTGACTGACACTGACTGACACTGACTGACTGACACTGACTGACACTGACTGACTGACACTGACTGACTGACACTGACTGACTGACACTGACTGACTGACACTGACTGACACTGACTGACACTGACTGACACTGACTGACACTGACTGACACTGACTGACACTGACTGACACTGACTGACACTGACTGACACTGACTGACACTGACTGACACTGACTGACACTGACTGACACTGACTGACACTGACTGACACTGACTGACACTGACTGACACTGACTGACACTGACTGACACTGACTGACACTGACTGACACTGACTGACACTGACTGACACTGACTGACACTGACTGACACTGACTGACACTGACTGACACTGACTGACACTGACTGACACTGACTGACACTGACTGACACTGACTGACACTGACTGACACTGACTGACACTGACTGACACTGACTGACACTGACTGACTGACACTGACTGACTGACACTGACTGACTGACACTGACTGACTGACACTGACTGACACTGACTGACACTGACTGACTGACACTGACACTGACTGACACTGACTGACACTGACTGACTGACACTGACTGACACTGACACACTGACTGACTGACACTGACTGACACTGACACACTGACTGACTGACACTGACTGACTGACACTGACTGACTGACACTGACTGACACTGACTGACTGACACTGACTGACTGACACTGACTGACTGACACTGACTGACTGACACTGACTGACTGACACTGACTGACTGACACTGACTGACTGACACTGACTGACACTGACTGACACTGACTGACACTGACTGACACTGACTGACACTGACTGACACTGACTGACACTGACTGACACTGACTGACACTGACTGACACTGACTGACACTGACTGACACTGACTGACACTGACTGACACTGACTGACACTGACTGACACTGACTGACTCTGACTGACTGACACTGACTGACTGACACTGACTGACTGACACTGACTGACTGACACTGACTGACTGACACTGACTGACTGACACTGACTGACTGACACTGACTGACTGACACTGACTGACTGACACTGACTGACTGACACTGACTGACTGACACTGACTGACTGACACTGACTGACTGACACTGACTGACTGACACTGACTGACTGACACTGACTGACTGACACTGACTGACTGACACTGACTGACTGACACTGACTGACTGACACTGACTGACTGACACTGACTGACTGACACTGACTGACACTGACTGACTGACACTGACTGACTGACACTGACTGACACTGACTGACTGACACTGACTGACACTGACTGACACTGACTGACACTGACTGACACTGACTGACACTGACTGACACTGACTGACACTGACTGACACTGACTGACACTGACTGACACTGACTGACACTGACTGACACTGACTGACACTGACTGACACTGACTGACACTGACTGACACTGACTGACACTGACTGACACTGACTGACTGACACTGACTGACACTGACTGACACTGACTGACACTGACTGACTGACACTGACTGACTGACACTGACTGACACTGACTGACACTGACTGACACTGACTGACACTGACTGACACTGACTGACACTGACTGACACTGACTGACACTGACTGACACTGACTGACACTGACTGACACTGACTGACACTGACTGACTGACACTGACTGACACTGACTGACTGACACTGACTGACTGACACTGACTGACACTGACTGACTGACACTGACTGACACTGACTGACACTGACTGACTGTAGGAGAGTAGGGTCTGCTATCCTATGGTCACCCCAAATTTTTGCTTTTTGCTTCACTGGTTTTTGACATATTGAGGCTGTGGGCCTGCCAATCAGACCCCCAGCCTGCTGTTCTCTCTACTAAATTAAAACTATGCACCCTAGGTGCATAACCAATTGGAAGTGGATCACCCTGTCAGCCCCTGTACCAGTGTACACTAGGTACCCAGGGCATTGGTGTACCCAAGGCCTGCCAGGGGCTGCAGCATGTATTATGCCACCCCAGGCTTGGCCTAACAATCTGACACAACTGGCTGATCACTCAGCTGGGGTAAGTTGGTGTAATCACCTCTTACTTAGGTGTAGTATACCTATACCTAACCTTAAATGGGACACCTGGTAACCTCTAAGTCACTCCTATGGCAGGCCTTAACAATCCTGAAGGCAGAGTGCTTGGTTCCATGTGAGATGGTGCTCTGGCATGAGCTGAGCCTGTCTGCAGTGGTCGGAACAACTTCCTTCTACTGTTTCCAGATATCGTCATACCATATACTCTTAAGTGCATTATGAACCTCGCGGTTAAATGCTATCTTTGGTTTGGCTTTATCAAAACATGTCGAGTAAGGTGTCATACGAATTGGAATACTAACCCCTCGCCAATTCTGGCGACGGGGTTAGCATTCCACCCTTCTAGAGGGACACGACATGTACAGTACCTGAAACCCGGGTAAAATCAGACATAGCCTCAGCTCCACAAAATGGATGCTGCCACCACAGACACAAGTCTGCCCTCCTGCTGCTGGGAGTCCTTCCAGCTTGGGAGGTGTGGACAAAGGGTTTCCTGCCAGGGGAGGTGCATGCACCACCCCAGACAGGATTTTGTGTATTGGTCAGGTAGGGCTTGAAAGAAACCAGACATGCCTGTGGCTCACAAGGAGCCTCGGTGCATATGCCAGTTCAAACCGGTCCTGGGGCACACCAGTCCCGGGCCTGGGGCGAGCTGGACAAAGGATTGGGGGTGTAACCACCCCCCTTCCTGGTCCCACCCATAGGGAGGGACCTAGCAGGTAGTCCGGCCCCTAGAATCCGAATAAAGGTAGGAGCTGTGTCCTAAGACTTCAGACATCCTGGAATCAACTTGAAACTAAGAAGAAGACGGGAACTTCGACATTCTGCTGCACAGAAGACTGAAGAAAATCTCCCCTGTGGTCAGGGAGTGACCACCTTGCTAACGCAAGCACCATCCAGCGAATCACCGTCTGCTTTGCCGCCGCCTCCCGCCGGAGCCCGAGCCCAGAGACTGACAAGACCTGGACCTCCAGACCTCTCACCGCCCGATCCACAGTCCCTGCAAAGAGGAGACCCGTGGAGGCACCGAGACACGTGGAGCCAGCCATCTTGGAATGACTACGACAAGCTGACCAGTGCAACAACCGAGGCTCCCTCCAAGTTGTGCTTTGGGTCCTGAGAAGCCCAACCCTCGAGCAGCATCTGCACCAAAGGTGAGCCCTCCAGCATCTCCACGATCTGCGTGGGGCCCTTCTGCATTTTGCCACTCGACGCGCCTAACCGGTTGCTGGCCCGCTGGCTAGTGGCCATCTTGGCGACGAAATCTACAACAAACACCGCTGGTCTGGTTGCTCCAGACTGGCCCTTGCTCCCCTCCAAAGGAGCAATCCCTCTGACCTTGCTGGTCAGAACCAACAGCTGATTTCCGAATCCTCCTGCAATTGCTTTTGCCAAGGCTTGTTTGCTTCGATCAAGTCGCCGACACCGCCGACAGCGAGAGCCTGCGTGGGACAGCTCGTGAGCCGACTCCTGGACGTCGTCGACCTTCAGGGACCACGTGGCTGCGGAGACAAGCTACCCCTCATCACCTGTTTGCACCCGACATCGCCTGGTACCCACCTGGTGCCACGCTGGTCACTGGCTAGTGACTGTGAACACTGTCCCCTCTGCTTACAGGTCTTCAACATCTCCGATCCACTCTTGGATCCACTGCATCTCTTCCCGACCGACCGCCTGCAGCATCTTTGTCCCAGGCTCAACGGAACAGATAGAAGAAACCCGACGCACTTTGAGGCCTATGCACCCGCTTCCTGTGGGTGAGGTAAAGCTGGTACTCCGGTGCCCATGTGTAGTAATACATCTCTAGTGCCTGTGTTCCAAATCTTAAGTTCCTAGGTCATCCGGAAGATTCCTTTTGCAGTAACTTTGTACTTTTTACGCACCCATTGAAACCTATGGGAGCCCGCGTGTGACTATTTGCTCTGCACACGCCACCCGTGGACCTCCTGGTCACTAACTGACGTTAGCTCCTTGTAGGCCCAGCGATTCTAGAGGCCCTAGGCCTTTTCCCTTTTCTGTTCGTGGTACTTATACCACTATTTTAGTATATGGTTCGAGTGGCCACCAGGGCCTATCCATATAAAGTGCAACTTCTGTGTATTCTGTGATAATCTTGTTTGACGATTTGTGCTCCTGTGCTCATAAAGAGACTAGGGGTTACTTTGAGAAATAAATACATGTATATTTTGAATATATATCTGTGTGGTGTCCTTTCATTGGTATAAAAGGGGGTTACTATTGGTAAAACAGCTTGCTTAACACGCATCACGAGTTTAGCCTCAAAGACTGCTTAGCCTACGCTACCACTAGGGCAGCTAGTCCGAAAAGGTTGACTTACAACCACACCATAAGGGTTGCTTGGCATGGTACAAGGTGGTCACTAGAACTAGTGAACAGCATATACCAGGCCAACTTCTCACATTGGTGAGCAGCGGTTGGATTTGAGCTTGCTGTGTTTTACCATTGTAATCTCTTGGTTACCAATTGAAAGATCACATAGGTACCTGTAGGTACATATAAAACAAGATTAAATATACTTAAGTTCTACTGAACTTAGTTGTTGTAGAGCAAAGGGAGTAGCACACCCTGACTACAACTACTAGATAGGTTTAGTAGGTAAACCCAAGTGTAGGTAGATTGCAACACATCCACCCACACTTAAGAGCAATGGCCGGGGCAGAGGGGTCCACTGTACCCATCTCTGTTGAGAGTGACCCCCAGAGGGCACCATCCAGCTTTGCTACCCTTAATCAGAATGAGCTCAGGCATTTGGCAACTCTTAGAGGCCTTAAACAGCCCAAGAACCCAAACTCTGCTGAGCTCAGAGAGCTCTTACAGAATGATGAGAATCAGAGAGCACTCAAGAAAGCTTCCCAGTTAGCCCCCTTAGGGACAGGAACAGGAGGCCCCCCTTCTAAAGATGCCACTGAAGTACCCCTTCCCAATAGTCACCCCTTAGATGGGATGCCTACCACAGAGGATGAGAGTGAAAAGGATACTGACAGTAGTGAGGATGAAGGGAGAACTAGCCCAGTGCCAAGTATTATACTTGGCCCAGCTAAACCAAGGCTATTGGGGACTGACAGTGGGTTCAACCCACTGGATCTCCCCAGTGGACTTAACACAGGGCTTGGAAGGCAAAGGAATCGCTCAGGTGACTCCAATGCTTCCCATGGCTCTAGAGGCTCTCAAGGTCACTCCAGGAGAAGGATGACCACCCCTCAGAGGAGGGAACATGAGGCCAAGATGCAAGAGGCTCAGCTGAGGATCAGGAAGCAGGAGCTAGAAGTAGCCCTGATGGAAGAGAAACTTAGCAAGGCTAGACAGCATAAAGAGAGTGGGTCTATACCCACTGGTGGCAGCATTGTCCCTAAGGACAAAGATAGGGTTTTCGACAATAGAAACCTGTCTAAGGTTGTGCCCCCCTACAAAAGTGGGGATGACATCCACAAGTGGATAACTGCTCTTGAGAGAGCCTGCAAAGTACAGCAGGTTCCTGAAGATCAGTGGGCAGCAATCCTCTGGCTCTCCTTTGAAGGAAGAGGCAGAGACAGACTCCTCACTGTTAGAGAAGAGGATGTCAGAAACTACAGAGTCCTGAAGAGTGTTCTAGTTGATGGGTTAGGCTTAACCACTGAGCAGTACAGGTTAATGTTCAGAGACACCCAAAAGGCACAGACTCAGGACTGGTCTGAATACATTGAATGTGCCACTAAGGCTTTGGAGGGTTGGTTGCTGGGAAGTAAGGTATCTGATTTTACAGGATTGTATAATTTGATGATGAGAGAACAGATTTTAAATAACTGTCAAAACCAGCAACTGCATCAACACTTGGTTGACTCTGATCTGACCTCTCCCCAAGAATTGGGAAAGAAGGCAGACAAATGGGTCAGAACCAGGGTTAAGCAAAAGAACCAGAACCAGGGCCAAGGGGGTGATCAGAAGAAAACAGACCAAAAGGGTGGAGATCAGAAACCTAAAGACCAGAAGTCTTCAACAGGGCCCCAAACTACTGCTAAGGAGGGTGGGTCCCAACAGTCCAAGAAGAAGAAAGAAGGTCAGAAGAAACCCTGGTGCAATCATTGTAAAAATACAACTCACTGGACTAGTGATTGCAAAAAGGGTGGAGCCCCCAACACTGTTGCCCCTAAGGCACCTGCTCCCAGTACTACTGTTAGCAGTGTTGGTCCCCAGACAAAGGGTGTAGTGGGAATCACTATGGGAACTGAAGGAGATTCTGACTTAGACAGAACCCTGACACAGGCAGTCTTGATCTGTGATGGGGACATTGATTTGTCCCTGACTGTGAGCCCCAGTAACCTGGGCAAGTACAGACAGACTCCTTTAATTAATGACAAAGTGGCTCAAGCCTACAGGGACACATGTGCCAGTGTCACTATGGTGACACCAGGCTTTGTGGATCCTGGACAGTACATACCAGGTGAGAACTACCTGGTGACCAATGCCAGCAATGCCACTACTTCACATAGTGTGGCAGTTGTTAACTTCTCATGGGGAGGGGTAACTGGCCTCAAAAGGGTTGTGGTTAGTGCAGACCTCCCAGTAGAATGTTTGTTGGGCAATGACCTAGAGAGTTCTCTATGGTCAGAAGTGGAGTACAGGACTCATGCAGAGATGTTAGGTATATCATCACATGTCCTTGCTGTGACCAGGTCACAGGCCAAAAAGTGCCTCACTGAACCTCAGGTCTTGGATCCTGGAACAATGGACCAAGCACCTACCAAGAAGAAGAACAGGAGGGTCAAGGCTGTGCCTTCCCCCCTGCCTCAGAGTGATGATCAGCCTTCCCAGGAAGCTGATCTAGAGGACCCTGAAGGAACTGTCCCTGAAGAGCTTGAACCTGATCAGGTTGAGTTTCTGGGGACAGGGGGACCTTCAAGGGCTGACTTGAGGCAGGCTCAGTTATCCTGTCCCTCTCTTGAACCCCTCAGACAGCTGGCTGCTGCTGAGGCTGCTGGGAATGCTCAAGGTACCCATAAAGTGTATTGGGATGAAGGGCTCCTTTATTCAGAGGCTAGAGACCCCAAGCCTGGTGCAACCAGGAGGTTGGTCATACCTCTGCAATTTAGGGGCTTCCTTCTTACCTTGGCCCATGACATTCCTTTAGCAGGACACTTAGGCCAGAACAAGACTTGGGACAGGCTTGTCCCTCACTTTCACTGGCCCCATATGAATGAAGATACAAAGGAGTTTTGTCGCTCCTGTGTTACCTGCCAAGCCAGTGGCAAATCAGGTGGCACAACAAAGGCCCCCCTGATACCACTACCTGTGGTGGGGGTTCCCTTTGAAAGAGTGGGAATAGACATAGTGGGTCCCATGGATCCTCCCACTGCATCTGGGCACAGATTTATACTGGTGGTAGTGGATCATGCCACCAGGTATCCAGAGGCAATTCCCCTTAGGACCACTACAGCTCCTGTTGTGGCCAGGGCCCTGCTGGGAGTATTCTCCAGAGTGGGGTTTCCTAAGGAGGTAGTATCTGACAGAGGTACCAACTTTATGTCAGGATACTTGACAGCTATGTGGAAGGAATGTGGTGTCAACTACAAGTTCACCACCCCTTATCACCCACAATGCAATGGGCTTGTTGAGAGATTCAACAAGACCCTAAAGGGTATGATCAAAGGATTACCTGAAAAGCTCAGGCGAAGATGGGATATCCTTCTACCCTGCCTTCTGTTTGCTTACAGAGAGGTCCCACAAAAAGGAGTTGGCTACAGCCCCTTTGAATTGTTGTTTGGGCACCCTGTGAGAGGCCCACTGTGTTTGGTGAAGGAAGGATGGGAGTTACCTCTCAAAAAGCCTAAGCTAGACATAGTGGACTATGTACTTGGTCTCCGCTCCAGGATGGCTGAGTATATGGAGAAGGCATCTAAAAACCTTGAGGCAAGCCAGGCCTTACAGAAAGCTTGGCATGACCAAAAGGCTGTCTTGGTTGAGTATCAGCCAGGACAGAAGGTATGGGTGTTGGAGCCAGTGGCCCCAGCAGCACTCCAAGACAAATGGTCTGGACCCCATACAATCCTGGAAAAGAAGGGAGAGGTCACCTACTTGGTGGACCTAGGAACTCCCAGGAGTCCCCACAGGGTACTCCATGTTAACAGGCTTAAAGCATATGTTGACAGGGCAGACATGGGCTTGCTCATGGCTACAGATGAGGGACAGGAGGAAGAGAGTGACCCTCTCCCAGACCTGTTGTCTCAGAACCCTGAAGATGGCTCAGTTGAAGGAGTGACCCTTGGAGGCAACCTCACTGCCCATCAGCAGACTGAATGTAGACAGGTTCTACAATCATTTTCACATATGTTTTCCTTGATACCTAGTCAAACTGACTGGTGTACCCATGTTGTGGACACTGGTGACAGTCTGCCTGTAAAGAACAAACTTTACAGACAACCTGACCACGTCAGGGACTGTATAAAGGCTGAGGTACATAAAATGCTGGAATTAGGTGTCATTGAACCCTCAGAGAGCCCCTGGGCTAGCCCAGTGGTTCTGGTCCCCAAACCTCACACCAAAGATGGCAAGAGAGAGATGAGGTTCTGTGTGGACTACAGAGGACTCAATGCTGTCACCAGGACAGATGCACACCCTATTCCAAGGGCAGATGAGCTCATAGACAAACTAGCTTCTGCAAAGTTTTTGAGCACATTTGACTTGACAGCTGGCTATTGGCAAATCAGGTTAGCTGAGGAGTCTAAGGCCAAAACAGCATTCTCAACCCCAGGTGGGCATTATCAGTTTGTGGTGATGCCCTTTGGTCTGAAGAATGCACCTGCCACCTTCCAAAGGCTGGTGAACCAAGTCCTTACTGGGTTGGATGACTTTTGCGCAGCATATCTTGATGACATTGCTGTCTTTAGTTCCACCTGGGAGGATCACCTGATCCACCTGAAGAAGGCTCTTGAGGCTCTGCAAAGGGCAGGCCTCACTATCAAGGCTACTAAGTGCCAGATAGGGCAGAGTAAGGTTGTGTATTTGGGCCACCTTGTAGGTGGGGGCCAAGTTCAACCACTGGAGAGTAAGATACAGTCCATCAAGGATTGGTCCCCTCCAACCACCCAGACTCAAGTTCGAGCTTTCTTGGGCTTGACTGGGTATTACAGGAAGTTTGTTAAGAACTATGGGTCCATTGTGACTCCTCTTAATGATCTGACATCCAAGAAGATGCCCAAAAAGGTTCAGTGGACAGTAAGCTGTCAAAAGGCATTTGATGACCTGAAGGAGGCCATGTGCTCTGCACCTATCCTGAAAAGTCCTGACTACTCCAAAGAGTTTATTGTCCAAACAGATGCTTCTGAGTTGGGTGTGGGAGCTGTGCTGTCACAACTTAATGTAGATGGTCAAGACCAACCCATTGCTTTTATTAGCAGAAGGTTGACCCCCAGAGAGAAGAATTGGTCAGCTATTGAGAGGGAGGCCTTTGCTGTGGTGTGGGCCCTGAAGAAGCTGAGGCCATACTTGTTTGGCACTCACTTCAAGATTCAGACCGACCATAAGCCCCTCTTGTGGCTAAATCAGATGAAGGGTGAAAACCCCAAACTGCTTAGGTGGTCCATTTCCCTACAGGGGATGGACTTTACAGTGGAGCACCGGCCAGGTACTGACCATGGGAATGCAGATGGTCTCTCCAGGTACTTCCACTTAGGACATGAAGACGAGACTGGTCAAGGCTAGTTTAATGTCCCAGCGTTTGGGGGGGGGTTGTGTAGGAGAGTAGGGTCTGCTATCCTATGGTCACCCCAAATTTTTGCTTTTTGCTTCACTGGTTTTTGACATATTGAGGCTGTGGGAGGCTGTGGGCCTGCCAATCAGACCCCCAGCCTGCTGTTCTCTCTACTAAATTAAAACTATGCACCCTAGGTGCATAACCAATTGGAAGTGGATCACCCTGTCAGCCCCTGTACCAGTGTACACTAGGTACCCAGGGCATTGGTGTACCCAAGGCCTGCCAGGGGCTGCAGCATGTATTATGCCACCCCAGGCTTGGCCTAACAATCTGACACAACTGGCTGATCACTCAGCTGGGGTAAGTTGGTGTAATCACCTCTTACTTAGGTGTAGTATACCTATACCTAACCTTAAATGGGACACCTGGTAACCTCTAAGTCACTCCTATGGCAGGCCTTAACAATCCTGAAGGCAGAGTGCTTGGTTCCATGTGAGATGGTGCTCTGGCATGAGCTGAGCCTGTCTGCAGTGGTCGGAACAACTTCCTTCTACTGTTTCCAGATATCGTCATACCATATACTCTTAAGTGCATTATGAACCTCGCGGTTAAATGCTATCTTTGGTTTGGCTTTATCAAAACATGTCGAGTAAGGTGTCATACGAATTGGAATACTAACCCCTCGCCAATTCTGGCGACGGGGTTAGCATTCCACCCTTCTAGAGGGACACGACATGTACAGTACCTGAAACCCGGGTAAAATCAGACATAGCCTCAGCTCCACAAAATGGATGCTGCCACCACAGACACAAGTCTGCCCTCCTGCTGCTGGGAGTCCTTCCAGCTTGGGAGGTGTGGACAAAGGGTTTCCTGCCAGGGGAGGTGCATGCACCACCCCAGACAGGATTTTGTGTATTGGTCAGGTAGGGCTTGAAAGAAACCAGACATGCCTGTGGCTCACAAGGAGCCTCGGTGCATATGCCAGTTCAAACCGGTCCTGGGGCACACCAGTCCCGGGCCTGGGGCGAGCTGGACAAAGGATTGGGGGTGTAACCACCCCCCTTCCTGGTCCCACCCATAGGGAGGGACCTAGCAGGTAGTCCGGCCCCTAGAATCCGAATAAAGGTAGGAGCTGTGTCCTAAGACTTCAGACATCCTGGAATCAACTTGAAACTAAGAAGAAGACGGGAACTTCGACATTCTGCTGCACAGAAGACTGAAGAAAATCTCCCCTGTGGTCAGGGAGTGACCACCTTGCTAACGCAAGCACCATCCAGCGAATCACCGTCTGCTTTGCCGCCGCCTCCCGCCGGAGCCCGAGCCCAGAGACTGACAAGACCTGGACCTCCAGACCTCTCACCGCCCGATCCACAGTCCCTGCAAAGAGGAGACCCGTGGAGGCACCGAGACACGTGGAGCCAGCCATCTTGGAATGACTACGACAAGCTGACCAGTGCAACAACCGAGGCTCCCTCCAAGTTGTGCTTTGGGTCCTGAGAAGCCCAACCCTCGAGCAGCATCTGCACCAAAGGTGAGCCCTCCAGCATCTCCACGATCTGCGTGGGGCCCTTCTGCATTTTGCCACTCGACGCGCCTAACCGGTTGCTGGCCCGCTGGCTAGTGGCCATCTTGGCGACGAAATCTACAACAAACACCGCTGGTCTGGTTGCTCCAGACTGGCCCTTGCTCCCCTCCAAAGGAGCAATCCCTCTGACCTTGCTGGTCAGAACCAACAGCTGATTTCCGAATCCTCCTGCAATTGCTTTTGCCAAGGCTTGTTTGCTTCGATCAAGTCGCCGACACCGCCGACAGCGAGAGCCTGCGTGGGACAGCTCGTGAGCCGACTCCTGGACGTCGTCGACCTTCAGGGACCACGTGGCTGCGGAGACAAGCTACCCCTCATCACCTGTTTGCACCCGACATCGCCTGGTACCCACCTGGTGCCACGCTGGTCACTGGCTAGTGACTGTGAACACTGTCCCCTCTGCTTACAGGTCTTCAACATCTCCGATCCACTCTTGGATCCACTGCATCTCTTCCCGACCGACCGCCTGCAGCATCTTTGTCCCAGGCTCAACGGAACAGATAGAAGAAACCCGACGCACTTTGAGGCCTATGCACCCGCTTCCTGTGGGTGAGGTAAAGCTGGTACTCCGGTGCCCATGTGTAGTAATACATCTCTAGTGCCTGTGTTCCAAATCTTAAGTTCCTAGGTCATCCGGAAGATTCCTTTTGCAGTAACTTTGTACTTTTTACGCACCCATTGAAACCTATGGGAGCCCGCGTGTGACTATTTGCTCTGCACACGCCACCCGTGGACCTCCTGGTCACTAACTGACGTTAGCTCCTTGTAGGCCCAGCGATTCTAGAGGCCCTAGGCCTTTTCCCTTTTCTGTTCGTGGTACTTATACCACTATTTTAGTATATGGTTCGAGTGGCCACCAGGGCCTATCCATATAAAGTGCAACTTCTGTGTATTCTGTGATAATCTTGTTTGACGATTTGTGCTCCTGTGCTCATAAAGAGACTAGGGGTTACTTTGAGAAATAAATACATGTATATTTTGAATATATATCTGTGTGGTGTCCTTTCATTGGTATAAAAGGGGGTTACTATTGGTAAAACAGCTTGCTTAACACGCATCACGAGTTTAGCCTCAAAGACTGCTTAGCCTACGCTACCACTAGGGCAGCTAGTCCGAAAAGGTTGACTTACAACCACACCATAAGGGTTGCTTGGCATGGTACAAGGTGGTCACTAGAACTAGTGAACAGCATATACCAGGCCAACTTCTCACACTGACACTGACAGACACTGACTGACACTGACTGACACTGACTGACTGACACTGACTGACACTGACTGACTGACACTGACTGACACTGACTGACACTGACTGACTGACACTGACTGACTGACACTGACTGACTGACACTGACTGACTGACACTGACTGACTGACACTGACTGACTGACACTGACTGACTGACACTGACTGACTGACACTGACTGACTGACACTGACTGACTGACACTGACTGACTGACACTGACTGACTGACACTGACTGACTGACACTGACTGACTGACACTGACTGACTGACACTGACTGACTGACACTGACTGACTGACACTGACTGACTGACACTGACTGACTGACACTGACTGACTGACACTGACTGACTGACACTGACTGACTGACACTGACTGACTGACACTGACTGACTGACACTGACTGACTGACACTGACTGACTGACACTGACTGACTGACACTGACTGACTGACACTGACTGACTGACACTGACTGACTGACACTGACTGACACTGACTGACACTGACTGACACTGACTGACACTGACTGACACTGACTGACACTGACTGACACTGACTGACACTGACTGACACTGACTGACACTGACTGACACTGACTGACACTGACTGACACTGACTGACACTGACTGACACTGACTGACACTGACTGACACTGACTGACACTGACTGACACTGACTGACACTGACTGACACTGACTGACACTGACTGACACTGACTGACACTGACTGACACTGACTGACACTGACTGACACTGACTGACACTGACTGACACTGACTGACACTGACTGACACTGACTGACACTGACTGACACTGACTGACTGACACTGACTGACTGACACTGACTGACTGACACTGACTGACTGACACTGACTGACTGACACTGACTGACACTGACTGACTCTGACTGACTGACACTGACTGACTCTGACTGACTGACTCTGACACTGACTGACTCTGACACTGACTGACTCTGACTGACTGACTCTGACTGACTGACTCTGACTGACTGACTCTGACTGACTGACTCTGACTGACTGACTCTGACTGACTGACTGACTGACTGACTCTGACTGACTGACTGACTGACTGACACTGACTGACTGACTCTGACTGACTGACTGACACTGACTGACACTGACTGACTGACTCTGACTGACTGACTGACACTGACTGACTGACTGACTGACTGACTGACTGACACTGACTGACTGACTCTGACTGACTGACTGACACTGACTGACTGACTGACACTGACTGACTGACACTGACTGACTGACTGACACTGACTGACTGACACTGACTGACTGACACTGACTGACTGACACTGACTGACTGACACTGACTGACTGACACTGACTGACTGACACTGACTGACTGACACTGACTGACTGACACTGACTGACTGACACTGACTGACTGACACTGACTGACTGACACTGACTGACTGACACTGACTGACTGACTGACACTGACTGACTGACTGACACTGACTGACTGACTGACACTGACTGACACTGACTGACTGACTGACACTGACTGACTGACTGACACTGACTGACTGACTGACACTGACTGACTGACTGACTGACTGACTGACACTGACTGACACTGACTGACTGACTGACACTGACTGACTGACACTGACTGACACTGACTGACACTGACTGACTGACACTGACTGACACTGACTGACACTGACTGACACTGACTGACTGACACTGACTGACTGACACTGACTGACTGACACTGACTGACACTGACTGACTGACACTGACTGACACTGACTGACTGACACTGACTGACTGACACTGACTGACTGACACTGACTGACTGACACTGACTGACTGACACTGACTGACTGACACTGACTGACTGACACTGACTGACACTGACTGACTCTGACTGACTGACTCTGACACTGACTGACTCTGACACTGACTGACTCTGACTGACTGACTCTGACTGACTGACTCTGACTGACTGACTCTGACTGACTGACTCTGACTGACTGACTCTGACTGACTGACTCTGACTGACTGACTCTGACTGACTGACTCTGACTGACTGACTGACTGACTGACACTGACTGACTGACTCTGGACTCTGACTGACTGACTCTGACTGACTGACTCTGATGACTGACTCTGACTGACTCTGACTGAACTGACTGACTGACTCTGACTGACTGACTCTGACTGACTGACTCTGACTGACTGACACTGACTGACTGACACTGACTGACTGACTCTGACTGACTGACTGACACTGACTGACTGACTGACACTGACTGACTGACTGACATGACCTGACTGACACTGACTGACCTGACTGACACTGACTGACACTGACTGACACTGACTGACTGACTGACACTGACTGACTGACTGACACTGACTGACTGACACTGACTGACTGACACTGACTGACTGACACTGACTGACTGACTGACACTGACTGACTGACACTGACTGACACTGACTGACACTGACTGACTGACACTGACTGACACTGACTGACACTGACTGACTGACACTGACTGACACTGACTGACACTGACTGACTGACACTGACTGACTGACACTGACTGACTGACACTGACTGACTGACACTGACTGACACTGACTGACTGACACTGACTGACACTGACTGACTGACACTGACTGACTGACACTGACTGACTGACACTGACTGACTGACACTGACTGACTGACTGACACTGACTGACTGACTGACACTGACTGACTGACTGACACTGACTGACACTGACTGACTGACTGACACTGACTGACTGACTGACACTGACTGACTGACTGACACTGACTGACTGACTGACTGACTGACTGACACTGACTGACACTGACTGACTGACTGACACTGACTGACACTGACTGACTGACTGACACTGACTGACACTGACTGACTGACTGACACTGACTGACACTGACTGACTGACTGACACTGACTGACACTGACTGACTGACTGACACTGACTGACACTGACTGACTGACTGACACTGACTGACACTGACTGACTGACTGACACTGACTGACTGACACTGACTGACTGACACTGACTGACTGACACTGACTGACTGACACTGACTGACTGACACTGACTGACTGACACTGACTGACTGACACTGACTGACTGACACTGACTGACTGACACTGACTGACTGACACTGACTGACTGACACTGACTGACTGACACTGACTGACACTGACTGTGACTGACACTGACTGACACTGACTGACTGACACTGACTGACACTGACTGACACTGACTGACACTGACTGACACTGACTGACACTGACTGACACTGACTGACACTGACTGACACTGACTGACTGACACTGACTGACACTGACTGACACTGACTGACACTGACTGACACTGACTGACACTGACTGACACTGACTGACACTGACTGACACTGACTGACACTGACTGACACTGACTGACACTGACTGACACTGACTGACACTGACTGACACTGACTGACACTGACTGACACTGACTGACACTGACTGACACTGACTGACACTGACTGACACTGACTGACACTGACTGACACTGACTGACACTGACTGACACTGACTGACACTGACTGACACTGACTGACACTGACTGACACTGACTGACACTGACTGACACTGACTGACACTGACTGACACTGACTGACACTGACTGACACTGACTGACACTGACTGACACTGACTGACACTGACTGACACTGACTGACACTGACTGACACTGACTGACACTGACTGACACTGACTGACACTGACTGACACTGACTGACTGACTGACACTGACTGACACTGACTGACACTGACTGACACTGACTGACACTGACTGACTGACTGACACTGACTGACTGACACTGACTGACTGACACTGACTGACTGACACTGACTGACTGACACTGACTGACTGACACTGACTGACTGACACTGACTGACTGACACTGACTGACTGACACTGACTGACTGACACTGACTGACTGACACTGACTGACTGACACTGACTGACTGACACTGACTGACTGACACTGACTGACTGACACTGACTGACTGACACTGACTGACTGACACTGACTGACTGACACTGACTGACTGACACTGACTGACTGACACTGACTGACTGACACTGACTGACTGACACTGACTGACTGACACTGACTGACTGACACTGACTGACTGACACTGACTGACTGACACTGACTGACTGACACTGACTGACTGACACTGACTGACTGACACTGACTGACTGACACTGACTGACTGACACTGACTGACTGACACTGACTGACTGACACTGACTGACTGACTGACTGACTGACTGACACTGACTGACTGACACTGACTGACTGACTGACACTGACTGACTGACTGACACTGACTGACTGACACTGACTGACACTGTAGGAAGGTGGATATCTGACTATGGTTACCCCCAAATTTTTGCCTAGTGTCTAGCTGGTTTTTCGACTTAGTTGGCCTGAGATCCTGCCATTCAGGCTCTCAGGCTATCTGCTCTCTCTGTAAAATGGACTCCATGTACCCTAGGTACATACCCAATTGGTTGGATCACCCTGTCAGCCCCTGTACCAGTGTACACTAGGTACCCAGGGCATTGGTGTATCCAAGGCCTGCCAGGGGCTGAAGCATGTATTATGCCACCCCAGGCTTGGCCTAACAATCTGACACAACTGGCTGATCACTCAGCTGGGGTAAGTTGGTGTAATCACCTCTTACTTAGGTGTAGTATACCTATACCTAAACTTAAATGGGACACCTGGTAACCTATAAGTCACTCCTATGGCAGGCCTTAACAATCCTGAAGGCAGAGTGCTTGGTTCCATGTGAGATGGTGCTCTGGCATGAGCTGAGCCTGTCTGCAGTGGTCGGAACAACTTCCTTCTACTGTTTCCAGATATCGTCATACCATATACTCTTAAGTGCATTATGAACCTCGCGGTTAAATGCTATCTTTGGTTTGGCTTTATCAAAACATGTCGAGTAAGGTGTCATACGAATTGGAATACTAACCCCTCGCCAATTCTGGCGACGGGGTTAGCATTCCACCCTTCTAGAGGGACACGACATGTACAGTACCTGAAACCCGGGTAAAATCAGACATAGCCTCAGCTCCACAAAATGGATGCTGCCACCACAGACACAAGTCTGCCCTCCTGCTGCTGGGAGTCCTTCCAGCTTGGGAGGTGTGGACAAAGGGTTTCCTGCCAGGGGAGGTGCGTGCACCACCCCAGACAGGATTTTGTGTATTGGTCAGGTAGGGCTTGAAAGAAACCAGACATGCCTGTGGCTCACAAGGAGCCTCGGTGCATATGCCAGTTCAAACCGGTCCTGGGGCACACCAGTCCCGGGCCTGGGGCGAGCTGGACAAAGGATTGGGGGTGTAACCACCCCCCTTCCTGGTCCCACCCATAGGGAGGGACCTAGCAGGTAGTCCGGCCCCTAGAATCCGCTTAAAGGTAGGAGCTGTGTCCTAAAGACTTCAGACATCCTGGAATCAACTTGAAACTAAGAAGAAGACGGGAACTTCGACATTCTGCTGCACAGAAGACTGAAGAAAATCTCCCCTGTGGTCAGGGAGTGACCACCTTGCTAACGCAAGCACCATCCAGCGAATCACCGTCTGCTTTGCCGCCGCCTCCCGCCGGAGCCCGAGCCCAGAGACTGACAAGACCTGGACCTCCAGACCTCTCACCGCCCGATCCACAGTCCCTGCAAAGAGGAGACCCGTGGAGGCACCGAGACACGTGGAGCCAGCCATCTTGAAACGACTACGACAAGCTGACCAGTGCAACAACCGAGGCTCCCTCCAAGTTGTGCTTTGGGTCCTGAGAAGCCCAACCCTCGAGCAGCATCTGCACCAAAGGTGAGCCCTCCAGCATCTCCACGATCTGCGTGGGGCCCTTCTGCATTTTGCCACTCGACGCGCCTAACCGGTTGCTGGCCCGCTGGCTAGTGGCCATCTTGGCGACGAAATCTACGACAAACACCGCTGGTCTGGTTGCTCCAGACTGGCCCTTGCTCCCCTCCAAAGGAGCAATCCCTCTGACCTTGCTGGTCAGAACCAACAGCTGATTTCCGAATCCTCCTGCAATTGCTTTTGCCAAGGCTTGTTTGCTTCGATCAAGTCGCCGACACCGCCGACAGCGAGAGCCTGCGTGGGACAGCTCGTGAGCCGACTCCTGGACATCGTCGACCTTCAGGGACCACGTGGCTGCGGAGACAAGCTACCCCTCATCACCTGTTTGCACCCGACATCGCCTGGTACCCACCTGGTGCCACGCTGGTCACTGGCTAGTGACTGTGAACACTGTCCCCTCTGCTTACAGGTCTTCAACATCTCCGATCCACTCTTGGATCCACTGCATCTCTTCCCGACCGACCGCCTGCAGCACTTTTGTCTACAGGCCCCACGGAACAGATAGAAGAAACCCGACGCACTTCGAGGCCTATGCACCCGCTTCCTGTGGGTGAGGTAAAGCTGGTACTCCGGTGCCCATGTGTAGTAATACATCTCTAGTGCCTGTGTTCCAAATCTTAAGTTCCTAGTCAACCCGGAAGATCTCCTTTGCAGTAACTTTGTACTTTTTACGCACCCATTGAAACCTATGGGAGCACGCGTGTGACTATTTGCTCTGCACACGCCACCCGTGGACCTCCTGGTCACTAACTGACGTTAGCTCCTTGTAGGCCCAGCGATTCTAGAGGCCCTAGGCCTTTTCCCTTTTCTGTTCGTGGTACTTATACCACTATTTTAGTATATGGTTTGAGTGGCCACCAGGGCCTATCCATATAAAGTGCAACTTCTGTGTATTCTGTGATAATCTTGTTTGACGATTTGTGCTCCTGTGCTCATAAAGAGACTAGGGGTTACTTTGAGAAATAAATACATATATATTTTGAATATATATCTGTGTGGTGTCCTTTCATTGGTATAAAAGGGGGTTACTATTGGTAAAACAGCTTGCTTAACACGTTTCACGAGTTTAGCCTCAAAGACTGCTTAGCCTACGCTACCACTAGGGCAGCTAGTCCAAAAAGGTTGACTTACAACCACACCATAAGGGTTGCTTGGCATGGTACAAGGTGGTCACTAGAACTAGTGAACAGCATATACCAGGCCAACTTCTCACATTGGTGAGCAGCGGTTGGATTTGAGCTTGCTGTGTTTTACCATTGTAATCTCTTGGTTACCAATTGAAAGATCACATAGGTACCTGTAGGTACATATAAAACAAGATTAGATATACATAAGTTCTACTGAACTTAGTTGTTGTAGAGCAAAGGGAGTAGCACACCCTGACTACAACTACTAGATAGGTTTAGTAGGTAAACCCAAGTGTAGGTAGATTGCAACACATCCACCCACACTTAAGAGCAATGGCTGGGGCAGAGGGGTCCACTGTACCCATCTCTGTTGAGAGTGACCCCCCGAGGGCACCATCCATCTATGCTACCCTTAATCAAAATGAGCTCAGGCAGCTGGCAACTCTTAGAGGCCTTAAACAGCCCAAGAACCCTACCTCTGCTTTGCTCAGAGAGCTCTTGCAAGAAGATGAAAATCAAAAAGAGCTCAGGAAAGCTTCCCAGTTAGCCCCCTTAGGGACAGGAACAGGAGGCCCCCCTTCTGAAGATGCCACTGAGGTACCCCTTTCCAATAGTCACCCCTTAGATGGGATGCCTACCACAGAGGATGAGAGTGAAAAGGATACTGACAGTAGTGAGGATGAAGGGAGAACTAGCCCAGTGCCAAGTGTTATACTTGGCCCAGCTAAACTAAGGCTATTGGGGACTGACAGTGGGTTCACCCCACTGGATCTCCCCAGTGGACTTAACACAGGGCTTGGAAGGCAAAGGAATCGCTCAGGTGACTCCAATGCTTCCCATGGCTCTAGAGGCTCTCAAGGTCACTCCAGGAGAAGGATGACCACCCCTCAGAGGAGGGAACATGAGGCCAAGATGCAAGAAGCCCAGCTGAGGATCAGGAAGCAGGAGCTAGAAGTAGCCCTGATGGAAGAAAAACTGAGCAAGGCTAGGCAGCATAGAGAGAGTGGGTCTATACCCACTGGTGGCAGCAATGTCCCTAGGGACAAAGATAGGGTCTTTGACAATAGGAACCTGTCCAAGATTGTGCCCCCCTACAAAAGTGGGGATGACATCCACAAATGGATGACTGCTCTTGAGAGAGCCTGCAAAGTGCAGCAGGTTCCTGAAGACCAGTGGGCAGCAATCTTATGGCTCTCCTTTGAGGGGAGAGGCAGAGATAGACTCCTCACTGTTAGAGAAGAGGATGTCAGAAATTACAGAGTCCTGAAGAGTGTCCTAGTTGATGGGTTAGGCTTAACCACTGAACAGTACAGGTTAATGTTCAGAGACACCCAGAAGACACAGACTCAGGACTGGTCTGAATATGTGGAATGTGCCACTAAGGCTTTGGAGGGTTGGTTGCTGGGAAGTAAGGTGTCTGATTATACAGGATTGTACAATTTGATGATGAGAGAGCAGATTTTAAGTAATTGTCAAAACCAGCTTCTCCATCAACACCTGGTAGACTCAGATTTGACCTCTCCCCAAGAATTGGGAAAGAGGGCAGATAAATGGGTCAGGACCAGGATCAGGCCTAAAAACCAGGGTGGTGACCAAAAGAAAGATACCACCAAGCCTCAAGAGAAGGGTGGGGATAAAGAAAAAGAGAAACCTTCCTCAGGGCCCCAAAACTCCACACAGGGTGGTGGGTCCCAAGCTCCCTCCTCTACCACAGCTAAAAAGCCCTACTGCCATGAGTGTAAAACTCCTGGGCATTGGAAAACTGACAGCGGTTGCCCAAGGGCTAAAAACAAAACTGTTCCTCCAATTACTCCTGTCACACCACCTATTACTGTCAGCAGTAATCCCCCAGGTGGTGGGAGTGCCCCCAGAAATCTGGGTGGGTTTACTTGGGGAACACAGGGGGACCCTGGCTTAGCCAATTCCCCTACAGCAACCACTCTTGTCTGTGATGGTGGCATGGGGTTTGCCAACTTCACTGCCTGTCCCAACACTTTGGGTAGGTACAGACAGGAGCCCTACATCAATGGTACAAAAGCTGAGGCCTACAGAGACACTGGGGCTAGCATCACAATGGTGGCCCATTGGCTAGTTCCCTCTGAGCAGCTTTTGCCCGGTTTCTCCTACCAGGTGACTAACATTGATGGCAAACAGAACAGTCATCCCATGGCAGAGGTATGTCTCAGCTGGGGAGGGGTCACTGGCCCTAAAAGGGTAGCAGTGTCCCCAACCTTGCCTGTAGACTGCTTACTGGGGAATGACTTAGAACTCTCAGCTTGGGCTGGAGTTGAACAAGACACCCATTCTAAAATGGTAGGCCTTTCACAAAAGGGTAGGGGGGTTGTGCCATTCACAACCCCTGTCCAAATAGATTTCCTCCCTGAAAAGGTTGGAAGGGCAGTGGTAGCCACAGCCCAGGCACAGACAGACTTCCCTGTAGGGACTGGCAGAGCTGTGACAGTCACAGCTCAAACACAAACTGAGTGCCCCCCTGAAAAGGTTGGCAAGGCTGTAATGGTCTCAGCCTATACTCAGACTGACATAGGTGTAGTGAAGCCTGAAACAATGGATCACTCCACACAAACTGAGAGTAGTGGGGAGGAAGAAAAGTCTCCCTCTCCCCAGACATTAGGAAAAGGTCAGCCTCCTCAGGGATCTGACCTCACCCCTTGTGAAGGAACTGCCCCAGAGGTAGCCAGGCCTGGCCTGGCAGAGCCTCTGATGTCAGTGGCCCCTTCCAAGGTGGGATCCAGTCTGGTGCAGGTAGCCTGCCTCTCTCTACCCTGCCTCAGTCAGCCCAGGGCTGCAGAGGTCAGGGAGGCCAGTGGACCCCCAGAGGGCCCCTGTCCACAAGAACCCCCCCATCAAAAGAATGAGGATTGCCTGGCTAGTAGCCCTAGTCAGGTGATGGGTAAAAACATTCCTGAGGGATCTCCTTTACAGGTAGTTAGGGACCTCCCCCAGGGGGATTCTGTTGGGCACAGGCAAACATGGGACCTTAGGGCCCCAAACCTGACCTGTCCCTCCAGTAAGCCCACAAAAGGGACCCAGCCTCCAGCTTTAGGTAGCCAGAGGCTGACCCTGAGAGCACAGTGCAACTCAGTTAAAGGAAGAAAGGCATCCATGGTGGAGGATGATTGGAGGAAGCTGAGGCCTCACTTTGAGGACACTCACTTCAGTACTCCATCTCAACACCAGCCTTTTACTTTGCCAAGACACACCACAGGTAGAGATTCCCTATGGTGGAGACCCTCTGATACCCTTAGGGTGAGGGATTGCTTAGTGGACCATGAGACAGGGGGTAACCATGCCAGTGCTGGTTCCTCCTTATATGGCCACTTGGGCAATATAGGCTTACCTGGTCAAGGTCAGCCTTATCTCCCTTCGTTTGGGGGGGGGTTGTGTAGGAAGGTGGATATCTGACTATGGTTACCCCCAAATTTTTGCCTAGTGTCTAGCTGGTTTTTCGACTTAGTTGGCCTGAGATCCTGCCATTCAGGCTCTCAGGCTATCTGCTCTCTCTGTAAAATGGACTCCATGTACCCTAGGTACATACCCAATTGGTTGGATCACCCTGTCAGCCCCTGTACCAGTGTACACTAGGTACCCAGGGCATTGGTGTATCCAAGGCCTGCCAGGGGCTGAAGCATGTATTATGCCACCCCAGGCTTGGCCTAACAATCTGACACAACTGGCTGATCACTCAGCTGGGGTAAGTTGGTGTAATCACCTCTTACTTAGGTGTAGTATACCTATACCTAAACTTAAATGGGACACCTGGTAACCTATAAGTCACTCCTATGGCAGGCCTTAACAATCCTGAAGGCAGAGTGCTTGGTTCCATGTGAGATGGTGCTCTGGCATGAGCTGAGCCTGTCTGCAGTGGTCGGAACAACTTCCTTCTACTGTTTCCAGATATCGTCATACCATATACTCTTAAGTGCATTATGAACCTCGCGGTTAAATGCTATCTTTGGTTTGGCTTTATCAAAACATGTCGAGTAAGGTGTCATACGAATTGGAATACTAACCCCTCGCCAATTCTGGCGACGGGGTTAGCATTCCACCCTTCTAGAGGGACACGACATGTACAGTACCTGAAACCCGGGTAAAATCAGACATAGCCTCAGCTCCACAAAATGGATGCTGCCACCACAGACACAAGTCTGCCCTCCTGCTGCTGGGAGTCCTTCCAGCTTGGGAGGTGTGGACAAAGGGTTTCCTGCCAGGGGAGGTGCGTGCACCACCCCAGACAGGATTTTGTGTATTGGTCAGGTAGGGCTTGAAAGAAACCAGACATGCCTGTGGCTCACAAGGAGCCTCGGTGCATATGCCAGTTCAAACCGGTCCTGGGGCACACCAGTCCCGGGCCTGGGGCGAGCTGGACAAAGGATTGGGGGTGTAACCACCCCCCTTCCTGGTCCCACCCATAGGGAGGGACCTAGCAGGTAGTCCGGCCCCTAGAATCCGCTTAAAGGTAGGAGCTGTGTCCTAAAGACTTCAGACATCCTGGAATCAACTTGAAACTAAGAAGAAGACGGGAACTTCGACATTCTGCTGCACAGAAGACTGAAGAAAATCTCCCCTGTGGTCAGGGAGTGACCACCTTGCTAACGCAAGCACCATCCAGCGAATCACCGTCTGCTTTGCCGCCGCCTCCCGCCGGAGCCCGAGCCCAGAGACTGACAAGACCTGGACCTCCAGACCTCTCACCGCCCGATCCACAGTCCCTGCAAAGAGGAGACCCGTGGAGGCACCGAGACACGTGGAGCCAGCCATCTTGAAACGACTACGACAAGCTGACCAGTGCAACAACCGAGGCTCCCTCCAAGTTGTGCTTTGGGTCCTGAGAAGCCCAACCCTCGAGCAGCATCTGCACCAAAGGTGAGCCCTCCAGCATCTCCACGATCTGCGTGGGGCCCTTATGCATTTTGCCACTCGACGCGCCTAACCGGTTGCTGGCCCGCTGGCTAGTGGCCATCTTGGCGACGAAATCTACGACAAACACCGCTGGTCTGGTTGCTCCAGACTGGCCCTTGCTCCCCTCCAAAGGAGCAATCCCTCTGACCTTGCTGGTCAGAACCAACAGCTGATTTCCGAATCCTCCTGCAATTGCTTTTGCCAAGGCTTGTTTGCTTCGATCAAGTCGCCGACACCGCCGACAGCGAGAGCCTGCGTGGGACAGCTCGTGAGCCGACTCCTGGACGTCGTCGACCTTCAGGGACCACGTGGCTGCGGAGACAAGCTACCCCTCATCACCTGTTTGCACCCGACATCGCCTGGTACCCACCTGGTGCCACGCTGGTCACTGGCTAGTGACTGTGAACACTGTCCCCTCTGCTTACAGGTCTTCAACATCTCCGATCCACTCTTGGATCCACTGCATCTCTTCCCGACCGACCGCCTGCAGCACTTTTGTCTACAGGCCCCACGGAACAGATAGAAGAAACCCGACGCACTTCGAGGCCTATGCACCCGCTTCCTGTGGGTGAGGTAAAGCTGGTACTCCGGTGCCCATGTGTAGTAATACATCTCTAGTGCCTGTGTTCCAAATCTTAAGTTCCTAGTCAACCCGGAAGATCTCCTTTGCAGTAACTTTGTACTTTTTACGCACCCATTGAAACCTATGGGAGCACGCGTGTGACTATTTGCTCTGCACACGCCACCCGTGGACCTCCTGGTCACTAACTGACGTTAGCTCCTTGTAGGCCCAGCGATTCTAGAGGCCCTAGGCCTTTTCCCTTTTCTGTTCGTGGTACTTATACCACTATTTTAGTATATGGTTTGAGTGGCCACCAGGGCCTATCCATATAAAGTGCAACTTCTGTGTATTCTGTGATAATCTTGTTTGACGATTTGTGCTCCTGTGCTCATAAAGAGACTAGGGGTTACTTTGAGAAATAAATACATATATATTTTGAATATATATCTGTGTGGTGTCCTTTCATTGGTATAAAAGGGGGTTACTATTGGTAAAACAGCTTGCTTAACACGTTTCACGAGTTTAGCCTCAAAGACTGCTTAGCCTACGCTACCACTAGGGCAGCTAGTCCAAAAAGGTTGACTTACAACCACACCATAAGGGTTGCTTGGCATGGTACAAGGTGGTCACTAGAACTAGTGAACAGCATATACCAGGCCAACTTCTCACAGACACTGACTGACACTGACTGACACTGACTGACACTGACTGACACTGACTGACACTGACTGACTGACTGACTGACTGACTGACTGACTGACACTGACTGACTGACACTGACTGACTGACACTGACTGACACTGACTGACTGACACTGACTGACTGACTGACACTGACTGACTGACTGACACTGACTGACTGACTGACACTGACTGACTGACTGACACTGACTGACTGACACTGACTGACTGACTGACTGACTGACACTGACTGACACTGACTGACTGACTGACACTGACTGACACTGACTGACTGACTGACACTGACTGACACTGACTGACTGACTGACACTGACTGACACTGACTGACTGACTGACACTGACTGACTGACACTGACTGACTGACACTGACTGACTGACACTGACTGACTGACACTGACTGACTGACACTGACTGACTGACACTGACTGACTGACACTGACTGACTGACACTGACTGACACTGACTGACACTGACTGACTGACACTGACTGACTGACACTGACTGACTGACACTGACTGACTGACACTGACTGACTGACACTGACTGACTGACACTGACTGACTGACACTGACTGACTGACACTGACTGACTGACACTGACTGACTGACTGACTGACACTGACTGACTGACACTGACTGACTGACACTGACTGACTGACACTGACTGACACTGACTGACACTGACTGACACTGACACTGACTGACACTGACTGACACTGACTGACACTGACTGACACTGACACTGACTGACTGACTGACTGACACTGACTGACTGACTGACTGACTGACTGACTGACACTGACTGACTGACACTGACTGACTGACTGACACTGACTGACTGACTGACACTGACTGACTGACTGACACTGACTGACTGACTGACACTGACTGACTGACTGACACTGACTGACTGACTGACACTGACTGACACTGACTGACTGACTGACACTGACTGACTGACTGACACTGACTGACTGACTGACACTGACTGACTGACTGACTGACTGACACTGACTGACACTGACTGACTGACTGACACTGACTGACACTGACTGACTGACTGACACTGACTGACACTGACTGACTGACTGACACTGACTGACACTGACTGACTGACTGACACTGACTGACACTGACTGACTGACTGACACTGACTGACACTGACTGACTGACTGACACTGACTGACTGACACTGACTGACTGACACTGACTGACTGACACTGACTGACTGACACTGACTGACTGACACTGACTGACTGACACTGACTGACTGACACTGACTGACTGACACTGACTGACTGACACTGACTGACTGACACTGACTGACTGACACTGACTGACTGACACTGACTGACACTGACTGACACTGACTGACTGACACTGACTGACACTGACTGACTGACACTGACTGACACTGACTGACACTGACTGACTGACACTGACTGACTGACACTGACTGACTGACACTGACTGACACTGACTGACTGACACTGACTGACTGACTGACACTGACTGACTGACTGACACTGACTGACACTGACTGACTGACTGACACTGACTGACACTGACTGACTGACTGACACTGACTGACTGACTGACACTGACTGACTGACTGACACTGACTGACTGACTGACTGACTGACACTGACTGACACTGACTGACTGACTGACACTGACTGACACTGACTGACTGACTGACACTGACTGACACTGACTGACTGACTGACACTGACTGACACTGACTGACTGACTGACACTGACTGACACTGACTGACTGACTGACACTGACTGACACTGACTGACTGACTGACACTGACTGACTGACACTGACTGACTGACACTGACTGACTGACACTGACTGACTGACACTGACTGACTGACACTGACTGACTGACACTGACTGACTGACACTGACTGACTGACACTGACTGACTGACACTGACTGACTGACACTGACTGACACTGACTGACACTGACTGACTGACACTGACTGACACTGACTGACTGACACTGACTGACACTGACTGACACTGACTGACTGACACTGACTGACTGACACTGACTGACTGACACTGACTGACACTGACTGACAGACACTGACTGACTGACACTGACTGACTGACACTGACTGACTGACACTGACTGACTGACACTGACTGACTGACACTGACTGACTGACACTGACTGACACTGACTGACACTGACTGACACTGACTGACACTGACTGACACTGACTGACACTGACTGACACTGACTGACACTGACTGACACTGACTGACACTGACTGACACTGACACTGACTGACTGACTGACTGACTGACTGACTGACTGACTGACACTGACTGACACTGACTGACTGACTGACTGACACTGACTGACTGACTGACACTGACTGACTGACTGACACTGACTGACTGACTGACACTGACTGACTGACTGACACTGACTGACTGACACTGACTGACTGACACTGACTGACTGACACTGACTGACTGACACTGACTCACTGACTGACACTGACTCACTGACTGACACTGACTGACTGACTGACACTGACTGACTGACACTGACTGACTGACACTGACTGACTGACACTGACTGACTGACACTGACTGACTGACACTGACTGACTGACACTGACTGACTGACACTGACTGACACTGACTGACTGACACTGACTGACACTGACTGACTGACACTGACTGACACTGACTGACTGACACTGACTGACTGACACTGACTGACTGACACTGACTGACTGACACTGACTGACTGACACTGACTGACTGACACTGACTGACTGACACTGACACTGACACTGACACTGACTGACTGACACTGACTGACACTGACACTGACACTGACTGACTGACACTGACTGACTGACACTGACTGACTGACACTGACTGACTGACACTGACTGACTGACACTGACTGACTGACACTGACTGACTGACACTGACTGACACTGACTGACTGACACTGACTGACTGACTGACACTGACTGACTGACTGACACTGACTGACTGACTGACACTGACTGACTGACTGACACTGACTGACTGACTGACACTGACTGACTGACACTGACGGACTGACACTGACTGACACTGACAGACACTGACTGACTGACACTGACTGACTGACACTGACTGACTGACACTGACTGACTGACACTGACTGACTGACACTGACTGACTGACACTGACTGACTGACACTGACTGACACTGACAGACACTGACTGACTGACACTGACTGACTGACACTGACTGACTGACACTGACTGACTGACACTGACTGACACTGACTGACACTGACTGACACTGACTGACACTGACTGACAGACACTGACTGACACTGACTGACACTGACTGACACTGACTGACACTGACTGACACTGACTGACACTGACTGACACTGACTGACACTGACTGACACTGACTGACACTGACTGACACTGACTGACACTGACTGACTGACTGACTGACTGACACTGACTGACTGACTGACACTGACTGACTGACTGACACTGACTGACTGACTGACACTGACTGACTGACTGACACTGACTGACTGACACTGACTGACTGACACTGACTCACTGACTGACACTGACTCACTGACTGACACTGACTGACTGACTGACACTGACTGACTGACACTGACTGACTGACACTGACTGACTGACACTGACTGACACTGACTGACTGACACTGACTGACTGACACTGACTGACACTGACTGACTGACACTGACTGACTGACACTGACTGACTGACACTGACTGACTGACACTGACTGACTGACACTGACTGACTGACACTGACTGACACTGACTGACACTGACTGACACTGACTGACACTGACTGACACTGACTGACACTGACTGACACTGACTGACACTGACTGACACTGACTGACACTGACTGACACTGACTGACACTGACTGACACTGACTGACACTGACTGACACTGACTGACACTGACTGACACTGACTGACACTGACTGACTGACTGACTGACTGACTGACTGACACTGACTGACTGACTGACACTGACTGACTGACTGACACTGACTGACTGACACTGACTGACTGACTGACACTGACTGACTGACACTGACTGACTGACTGACACTGACTGACTGACACTGACTCACTGACTGACACTGACTGACTGACTGACACTGACTGACTGACACTGACTGACTGACACTGACTGACTGACACTGACTGACTGACACTGACTGACTGACACTGACTGACTGACACTGACTGACTGACACTGACTGACACTGACTGACTGACACTGACTGACACTGACTGACTGACACTGACTGACACTGACTGACTGACACTGACTGACTGACACTGACTGACTGACACTGACTGACTGACACTGACTGACTGACACTGACTGACTGACACTGACTGACTGACACTGACACTGACACTGACACTGACTGACTGACACTGACTGACTGACACTGACTGACTGACACTGACTGACTGACACTGACTGACTGACACTGACTGACTGACACTGACTGACTGACACTGACTGACACTGACTGACTGACACTGACTGACACTGACTGACTGACACTGACTGACTGACTGACACTGACTGACTGACTGACACTGACTGACTGACACTGACTGACTGACACTGACGGACTGACACTGACTGACACTGACAGACACTGACTGACAGACACTGACTGACTGACACTGACTGACTGACACTGACTGACTGACACTGACTGACTGACACTGACTGACACTGACTGACACTGACTGACACTGACTGACTGACACTGACTGACACTGACTGACACTGACTGACACTGACTGACACTGACTGACTGACACTGACTGACACTGACTGACACTGACTGACACTGACTGTAGGAGAGTAGGGTCTGCTATCCTATGGTCACCCCAAATTTTTGCTTTTTGCTTCACTGGTTTTTGACATATTGAGGCTGTGGGCCTGCCAATCAGACCCCCAGCCTGCTGTTCTCTCTACTAAACTAAAACTATGCACCCTAGGTGCATAACCAATTGGAAGTGGATCACCCTGTCAGCCCCTGTACCAGTGTACACTAGGTACCCAGGGCATTGGTGTACCCAAGGCCTGCCAAGGGCTGCAGCATGTATTATGCCACCCCAGGCTTGGCCTAACGATTTGACACAACTGGCTGATCACTCAGCTGGGGTAAGTTGGTGTAATCACCTCTTACTTAGGTGTAGTATACCTATACCTAACCTTAAATGGGACACCTGGTAACCTATAAGTCACTCCTATAGCAGGCCTTAACAATCCTGAAGGCAGAGTGCTTGGTTCCATGTGAGATGGTGCTCTGGCATGAGCTGAGCCTGTCTACAGTGGTCGGAACAACTTCCTTCTACTGTTTCCAGATATCGTCATACCATATACTCTTAAGTGCATTATGAACCTCGCGGTTAAATGCTATCTTTGGTTTGGCTTTATCAAAACATGTCGAGTAAGGTGTCATACGAATTGGAATACTAACCCCTCGCCAATTCTGGCGACGGGGTTAGCATTCCACCCTTCTAGAGGGACACGACATGTACAGTACCTGAAACCCGGGTAAAATCAGACATAGCCTCAGCTCCACAAAATGGATGCTGCCACCACAGACACAAGTCTGCCCTCCTGCTGCTGGGAGTCCTTCCAGCTTGGGAGGTGTGGACAAAGGGTTTCCTGCCAGGGGAGGTGCGTGCACCACCCCAGACAGGATTTTGTGTATTGGTCAGGTAGGGCTTGAAAGAAACCAGACATGCCTGTGGCTCACAAGGAGCCTCGGTGCATATGCCAGTTCAAACCGGTCCTGGGGCACACCAGTCCCGGGCCTGGGGCGAGCTGGACAAAGGATTGGGGGTGTAACCACCCCCCTTCCTGGTCCCACCCTTAGGGAGGGACCTAGCAGGTAGTCCGGCCCCTAGAATCCGCTTAAAGGTAGGAGCTGTGTCCTAAGACTTCAGACATCCTGGAATCAACTTGAAACTAAGAAGAAGACGGGAACTTCGACATTCTGCTGCACAGAAGACTGAAGAAAATCTCCCCTGTGGTCAGGGAGTGACCACCTTGCTAACGCAAGCACCATCCAGCGAATCACCGTCTGCTTTGCCGCCGCCTCCCGCCGGAGCCCGAGCCCAGAGACTGACAAGACCTGGACCTCCAGACCTCTCACTGCCCGATCCACAGTCCCTGAAAAGAGGAGACCCGTGGAGGCACCGAGACACGTGGAGCCAGCCATCTTGGAACGACTACGACAAGCTGACCAGTGCAACAACCGAGGCTCCCTCCAAGTTGTGCTTTGGGTCCTGAGAAGCCCAACCCTCGAGCAGCATCTGCACCAAAGGTGAGCCCTCCAGCATCTCCACGATCTGCGTGGGGCCCTTCTGCATTTTGCCACTCGACGCGCCTAACCGGTTGCTGGCCCGCTGGCTAGTGGCCATCTTGGCGACGAAATCTACGACAAACACCGCTGGTCTGGTTGCTCCAGACTGGCCCTTGCTCCCCTCCAAAGGAGCAATCCATCTGACCTTGCTGGTCAGAACCAACAGCTGATTTCCGAATCCTCCTGCAATTGCTTTTGCCAAGGCTTGTTTGCTTCGATCAAGTCGCCGACACCGCCGACAGCGAGAGCCTGCGTGGGACAGCTCGTGAGCCGACTCCTGGACGTCGTCGACCTTCAGGGACCACGTGGCTGCGGAGACAAGCTACCCCTCATCACCTGTTTGCACCCGACATCGCCTGGTACCCACCTGGTGCCACGCTGGTCACTGGCTAGTGACTGTGAACACTGTCCCCTCTGCTTACAGGTCTTCAACATCTCCGATCCACTCTTGGATCCACTGCATCTCTTCCCGACCGACCGCCTGCAGCATCTTTGTCCCAGGCTCAACGGAACAGATAGAAGAAACCCGACGCACTTTGAGGCCTATGCACCCGCTTCCTGTGGGTGAGGTAAAGCTGGTACTCCGGTGCCCATGTGTAGTAATACATCTCTAGTGCCTGTGTTCCAAATCTTAAGTTCCTAGGTCATCCGGAAGATTCCTTTTGCAGTAACTTTGTACTTTTTACGCACCCATTGAAACCTATGGGAGCCCGCGTGTGACTATTTGCTCTGCACACGCCACCCGTGGACCTCCTGGTCACTAACTGACGTTAGCTCCTTGTAGGCCCAGCGATTCTAGAGGCCCTAGGCCTTTTCCCTTTCCTGTTCGTGGTACTTATACCACTATTTTAGTATATGGTTTGAGTGGCCACCAGGGCCTATCCATATAAAGTGCAACTTCTGTGTATTCTGTGATAATCTTGTTTGACGATTTGTGCTCCTGTGCTCATAAAGAGACTAGGGGTTACTTTGAGAAATAAATACATATATATTTTGAATATATATCTGTGTGGTGTCCTTTCATTGGTATAAAAGGGGGTTACTATTGGTAAAACAGCTTGCTTAACACGCATCACGAGTTTAGCCTCAAAGACTGCTTAGCCTACGCTACCACTAGGGCAGCTAGTCCAAAAAGGTTGACTTACAACCACACCATAAGGGTTGCTTGGCATGGTACAAGGTGGTCACTAGAACTAGTGAACAGCATATACCAGGCCAACTTCTCACATTGGTGAGCAGCGGTTGGATTTGAGCTTGCTGTGTTTTACCATTGTAATCTCTTGGTTACCAATTGAAAGATCACATAGGTACCTGTAGGTACATATAAAACAAGATTAGATATACATAAGTTCTACTGAACTTAGTTGTGGTAGAGCAAAGGGAGTAGCACACCCTGACTACAACTACTAGATAGGTTTAGTAGGTAAACCCAAGTGTAGGTAGATTGCAACACATCCACCCACACTTAAGAGCAATGGCTGGGGCAGAGGGGTCCACTGTACCCATCTCTGTTGAGAGTGACCCCCCGAGGGCACCATCCATCTATGCTACCCTTAATCAGAATGAGCTCAGGCATTTGGCAACTCTTAGAGGCCTTAAACAGCCCAAGAACCCAAACTCTGCTGAGCTCAGAGAGCTCTTACAGAATGATGAGAATCAGAGAGCACTCAAGAAAGCTTCCCAGTTAGCCCCCTTAGGGACAGGAACAGGAGGCCCCCCTTCTAAAGATGCCACTGAAGTACCCCTTCCCAATAGTCACCCCTTAGATGGGATGCCTACCACAGAGGATGAGAGTGAAAAGGATACTGACAGTAGTGAGGATGAAGGGAGAACTAGCCCAGTGCCAAGTATTATACTTGGCCCAGCTAAACCAAGGCTATTGGGGACTGACAGTGGGTTCAACCCACTGGATCTCCCCAGTGGACTTAACACAGGGCTTGGAAGGCAAAGGAATCGCTCAGGTGACTCCAATGCTTCCCATGGCTCTAGAGGCTCTCAAGGTCACTCCAGGAGAAGGATGACCACCCCTCAGAGGAGGGAACATGAGGCCAAGATGCAAGAGGCCCAGCTGAGGATCAGGAAGCAGGAGCTAGAAGTAGCCCTGATGGAAGAGAAACTTAGCAAGGCTAGACAGCATAAAGAGAGTGGGTCTATACCCACTGGTGGCAGCATTGTCCCTAAGGACAAAGATAGGGTTTTCGACAATAGAAACCTGTCTAAGGTTGTGCCCCCCTACAAAAGTGGGGATGACATCCACAAGTGGATAACTGCTCTTGAGAGAGCCTGCAAAGTACAGCAGGTTCCTGAAGATCAGTGGGCAGCAATCCTCTGGCTCTCCTTTGAAGGAAGAGGCAGAGACAGACTCCTCACTGTTAGAGAAGAGGATGTCAGAAACTACAGAGTCCTGAAGAGTGTTCTAGTTGATGGGTTAGGCTTAACCACTGAGCAGTACAGGTTAATGTTCAGAGACACCCAAAAGACACAGACTCAGGACTGGTCTGAATACATTGAATGTGCCACTAAGGCTTTGGAGGGTTGGTTGCTGGGAAGTAAGGTATCTGATTTTACAGGATTGTATAATTTGATGATGAGAGAACAGATTTTAAATAACTGTCAAAACCAGCAACTGCATCAACACTTGGTTGACTCTGATCTGACCTCTCCCCAAGAATTGGGAAAGAAGGCAGACAAATGGGTCAGAACCAGGGTTAAGCAAAAGAACCAGAACCAGGGCCAAGGGGGTGATCAGAAGAAAACAGACCAAAAGGGTGGAGATCAGAAACCTAAAGACCAGAAGTCTTCAACAGGGCCCCAAACTACTGCTAAGGAGGGTGGGTCCCAACAGTCCAAGAAGAAGAAAGAAGGTCAGAAGAAACCCTGGTGCAATCATTGTAAAAATACAACTCACTGGACTAGTGATTGCAAAAAGGGTGGAGCCCCCAACACTGTTGCCCCTAAGGCACCTGCTCCCAGTACTACTGTTAGCAGTGTTGGTCCCCAGACAAAGGGTGTAGTGGGAATCACTATGGGAACTGAAGGAGATTCTGACTTAGACAGAACCCTGACACAGGCAGTCTTGATCTGTGATGGGGACATTGATTTGTCCCTGACTGTGAGCCCCAGTAACCTGGGCAAGTACAGACAGACTCCTTTAATTAATGACAAAGTGGCTCAAGCCTACAGGGACACATGTGCCAGTGTCACTATGGTGACACCAGGCTTTGTGGATCCTGGACAGTACATACCAGGTGAGAACTACCTGGTGACCAATGCCAGCAATGCCACTACTTCACATAGTGTGGCAGTTGTTAACTTCTCATGGGGAGGGGTAACTGGCCTCAAAAGGGTTGTGGTTAGTGCAGACCTCCCAGTAGAATGTTTGTTGGGCAATGACCTAGAGAGTTCTCTATGGTCAGAAGTGGAGTACAGGACTCATGCAGAGATGTTAGGTATATCATCACATGTCCTTGCTGTGACCAGGTCACAGGCCAAAAAGTGCCTCACTGAACCTCAGGTCTTGGATCCTGGAACAATGGACCAAGCACCTACCAAGAAGAAGAACAGGAGGGTCAAGGCTGTGCCTTCCCCCCTGCCTCAGAGTGATGATCAGCCTTCCCAGGAAGCTGATCTAGAGGACCCTGAAGGAACTGTCCCTGAAGAGCTTGAACCTGATCAGGTTGAGTTTCTGGGGACAGGGGGACCTTCAAGGGCTGACTTGAGGCAGGCTCAGTTATCCTGTCCCTCTCTTGAACCCCTCAGACAGCTGGCTGCTGCTGAGGCTGCTGGGAATGCTCAAGGTACCCATAAAGTGTATTGGGATGAAGGGCTCCTTTATTCAGAGGCTAGAGACCCCAAGCCTGGTGCAACCAGGAGGTTGGTTATACCTCTGCAATTTAGGGGCTTCCTTCTTACCTTGGCCCATGATATTCCTTTAGCAGGACACCTAGGCCAGAACAAGACCTGGGACAGACTTGTCCCTCACTTTCACTGGCCTCATATGAATGAAGATACAAAGGAGTTTTGTCGCTCCTGTGTTACCTGCCAAGCCAGTGGCAAATCAGGTGGCACAACAAAGGCCCCCCTGATACCACTACCTGTGGTGGGGGTTCCCTTTGAAAGAGTGGGAATAGACATAGTGGGTCCCATGGATCCTCCCACTGCATCTGGGCACAGATTTATACTGGTGGTAGTGGATCATGCCACCAGGTATCCAGAGGCAATTCCCCTTAGGACCACTACAGCACCTGTTGTGGCCAGGGCCCTGCTGGGAGTATTCTCCAGAGTGGGGTTTCCTAAGGAGGTAGTATCTGACAGAGGTACCAACTTTATGTCAGGATACTTGACAGCTATGTGGAAGGAATGTGGTGTCAACTACAAGTTCACCACCCCTTATCACCCACAATGCAATGGGCTTGTTGAGAGATTCAACAAGACCCTAAAGGGTATGATCAAAGGATTACCTGAAAAGCTCAGGCGAAGATGGGATATCCTTCTACCCTGCCTTCTGTTTGCTTACAGAGAGGTCCCACAAAAAGGAGTTGGCTACAGCCCCTTTGAATTGTTGTTTGGGCACCCTGTGAGAGGCCCACTGTGTTTGGTGAAGGAAGGCTGGGAGTTACCTCTCAAAAAGCCTAAGCTAGACATAGTGGACTATGTACTTGGTCTCCGCTCCAGGATGGCTGAGTATATGGAGAAGGCATCTAAAAACCTTGAGGCAAGCCAGGCCTTACAGAAAGCTTGGCATGACCAAAAGGCTGTCTTGGTTGAGTATCAGCCAGGACAGAAGGTATGGGTGTTGGAGCCAGTGGCCCCAGCAGCACTCCAAGACAAATGGTCTGGACCCCATACAATCCTGGAAAAGAAGGGAGAGGTCACCTACTTGGTGGACCTAGGAACTCCCAGGAGTCCCCACAGGGTACTCCATGTTAACAGGCTTAAAGCATATGTTGACAGGGCAGACATGGGCTTGCTCATGGCTACAGATGAGGGACAGGAGGAAGAGAGTGACCCTCTCCCAGACCTGTTGTCTCAGAACCCTGAAGATGGCTCAGTTGAAGGAGTGACCCTTGGAGGCAACCTCACTGCCCATCAGCAGACTGAATGTAGACAGGTTCTACAATCATTTTCACATATGTTTTCCTTGATACCTAGTCAAACTGACTGGTGTACCCATGTTGTGGACACTGGTGACAGTCTGCCTGTAAAGAACAAACTTTACAGACAACCTGACCACGTCAGGGACTGTATAAAGGCTGAGGTACATAAAATGCTGGAATTAGGTGTCATTGAACCCTCAGAGAGCCCCTGGGCTAGCCCAGTGGTTCTGGTCCCCAAACCTCACACCAAAGATGGCAAGAGAGAGATGAGGTTCTGTGTGGACTACAGAGGACTCAATGCTGTCACCAGGACAGATGCACACCCTATTCCAAGGGCAGATGAGCTCATAGACAAACTAGCTTCTGCAAAGTTTTTGAGCACATTTGACTTGACAGCTGGCTATTGGCAAATCAGATTAGCTGAGGAGTCTAAGGCCAAAACAGCATTCTCAACCCCAGGCGGGCATTATCAGTTTGTGGTGATGCCCTTTGGTCTGAAGAATGCACCTGCCACCTTCCAAAGGCTGGTGAACCAAGTCCTTACTGGGTTGGATGACTTTTGCGCAGCATATCTTGATGACATTGCTGTCTTTAGTTCCACCTGGGAGGATCACCTGATCCACCTGAAGAAGGCTCTTGAGGCTCTGCAAAGGGCAGGCCTCACTATCAAGGCTACTAAGTGCCAGATAGGGCAGAGTAAGGTTGTATATTTGGGCCACCTTGTAGGTGGAGGCCAAGTTCAACCACTGGAGAGTAAGATACAATCCATCAAGGACTGGTCCCCTCCAACCACCCAGACTCAAGTTCGAGCTTTCTTGGGCTTGACTGGGTATTACAGGAAGTTTGTTAAGAACTATGGGTCCATTGTGACTCCTCTTAATGATCTGACATCCAAGAAGATGCCCAAAAAGGTTCAGTGGACAGTAAGCTGTCAAAAGGCATTTGATGACCTGAAGGAGGCCATGTGCTCTGCACCTATCCTGAAAAGTCCTGACTACTCCAAAGAGTTTATTGTCCAAACAGATGCTTCTGAGTTGGGTGTGGGAGCTGTGCTGTCACAACTTAATGTAGATGGTCAAGACCAACCCATTGCTTTTATTAGCAGAAGGTTGACCCCCAGAGAGAAGAATTGGTCAGCTATTGAGAGGGAGGCCTTTGCTGTGGTGTGGGCCCTGAAGAAGCTGAGGCCATACTTGTTTGGCACTCACTTCAAGATTCAGACCGACCATAAGCCCCTCTTGTGGCTAAATCAGATGAAGGGTGAAAACCCCAAACTGCTTAGGTGGTCCATTTCCCTACAGGGGATGGACTTTACAGTGGAGCACCGGCCAGGTACTGACCATGGGAATGCAGATGGTCTCTCCAGGTACTTCCACTTAGGACATGAAGACGAGACTGGTCAAGGCTAGTTTAATGTCCCAGCGTTTGGGGGGGGGTTGTGTAGGAGAGTAGGGTCTGCTATCCTATGGTCACCCCAAATTTTTGCTTTTTGCTTCACTGGTTTTTGACATATTGAGGCTGTGGGCCTGCCAATCAGACCCCCAGCCTGCTGTTCTCTCTACTAAACTAAAACTATGCACCCTAGGTGCATAACCAATTGGAAGTGGATCACCCTGTCAGCCCCTGTACCAGTGTACACTAGGTACCCAGGGCATTGGTGTACCCAAGGCCTGCCAAGGGCTGCAGCATGTATTATGCCACCCCAGGCTTGGCCTAACGATTTGACACAACTGGCTGATCACTCAGCTGGGGTAAGTTGGTGTAATCACCTCTTACTTAGGTGTAGTATACCTATACCTAACCTTAAATGGGACACCTGGTAACCTATAAGTCACTCCTATAGCAGGCCTTAACAATCCTGAAGGCAGAGTGCTTGGTTCCATGTGAGATGGTGCTCTGGCATGAGCTGAGCCTGTCTACAGTGGTCGGAACAACTTCCTTCTACTGTTTCCAGATATCGTCATACCATATACTCTTAAGTGCATTATGAACCTCGCGGTTAAATGCTATCTTTGGTTTGGCTTTATCAAAACATGTCGAGTAAGGTGTCATACGAATTGGAATACTAACCCCTCGCCAATTCTGGCGACGGGGTTAGCATTCCACCCTTCTAGAGGGACACGACATGTACAGTACCTGAAACCCGGGTAAAATCAGACATAGCCTCAGCTCCACAAAATGGATGCTGCCACCACAGACACAAGTCTGCCCTCCTGCTGCTGGGAGTCCTTCCAGCTTGGGAGGTGTGGACAAAGGGTTTCCTGCCAGGGGAGGTGCGTGCACCACCCCAGACAGGATTTTGTGTATTGGTCAGGTAGGGCTTGAAAGAAACCAGACATGCCTGTGGCTCACAAGGAGCCTCGGTGCATATGCCAGTTCAAACCGGTCCTGGGGCACACCAGTCCCGGGCCTGGGGCGAGCTGGACAAAGGATTGGGGGTGTAACCACCCCCCTTCCTGGTCCCACCCTTAGGGAGGGACCTAGCAGGTAGTCCGGCCCCTAGAATCCGCTTAAAGGTAGGAGCTGTGTCCTAAGACTTCAGACATCCTGGAATCAACTTGAAACTAAGAAGAAGACGGGAACTTCGACATTCTGCTGCACAGAAGACTGAAGAAAATCTCCCCTGTGGTCAGGGAGTGACCACCTTGCTAACGCAAGCACCATCCAGCGAATCACCGTCTGCTTTGCCGCCGCCTCCCGCCGGAGCCCGAGCCCAGAGACTGACAAGACCTGGACCTCCAGACCTCTCACTGCCCGATCCACAGTCCCTGAAAAGAGGAGACCCGTGGAGGCACCGAGACACGTGGAGCCAGCCATCTTGGAACGACTACGACAAGCTGACCAGTGCAACAACCGAGGCTCCCTCCAAGTTGTGCTTTGGGTCCTGAGAAGCCCAACCCTCGAGCAGCATCTGCACCAAAGGTGAGCCCTCCAGCATCTCCACGATCTGCGTGGGGCCCTTCTGCATTTTGCCACTCGACGCGCCTAACCGGTTGCTGGCCCGCTGGCTAGTGGCCATCTTGGCGACGAAATCTACGACAAACACCGCTGGTCTGGTTGCTCCAGACTGGCCCTTGCTCCCCTCCAAAGGAGCAATCCATCTGACCTTGCTGGTCAGAACCAACAGCTGATTTCCGAATCCTCCTGCAATTGCTTTTGCCAAGGCTTGTTTGCTTCGATCAAGTCGCCGACACCGCCGACAGCGAGAGCCTGCGTGGGACAGCTCGTGAGCCGACTCCTGGACGTCGTCGACCTTCAGGGACCACGTGGCTGCGGAGACAAGCTACCCCTCATCACCTGTTTGCACCCGACATCGCCTGGTACCCACCTGGTGCCACGCTGGTCACTGGCTAGTGACTGTGAACACTGTCCCCTCTGCTTACAGGTCTTCAACATCTCCGATCCACTCTTGGATCCACTGCATCTCTTCCCGACCGACCGCCTGCAGCATCTTTGTCCCAGGCTCAACGGAACAGATAGAAGAAACCCGACGCACTTTGAGGCCTATGCACCCGCTTCCTGTGGGTGAGGTAAAGCTGGTACTCCGGTGCCCATGTGTAGTAATACATCTCTAGTGCCTGTGTTCCAAATCTTAAGTTCCTAGGTCATCCGGAAGATTCCTTTTGCAGTAACTTTGTACTTTTTACGCACCCATTGAAACCTATGGGAGCCCGCGTGTGACTATTTGCTCTGCACACGCCACCCGTGGACCTCCTGGTCACTAACTGACGTTAGCTCCTTGTAGGCCCAGCGATTCTAGAGGCCCTAGGCCTTTTCCCTTTCCTGTTCGTGGTACTTATACCACTATTTTAGTATATGGTTTGAGTGGCCACCAGGGCCTATCCATATAAAGTGCAACTTCTGTGTATTCTGTGATAATCTTGTTTGACGATTTGTGCTCCTGTGCTCATAAAGAGACTAGGGGTTACTTTGAGAAATAAATACATATATATTTTGAATATATATCTGTGTGGTGTCCTTTCATTGGTATAAAAGGGGGTTACTATTGGTAAAACAGCTTGCTTAACACGCATCACGAGTTTAGCCTCAAAGACTGCTTAGCCTACGCTACCACTAGGGCAGCTAGTCCAAAAAGGTTGACTTACAACCACACCATAAGGGTTGCTTGGCATGGTACAAGGTGGTCACTAGAACTAGTGAACAGCATATACCAGGCCAACTTCTCACACTGACTGACACTGACTGACACTGACTGACACTGACTGACACTGACTGACACTGACTGACACTGACTGACACTGACTGACACTGACTGACTGACTGACTGACTGACTGACACTGACTGACTGACTGACTGACTGACACTGACTGACTGACTGACACTGACTGACACTGACTGACACTGACTGACTGACACTGACTGACACTGACTGACTGACACTGACTGACACTGACTGACTGACACTGACTGACACTGACTGACACTGACTGACTGACACTGACTGACTGACACTGACTGACTGACACTGACTGACTGACACTGACTGACTGACACTGACTGACTGACACTGACTGACTGACACTGACTGACTGACACTGACTGACTGACACTGACTGACTGACACTGACTGACTGACTGACACTGACTGACTGACTGACACTGACTGACTGACTGACACTGACTGACTGACACTGACTGACTGACTGACACTGACTGACTGACTGACACTGACTGACACTGACTGACACTGACTGACACTGACTGACTGACTGACTGACTGACTGACTGACTGACTGACTGACACTGACTGACTGACACTGACTGACTGACACTGACTGACACTGACTGACTGACTGACACTGACTGACTGACTGACACTGACTGACTGACACTGACTGACTGACTGACACTGACTGACACTGACTGACTGACTGACACTGACTGACACTGACTGACTGACTGACACTGACTGACACTGACTGACTGACTGACACTGACTGACACTGACTGACTGACTGACACTGACTGACACTGACTGACTGACTGACACTGACTGACTGACACTGACTGACTGACACTGACTGACTGACACTGACTGACTGACACTGACTGACTGACACTGACTGACACTGACTGACACTGACACTGACTGACTGACTGACTGACTGACTGACTGACTGACTGACACTGACTGACACTGACTGACTGACTGACTGACACTGACTGACTGACTGACACTGACTGACTGACTGACACTGACTGACTGACTGACACTGACTGACACTGACTGACTGACTGACACTGACTGACACTGACTGACTGACTGACACTGACTGACTGACTGACACTGACTGACTGACTGACACTGACTGACTGACTGACTGACTGACACTGACTGACTGACTGACACTGACTGACACTGACTGACACTGACTGACTGACACTGACTGACACTGACTGACTGACACTGACTGACACTGACTGACTGACACTGACTGACACTGACTGACACTGACTGACTGACACTGACTGACTGACACTGACTGACTGACACTGACTGACTGACACTGACTGACTGACACTGACTGACTGACACTGACTGACTGACACTGACTGACTGACACTGACTGACTGACACTGACTGACTGACACTGACTGACTGACTGACACTGACTGACTGACTGACACTGACTGACTGACACTGACTGACTGACTGACACTGACTGACTGACTGACACTGACTGACACTGACTGACACTGACTGACACTGACTGACTGACTGACTGACTGACTGACTGACTGACTGACTGACACTGACTGACTGACACTGACTGACTGACACTGACTGACACTGACTGACTGACTGACACTGACTGACTGACTGACACTGACTGACTGACACTGACTGACTGACTGACTGACACTGACTGACACTGACTGACTGACTGACTGACTGACTGACTGACTGACACTGACTGACTGACACTGACTGACTGACACTGACTGACTGACTGACACTGACTGACTGACTGACACTGACTGACTGACTGACACTGACTGACTGACTGACACTGACTGACTGACACTGACTGACTGACTGACTGACTGACACTGACTGACACTGACTGACTGACACTGACTGACTGACACTGACTGACTGACACTGACTGACACTGACTGACACTGACTGACACTGACTGACTGACACTGACTGACACTGACTGACACTGACTGACTGACACTGACTGACACTGACTGACACTGACTGACACTGACTGACACTGACTGACACTGACTGACACTGACTGACACTGACTGACACTGACTGACACTGACTGACACTGACTGACACTGACTGACACTGACTGACACTGACTGACACTGACTGACACTGACTGACACTGACTGACACTGACTGACACTGACTGACACTGACTGACTGACTGACACTGACTGACTGACTGACACTGACTGACTGACACTGACTGACTGACTGACTGACTGACACTGACTGACTGACTGACACTGACTGACTGACTGACACTGACTGACTGACACTGACTGACTGACTGACTGACTGACACTGACTGACACTGACTGACTGACACTGACTGACTGACACTGACTGACTGACTGACACTGACTGACTGACTGACACTGACTGACTGACTGACACTGACTGACTGACTCTGACTGACTGACTCTGACTGACTGACTGACACTGACTGACTGACACTGACTGACTGACACTGACTGACTGACACTGACTGACTGACACTGACTGACTGACACTGACTGACACTGACACTGACTGACACTGACTGACACTGACTGACACTGACTGACACTGACTGACACTGACTGACACTGACTGACACTGACTGACTGACACTGACTGACACTGACTGACTGACACTGACTGACACTGACTGACACTGACTGACACTGACTGACACTGACTGACTGACTGACTGACTGACTGACTGACTGACTGACTGACTGACACTGACTGACTGACACTGACTGACTGACACTGACTGACTGACTGACACTGACTGACTGACTGACACTGACTGACTGACTGACACTGACTGACTGACTGACACTGACTGACTGACACTGACTGACTGACTGACTGACTGACACTGACTGACACTGACTGACACTGACTGACACTGACTGACTGACACTGACTGACACTGACTGACACTGACTGACTGACACTGACTGACACTGACTGACACTGACTGACACTGACTGACTGACACTGACTGACACTGACTGACTGACACTGACTGACACTGACTGACTGACACTGACTGACACTGACTGACTGACACTGACTGACACTGACTGACTGACACTGACTGACACTGACTGACACTGACTGACACTGACTGACACTGACTGACACTGACTGACACTGACTGACACTGACTGACACTGACTGACACTGACTGACACTGACTGACACTGACTGACACTGACTGACACTGACTGACACTGACTGTGACTGACTGACTGATACTGACTGACACTGACTGACACTGACTGACACTGACTGACACTGACTGACTGACTGACTGACTGACTGACTGACTGACTGACTGACACTGACTGACTGACACTGACTGACTGACACTGACTGACACTGACTGACTGACACTGACTGACTGACTGACACTGACTGACTGACTGACACTGACTGACTGACTGACACTGACTGACTGACACTGACTGACACTGACTGACTGACACTGACTGACTGACTGACACTGACTGACTGACTGACACTGACTGACTGACTGACACTGACTGACTGACTGACACTGACTGACTGACACTGACTGACTGACTGACTGACTGACACTGACTGACACTGACTGACTGACACTGACTGACTGACACTGACTGACACTGACTGACTGACACTGACTGACACTGACTGACACTGACTGACTGACACTGACTGACACTGACTGACTGACACTGACTGACACTGACTGACTGACACTGACTGACACTGACTGACTGACACTGACTGACACTGACTGACTGACACTGACTGACTGACACTGACTGACACTGACTGACTGACACTGACTGACTGACTGACACTGACTGACTGACTGACTGACACTGACTGACTGACTGACACTGACTGACTGACTGACACTGACTGACTGACTGACACTGACTGACTGACACTGACTGACTGACACTGACTGACACTGACTGACTGACACTGACTGACACTGACTGACTGACACTGACTGACTGACACTGACTGACTGACTGACTGACACTGACTGACTGACACTGACTGACTGACTGACACTGACTGACTGACTGACACTGACTGACTGACACTGACTGACTGACACTGACTGACTGACACTGACTGACTGACACTGACTGACTGACACTGACTGACTGACACTGACTGACTGACACTGACTGACACTGACTGACACTGACTGACACTGACTGACTGACACTGACTGACACTGACTGACACTGACTGACACTGACTGACACTGACTGACACTGACTGACACTGACTGACACTGACTGACACTGACTGACACTGACTGACGACACCCCCCTGCTGACTGACACTGACTGACTGACTGACGACGACTGACTGGACTGACACTGACTGATGACCTTGACTGACTGACACTGACTGACTGACACTGACTGACTGACTGACTGACGACTGACTGACACTGTGGACACTGACACTGACTGACACTGACTGACTGACCTGATGATCCTGACTGACACTGACTGACACTGACTGACTGACACTGACTGACACTGACTGGAACCACTGACTGCGACACTGACTGACACTGACTGACTGACACTGACTGACACTGACTGACTGACACTGACTGACACTGACTGACTAGACACTGACTGACTGAACTGACTGACACTGACTGAACTGACACTGACACTGACTGACTGACTGACACTGACTGACTGACACTGACTGACTGACTGACTGACTGACACTGACTGACACTGACTGACACTGACTGACACTGACTGATGATATGGACTGACTGACTGACACTGACTGACACTGACTGACTGACACTGACTGACACTGACTGACACTGACTGACACTGACTGACTGACACTGACTGACACTGACTGACTGACACTGACTGACACTGACTGACTGACACTGACTGACACTGACTGACTGACACTGACTGACACTGACTGACTGACACTGAACTGACTGACACTGACTGACACTGACTGACACTGACTGACACTGACTGACCACTGACTGACACTGACTGACAGGAACTGACTGACACTGACTGACACTGACTGACACTGACTGACACTGACTGACACTGACTGACACGATGACGACTGACTGACAACTGCGACACTGACACTGCACTGACTGACACTGACTGACACTGACTGTGACGACTGACATACTGACTGACACTGACTGACACTGACTGACACTGACTGACACTGACTGACTGACTGACTGACACTGACTGACTGACACTGACTGACTGACACTGACTGACACTGACTGACTGACACTGACTGACTGACTGACACTGACTGACTGACTGACACTGACTGACTGACTGACACTGACTGACTGACTGACACTGACTGACTGACACTGACTGACTGACTGACTGACTGACACTGACTGACACTGACTGACTGACACTGACTGACTGACACTGACTGACTGACTGACACTGACTGACACTGACTGACTGACACTGACTGACACTGACTGACTGACACTGACTGACACTGACTGACTGACACTGACTGACACTGACTGACTGACACTGACTGACACTGACTGACTGACACTGACTGACACTGACTGACTGACACTGACTGACACTGACTGACTGACACTGACTGACACTGACTGACTGACACTGACTGACACTGACTGACTGACACTGACTGACTGACACTGACTGACACTGACTGACTGACACTGACTGACTGACTGACACTGACTGACTGACTGACTGACACTGACTGACTGACTGACACTGACTGACTGACTGACACTGACTGACTGACTGACACTGACTGACTGACACTGACTGACACTGACTGACTGACACTGACTGACACTGACTGACTGACACTGACTGACTGACACTGACTGACTGACTGACTGACTGACACTGACTGACTGACACTGACTGACTGACTGACACTGACTGACTGACTGACACTGACTGACTGACACTGACTGACTGACACTGACTGACTGACACTGACTGACTGACACTGACTGACTGACACTGACTGACTGACACTGACTGACTGACACTGACTGACACTGACTGACACTGACTGACACTGACTGACACTGACTGACACTGACTGACACTGACTGACACTGACTGACTGACACTGACTGACACTGACTGACACTGACTGACACTGACTGACACTGACTGACTGACACTGACTGACACTGACTGACACTGACTGACTGACACTGACTGACACTGACTGACACTGACTGACACTGACTGACACTGACTGACACTGACTGACACTGACTGACACTGACTGACACTGACTGACACTGACTGACACTGACTGACACTGACTGACACTGACTGTGACTGACTGACTGACACTGACTGACACTGACTGACACTGACTGACACTGACTGACACTGACTGACTGACTGACTGACTGACTGACTGACTGACTGACTGACACTGACTGACTGACACTGACTGACTGACACTGACTGACACTGACTGACTGACACTGACTGACTGACTGACACTGACTGACTGACTGACACTGACTGACTGACTGACACTGACTGACTGACTGACACTGACTGACTGACACTGACTGACTGACACTGACTGACTGACACTGACTGACTGACACTGACTGACTGACTGACACTGACTGACTGACTGACACTGACTGACTGACACTGACTGACTGACACTGACTGACTGACTGACACTGACTGACTGACACTGACTGACTGACACTGACTGACTGACACTGACTGACTGACACTGACTGACACTGACTGACTGACACTGACTGACTGACACTGACTGACTGACACTGACTGACTGACACTGACTGACTGACACTGACTGACTGACACTGACTGACTGACACTGACTGACTGACACTGACTGACTGACACTGACTGACTGACACTGACTGACTGACACTGACTGACTGACACTGACTGACACTGACTGACTGACACTGACTGACTGACACTGACTGACACTGACTGACTGACACTGACTGACTGACACTGACTGACACTGACTGACACTGACTGACTGACACTGACTGACACTGACTGACTGACACTGACTGACACTGACTGACTGACACTGACTGACACTGACTGACTGACACTGACTGACACTGACTGACTGACACTGACTGACACTGACTGACTGACACTGACTGACACTGACTGACTGACACTGACTGACACTGACTGACTGACACTGACTGACACTGACTGACTGACACTGACTGACTGACACTGACTGACTGACACTGACTGACTGACACTGACTGACTGACACTGACTGACTGACACTGACTGACTGACACTGACTGACACTGACTGACTGACACTGACGGACTGACACTGACTGACTGACACTGACAGACACTGACTGACACTGACTGACACTGACTGACACTGACTGACTGACACTGACTGACTGACACTGACTGACTGACACTGACTGACTGACACTGACTGACTGACACTGACTGACTGACTGACACTGACTGACTGACTGACACTGACTGACTGACTGACACTGACTGACTGACTGACACTGACTGACTGACTGACACTGACTGACTGACACTGACTGACTGACACTGACTGACTGACACTGACTGACTGACACTGACTGACTGACACTGACTGACTGACACTGACTGACTGACACTGACTGACACTGACTGACTGACACTGACTGACTGACACTGACTGACACTGACTGACACTGACTGACACTGACTGACACTGACTGACACTGACTGACACTGACTGACACTGACTGACACTGACTGACACTGACTGACACTGACTGACACTGACTGACACTGACTGACACTGACTGACACTGACTGACACTGACTGACACTGACTGACACTGACTGACACTGACTGACACTGACTGACACTGACTGACACTGACTGACACTGACTGACACTGACTGACTGACTGACTGACTGACTGACACTGACTGACTGACACTGACTGACTGACACTGACTGACTGACTGACACTGACTGACTGACTGACACTGACTGACTGACTGACACTGACTGACTGACTGACACTGACTGACTGACACTGACTGACTGACTGACTGACTGACACTGACTGACACTGACTGACTGACACTGACTGACTGACACTGACTGACTGACTGACACTGACTGACTGACTGACACTGACTGACTGACTGACACTGACTGACTGACTCTGACTGACTGACTCTGACTGACTGACTCTGACTGACTGACTCTGACTGACTGACTGACACTGACTGACTGACTGACACTGACTGACTGACTCTGACTGACTGACTCTGACTGACTGACTCTGACTGACTGACACTGACTGACTGACACTGACTGACTGACACTGACTGACTGACACTGACTGACACTGACTGACACTGACTGACACTGACTGACACTGACTGACACTGACTGACACTGACTGACTGACTGACTGACTGACTGACTGACTGACTGACTGACTGACTGACACTGACTGACTGACTGACACTGACTGACTGACACTGACTGACACTGACTGACTGACACTGACTGACTGACTGACACTGACTGACTGACTGACACTGACTGACTGACTGACACTGACTGACTGACTGACACTGACTGACTGACTGACACTGACTGACTGACACTGACTGACTGACTGACTGACTGACACTGACTGACACTGACTGACTGACACTGACTGACTGACACTGACTGACTGACTGACACTGACTGACTGACTGACACTGACTGACTGACTGACACTGACTGACTGACACTGACTGACTGACACTGACTGACTGACTGACACTGACTGACTGACTGACACTGACTGACTGACTGACACTGACTGACACTGACTGACACTGACTGACACTGACTGACACTGACTGACTGACTGACTGACTGACTGACTGACTGACTGACTGACACTGACTGACTGACACTGACTGACTGACACTGACTGACACTGACTGACTGACTGACACTGACTGACTGACTGACACTGACTGACTGACACTGACTGACTGACTGACTGACACTGACTGACACTGACTGACTGACTGACTGACTGACTGACTGACTGACTGACTGACACTGACTGACTGACACTGACTGACTGACACTGACTGACACTGACTGACTGACACTGACTGACTGACTGACACTGACTGACTGACTGACACTGACTGACTGACTGACACTGACTGACTGACTGACACTGACTGACTGACACTGACTGACTGACTGACTGACTGACACTGACTGACACTGACTGACTGACACTGACTGACTGACACTGACTGACTGACTGACACTGACTGACTGACTGACACTGACTGACTGACTGACACTGACTGACTGACACTGACTGACTGACACTGACTGACTGACACTGACTGACTGACTGACTGACTGACACTGACTGACACTGACTGACTGACACTGACTGACTGACACTGACTGACTGACTGACACTGACTGACTGACACTGACTGACTGACTGACACTGACTGACTGACACTGACTGACTGACACTGACTGACACTGACTGACTGACACTGACTGACTGACACTGACTGACTGACACTGACTGACTGACACTGACTGACTGACACTGACTGACACTGACTGACTGACACTGACTGACACTGACTGACACTGACTGACACTGACTGACACTGACTGACACTGACTGACACTGACTGACACTGACTGACACTGACTGACACTGACTGACACTGACTGACTGACTGACTGACTGACTGACTGACTGACTGACTGACACTGACTGACTGACACTGACTGACTGACACTGACTGACACTGACTGACTGACACTGACTGACTGACTGACACTGACTGACTGACTGACACTGACTGACTGACTGACACTGACTGACTGACTGACACTGACTGACTGACACTGACTGACTGACTGACTGACTGACACTGACTGACACTGACTGACTGACTGGCTGACACTGACTGACTGACTGACTGACTGACACTGACTGACACTGACTGACTGACACTGACTGACACTGACTGACTGACTGACTGACTGACACTGACTGACACTGACTGACACTGACTGACTGACTGACTGACTGACTGACTGACTGACTGACTGACACTGACTGACTGACACTGACTGACTGACACTGACTGACTGACACTGACTGACTGACACTGACTGACTGACACTGACTGACTGACACTGACTGACTGACACTGACTGACTGACACTGACTGACTGACACTGACTGACTGACACTGACTGACACTGACTGACTGACACTGACTGACTGACACTGACTGACTGACTGACACTGACTGACTGACTGACACTGACTGACTGACTGACACTGACTGACTGACTCTGACTGACTGACTCTGACTGACTGACTCTGACTGACTGACTGACACTGACTGACTGACACTGACTGACTGACTGACTGACTGACACTGACTGACACTGACTGACTGACACTGACTGACTGACACTGACTGACTGACTGACACTGACTGACTGACTGACACTGACTGACTGACTGACACTGACTGACTGACACTGACTGACTGACACTGACTGACTGACACTGACTGACACTGACTGACTGACACTGACTGACTGACACTGACTGACTGACACTGACTGACTGACTGACACTGACTGACACTGACTGACTGACACTGACTGACACTGACTGACTGACACTGACTGACACTGACTGACACTGACTGACACTGACTGACACTGACTGACACTGACTGACTGACACTGACTGACACTGACTGACACTGACTGACACTGACTGACACTGACTGACTGACTGACTGACTGACTGACTGACTGACTGACTGACACTGACTGACTGACACTGACTGACTGACACTGACTGACACTGACTGACTGACACTGACTGACTGACTGACACTAACTGACTGACTGACACTGACTGACTGACTGACACTGACTGACTGACTGACACTGACTGACTGACACTGACTGACTGACTGACACTGACTGACACTGACTGACACTGACTGACACTGACTGACACTGACTGACACTGACTGACACTGACTGACACTGACTGACACTGACTGACACTGACTGACACTGACTGACTGACTGACTGACTGACTGACTGACTGACTGACTGACTGACTGACACTGACTGACTGACTGACACTGACTGACTGACTGACACTGACTGACTGACTGACACTGACTGACTGACTGACACTGACTGACTGACACTGACTGACTGACTGACTGACTGACACTGACTGACACTGACTGACTGACACTGACTGACACTGACTGACTGACACTGACTGACTGACACTGACTGACTGACTGACACTGACTGACTGTGAGAAGTTGGCCTGGTATATGATGCTCACTAGTTAAAGTGATCACCTTGTACCATGCCAAGCAACCCTTATGGTGTGGTTGTAAGTCAACCTTTTCGGACTAGCTGCCCTAGTGGTAGCGTAGGCTAAGCAGTCTTTGAGGCTAAACTCGTGAAGCGTGTTAAGCCAGCTGTTTTACCAAATGCAACCCCCTTTTATACCAATGAAAGGACACCACACAGATATATATTCAAAATATATATGTATTTATTTATCAAAGTTACCCCTAGTCTCTTTATGAGCACAGGAGCACAAATCGTCAAACAAGATTATCACAGAATACACAGAAGTTGCACTTTATATGGGTAGGCCCTGGTGGCCACTCAAACCATATACTAAAATAGTGGTATAAGTACCACGAACAGAAAAGGGAAAAGGCCTAGGGCCTCTAGAATCGCTGGGCCTACAAGGAGCTAACGTCAGTTAGTGACCAGGAGGTCCACGGGTGGCGTGTGCAGAGCAAATAGTCACACGCGTGCTCCCATAGGTTTCAATGGGTGCGTAAAAAGTACAAAGTTACTGCAAAAGGAATCTTCCGGATGACCTAGGAACTTAAGATTTGGAACACAGGCACTAGAGATGTATTACTACACATGGGCACCGGAGTACCAGCTTTACCTCACCCACAGGAAGCGGGTGCATAGGCCTCAAAGTGCGTCGGGTTTCTTCTATCTGTTCCGTTGAGCCTGGGACAAAGATGCTGCAGGCGGTCGGTCCGGGAGAGATGCAGTGGATCCAAGAGTGGATCGGAGATGTTGAAGACCTGTAAGCAGAGGGGACAGTGTTCACAGTCACTAGCCAGTGACCAGCGTGGCACCAGGTGGGTACCAGGCGATGTCGGGTGCAAACAGGTGATGAGGGGTAGCTTGTCTCCGCAGCCACGTGGTCCCTGAAGGTCGACGACGTCCAGGAGTCGGCTCACGAGCTGTCCCACGCAGGCTCTCGCTGTCGGCGGTGTCGGCGACTTGATCGAAGCAAACAAGCCTTGGCAAAAGCAATTGCAGGAGGATTCGGAAATCAGCTGTTGGTTCTGACCAGCAAGGTCAGAGGGATTGCTCCTTTGGAGGGGAGCAAGGGCCAGTCTGGAGCAACCAGACCAGCGGTGTTTGTCGTAGATTTCGTCGCCAAGATGGCCACTAGCCAGCGGGCCAGCAACCGGTTAGGCGCGTCGAGTGGCAAAATGCAGAAGGGCCCCACGCAGATCGTGGAGATGCTGGAGGGCTCACCTTTGGTGCAGATGCTGCTCGAGGGTTGGGCTTCTCAGGACCCAAAGCACAACTTGGAGGGAGCCTCGGTTGTTGCACTGGTCAGCTTGTCGTAGTCGTTCCAAGATGGCTGGCTCCACGTGTCTCGGTGCCTCCACGGGTCTCCTCTTTTCAGGGACTGTGGATCGGGCGGTGAGAGGTCTGGAGGTCCAGGTCTTGTCAGTCTCTGGGCTCGGGCTCCGGCGGGAGGCGGCGGCAAAGCAGACGGTGATTCGCTGGATGGTGCTTGCGTTAGCAAGGTGGTCACTCCCTGACCACAGGGGAGATTTTCTTCAGTCTTCTGTGCAGCAGAATGTCGAAGTTCCCGTCTTCTTCTTAGTTTCAAGTTGATTCCAGGATGTCTGAAGTCTTAGGACACAGCTCCTACCTTTAAGCGGATTCTAGGGGCCGGACTACCTGCTAGGTCCCTCCCTAAGGGTGGGACCAGGAAGGGGGGTGGTTACACCCCCAATCCTTTGTCCAGCTCGCCCCAGGCCCGGGACTGGTGTGCCCCAGGACCGGTTTGAACTGGCATATGCACCGAGGCTCCTTGTGAGCCACAGGCATGTCTGGTTTCTTTCAAGCCCTACCTGACCAATACACAAAATCCTGTCTGGGGTGGTGCACGCACCTCCCCTGGCAGGAAACCCTTTGTCCACACCTCCCAAGCTGGAAGGACTCCCAGCAGCAGGAGGGCAGACTTGTGTCTGTGGTGGCAGCATCCATTTTGTGGAGCTGAGGCTATGTCTGATTTTACCCGGGTTTCAGGTACTGTACATGTCGTGTCCCTCTAGGAGGGTGGAATGCTAACCCCGTCGCCAGAATTGGCGAGGGGTTAGTATTCCAATTCGTATGACACCTTACTCGACATGTTTTGATAAAGCCAAACCAAAGATAGCATTTAACCGCGAGGTTCATAATGCACTTAAGAGTATATGGTATGACGATATCTGGAAACAGTAGAAGGAAGTTGTTCCGACCACTGCAGACAGGCTCAGCTCATGCCAGAGCACCATCTCACATGGAACCAAGCACTCTGCCTTCAGGATTGTTAAGGCCTGCCATAGGAGTGACTTATAGGTTACCAGGTGTCCCATTTAAGGTTAGGTATAGGTATACTACACCTAAGTAAGAGGTGATTACACCAACTTACCCCAGCTGAGTGATCAGCCAGTTGTGTCAAATTGTTAGGCCAAGCCTGGGGTGGCATAATACATGCTGCAGCCCTTGGCAGGCCTTGGGTACACCAATGCCCTGGGTACCTAGTGTACACTGGTACAGGGGCTGACAGGGTGATCCACTTCCAATTGGTTATGCACCTAGGGTGCATAGCTTTAATTTAGTAGAGAGAACAGCAGGCTGGGGGTCTGATTGGCAGGCCCACAGCCTCAATATGTCAAAAACCAGTGAAGCAAAAAGCAAAAATTTGGGGTGACCATAGGATAGCAGACCCTACTCTCCTACACAACCCCCCCCCAAACGCTGGGACATTAAACTAGCCTTGACCAGTCTCGTCTTCATGTCCTAAGTGGAAGTACCTGGAGAGACCATCTGCATTCCCATGGTCAGTACCTGGCCGGTGCTCCACTGTAAAGTCCATCCCCTGTAGGGAAATGGACCACCTAAGCAGTTTGGGGTTTTCACCCTTCATCTGATTTAGCCACAAGAGGGGCTTATGGTCGGTCTGAATCTTGAAGTGAGTGCCAAACAAGTATGGCCTCAGCTTCTTCAGGGCCCACACCACAGCAAAGGCCTCCCTCTCAATAGCTGACCAATTCTTCTCTCTGGGGGTCAACCTTCTGCTAATAAAAGCAATGGGTTGGTCTTGACCATCTACATTAAGTTGTGACAGCACAGCTCCCACACCCAACTCAGAAGCATCTGTTTGGACAATAAACTCTTTGGAGTAGTCAGGACTTTTCAGGATAGGTGCAGAGCACATGGCCTCCTTCAGGTCATCAAATGCCTTTTGACAGCTTACTGTCCACTGAACCTTTTTGGGCATCTTCTTGGATGTCAGATCATTAAGAGGAGTCACAATGGACCCATAGTTCTTAACAAACTTCCTGTAATACCCAGTCAAGCCCAAGAAAGCTCGAACTTGAGTCTGGGTGGTTGGAGGGGACCAGTCCTTGATGGATTGTATCTTACTCTCCAGTGGTTGAACTTGGCCTCCACCTACAAGGTGGCCCAAATATACAACCTTACTCTGCCCTATCTGGCACTTAGTAGCCTTGATAGTGAGGCCTGCCCTTTGCAGAGCCTCAAGAGCCTTCTTCAGGTGGATCAGGTGATCCTCCCAGGTGGAACTAAAGACAGCAATGTCATCAAGATATGCTGCGCAAAAGTCATCCAACCCAGTAAGGACTTGGTTCACCAGCCTTTGGAAGGTGGCAGGTGCATTCTTCAGACCAAAGGGCATCACCACAAACTGATAATGCCCGCCTGGGGTTGAGAATGCTGTTTTGGCCTTAGACTCCTCAGCTAATCTGATTTGCCAATAGCCAGCTGTCAAGTCAAATGTGCTCAAAAACTTTGCAGAAGCTAGTTTGTCTATGAGCTCATCTGCCCTTGGAATAGGGTGTGCATCTGTCCTGGTGACAGCATTGAGTCCTCTGTAGTCCACACAGAACCTCATCTCTCTCTTGCCATCTTTGGTGTGAGGTTTGGGGACCAGAACCACTGGGCTAGCCCAGGGGCTCTCTGAGGGTTCAATGACACCTAATTCCAGCATTTTATGTACCTCAGCCTTTATACAGTCCCTGACGTGGTCAGGTTGTCTGTAAAGTTTGTTCTTTACAGGCAGACTGTCACCAGTGTCCACAACATGGGTACACCAGTCAGTTTGACTAGGTATCAAGGAAAACATATGTGAAAATGATTGTAGAACCTGTCTACATTCAGTCTGCTGATGGGCAGTGAGGTTGCCTCCAAGGGTCACTCCTTCAACTGAGCCATCTTCAGGGTTCTGAGACAACAGGTCTGGGAGAGGGTCACTCTCTTCCTCCTGTCCCTCATCTGTAGCCATGAGCAAGCCCATGTCTGCCCTGTCAACATATGCTTTAAGCCTGTTAACATGGAGTACCCTGTGGGGACTCCTGGGAGTTCCTAGGTCCACCAAGTAGGTGACCTCTCCCTTCTTTTCCAGGATTGTATGGGGTCCAGACCATTTGTCTTGGAGTGCTGCTGGGGCCACTGGCTCCAACACCCATACCTTCTGTCCTGGCTGATACTCAACCAAGACAGCCTTTTGGTCATGCCAAGCTTTCTGTAAGGCCTGGCTTGCCTCAAGGTTTTTAGATGCCTTCTCCATATACTCAGCCATCCTGGAGCGGAGACCAAGTACATAGTCCACTATGTCTAGCTTAGGCTTTTTGAGAGGTAACTCCCAGCCTTCCTTCACCAAACACAGTGGGCCTCTCACAGGGTGCCCAAACAACAATTCAAAGGGGCTGTAGCCAACTCCTTTTTGTGGGACCTCTCTGTAAGCAAACAGAAGGCAGGGTAGAAGGATATCCCATCTTCGCCTGAGCTTTTCAGGTAATCCTTTGATCATACCCTTTAGGGTCTTGTTGAATCTCTCAACAAGCCCATTGCATTGTGGGTGATAAGGGGTGGTGAACTTGTAGTTGACACCACATTCCTTCCACATAGCTGTCAAGTATCCTGACATAAAGTTGGTACCTCTGTCAGATACTACCTCCTTAGGAAACCCCACTCTGGAGAATACTCCCAGCAGGGCCCTGGCCACAACAGGAGCTGTAGTGGTCCTAAGGGGAATTGCCTCTGGATACCTGGTGGCATGATCCACTACCACCAGTATAAATCTGTGCCCAGATGCAGTGGGAGGATCCATGGGACCCACTATGTCTATTCCCACTCTTTCAAAGGGGACCCCCACCACAGGTAGTGGTATTAGGGGGGCCTTTGTTGTGCCACCTGATTTGCCACTGGCTTGGCAGGTAACACAGGAGCGACAAAACTCCTTTGTATCTTCATTCATATGAGGCCAGTGAAAGTGAGGGACAAGTCTGTCCCAGGTCTTATTCTGGCCTAGGTGTCCTGCTAAAGGAATGTCATGGGCCAAGGTAAGAAGGAAGCCCCTAAATTGCAGAGGTATAACCAACCTCCTGGTTGCACCAGGCTTGGGGTCTCTAGCCTCTGAATAAAGGAGCCCTTCATCCCAATACACTTTATGGGTACCTTGAGCATTCCCAGCAGCCTCAGCAGCAGCCAGCTGTCTGAGGGGTTCAAGAGAGGGACAGGATAACTGAGCCTGCCTCAAGTCAGCCCTTGAAGGTCCCCCTGTCCCCAGAAACTCAACCTGATCAGGTTCAAGCTCTTCAGGGACAGTTCCTTCAGGGTCCTCTAGATCAGCTTCCTGGGAAGGCTGATCATCACTCTGAGGCAGGGGGGAAGGCACAGCCTTGACCCTCCTGTTCTTCTTCTTGGTAGGTGCTTGGTCCATTGTTCCAGGATCCAAGACCTGTGGTTCAGTGAGGCACTTTTTGGCCTGTGACCTGGTCACAGCAAGGACATGTGATGATATACCTAACATCTCTGCATGAGTCCTGTACTCCACTTCTGACCATAGAGAACTCTCTAGGTCATTGCCCAACAAACATTCTACTGGGAGGTCTGCACTAACCACAACCCTTTTGAGGCCAGTTACCCCTCCCCATGAGAAGTTAACAACTGCCACACTGTGTGAAGTAGTGGCATTGCTGGCATTGGTCACCAGGTAGTTCTCACCTGGTATGTACTGTCCAGGGTCCACAAAGCCTGGTGTCACCATAGTGACACTGGCACATGTGTCCCTGTAGGCTTGAGCCACTTTGTCATTAATTAAAGGAGTCTGTCTGTACTTGCCCAGGTTACTGGGGCTCACAGTCAGGGACAAATCAATGTCCCCATCACAGATCAAGACTGCCTGTGTAAGGGTTCTGTCTAAGTCAGAATCTCCTTCAGTTCCCATAGTGATTCCCACTACACCCTTTGTCTGGGGACCAACACTGCTAACAGTAGTACTGGGAGCAAGTGCCTTAGGGGCAACAGTGTTGGGGGCTCCACCCTTTTTGCAATCACTAGTCCAGTGAGTTGTATTTTTACAATGATTGCACCAGGGTTTCTTTTGACCTTCTTTCTTCTTTTTGGACTGTTGGGACCCACCCTCCTTAGCAGTAGTTTGGGGCCCTGTTGAAGACTTCTGGTCTTTAGGTTTCTGATCTCCACCCTTTTGGTCTGTTTTCTTCTGATCACCCCCTTGGCCCTGGTTCTGGTTCTTTTGCTTAACCCTGGTTCTGACCCATTTGTCTGCCTTCTTTCCCAATTCTTGGGGAGAGGTCAGATCAGAGTCAACCAAGTGTTGATGCAGTTGCTGGTTTTGACAGTTATTTAAAATCTGTTCTCTCATCATCAAATTATACAATCCTGTAAAATCAGATACCTTACTTCCCAGCAACCAACCCTCCAAAGCCTTAGTGGCACATTCAATGTATTCAGACCAGTCCTGAGTCTGTGTCTTTTGGGTGTCTCTGAACATTAACCTGTACTGCTCAGTGGTTAAGCCTAACCCATCAACTAGAACACTCTTCAGGACTCTGTAGTTTCTGACATCCTCTTCTCTAACAGTGAGGAGTCTGTCTCTGCCTCTTCCTTCAAAGGAGAGCCAGAGGATTGCTGCCCACTGATCTTCAGGAACCTGCTGTACTTTGCAGGCTCTCTCAAGAGCAGTTATCCACTTGTGGATGTCATCCCCACTTTTGTAGGGGGGCACAACCTTAGACAGGTTTCTATTGTCGAAAACCCTATCTTTGTCCTTAGGGACAATGCTGCCACCAGTGGGTATAGACCCACTCTCTTTATGCTGTCTAGCCTTGCTAAGTTTCTCTTCCATCAGGGCTACTTCTAGCTCCTGCTTCCTGATCCTCAGCTGAGCCTCTTGCATCTTGGCCTCATGTTCCCTCCTCTGAGGGGTGGTCATCCTTCTCCTGGAGTGACCTTGAGAGCCTCTAGAGCCATGGGAAGCATTGGAGTCACCTGAGCGATTCCTTTGCCTTCCAAGCCCTGTGTTAAGTCCACTGGGGAGATCCAGTGGGTTGAACCCACTGTCAGTCCCCAATAGCCTTGGTTTAGCTGGGCCAAGTATAATACTTGGCACTGGGCTAGTTCTCCCTTCATCCTCACTACTGTCAGTATCCTTTTCACTCTCATCCTCTGTGGTAGGCATCCCATCTAAGGGGTGACTATTGGGAAGGGGTACTTCAGTGGCATCTTTAGAAGGGGGGCCTCCTGTTCCTGTCCCTAAGGGGGCTAACTGGGAAGCTTTCTTGAGTGCTCCCTGATTCTCATCATTCTGTAAGAGCTCTCTGAGCTCAGCAGAGTTTGGGTTCTTGGGCTGTTTAAGGCCTCTAAGAGTTGCCAAATGCCTGAGCTCATTCTGATTAAGGGTAGCAAAGCTGGATGGTGCCCTCTGGGGGTCACTCTCAACAGAGATGGGTACAGTGGACCCCTCTGCCCCGGCCATTGCTCTTAAGTGTGGGTGGATGTGTTGCAATCTACCTACACTTGGGTTTACCTACTAAACCTATCTAGTAGTTGTAGTCAGGGTGTGCTACTCCCTTTGCTCTACAACAACTAAGTTCAGTAGAACTTATGTATATCTAATCTTGTTTTATATGTACCTACAGGTACCTATGTGATCTTTCAATTGGTAACCAAGAGATTACAATGGTAAAACACAGCAAGCTCAAATCCAACCGCTGCTCACCAATGTGAGAAGTTGGCCTGGTATATGATGCTCACTAGTTAAAGTGATCACCTTGTACCATGCCAAGCAACCCTTATGGTGTGGTTGTAAGTCAACCTTTTCGGACTAGCTGCCCTAGTGGTAGCGTAGGCTAAGCAGTCTTTGAGGCTAAACTCGTGAAGCGTGTTAAGCAAGCTGTTTTACCAATAGTAACCCCCTTTTATACCAATGAAAGGACACCACACAGATATATATTCAAAATATATATGGATTTATTTATCAAAGTAACCCCTAGTCTCTTTATGAGCACAGGAGCACAAATCGTCAAACAAGATTATCACAGAATACACAGAAGTTGCACTTTATATGGATAGGCCCTGGTGGCCACTCGAACCATATACTAAAATAGTGGTATAAGTACCACGAACAGAAAAGGGAAAAGGCCTAGGGCCTCTAGAATCGCTGGGCCTACAAGGAGCTAACGTCAGTTAGTGACCAGGAGGTCCACGGGTGGCGTGTGCAGAGCAAATAGTCACACGCGTGCTCCCATAGGTTTCAATGGGTGCGTAAAAAGTACAAAGTTACTGCAAAAGGAATCTTCCGGATGACCTAGGAACTTAAGATTTGGAACACAGGCACTAGAGATGTAATACTACACTTGGGCACAGGTGTGCCAGCTTTACCTCACCCACAGGAAGCGGGTGCATAGGCCTCGAAGTGCGTCGGGTTTCTTCTATCTGTTCCGTGGGGCCTGTAGACAAAAGTGCTGCAGGCGGTCGGTCGGGAAGAGATGCAGTGGATCCAAGAGTGGATCGGAGATGTTGAAGACCTGTAAGCAGAGGGGACAGTGTTCACAGTCACTAGCCAGTGACCAGCGTGGCACCAGGTGGGTACCAGGCGATGTCGGGTGCAAACAGGTGATGGGGGGTAGCTTGTCTCCGCAGCCACGTGGTCCCTGAAGGTCGACGACGTCCAGGAGTCGGCTCACGAGCTGTCCCACGCAGGCTCTCGCTGTCGGCGGTGTCGGCGACTTGATCGAAGCAAACAAGCCTTGGCAAAAGCAATTGCAGGAGGATTCGGAAATCAGCTGTTGGTTCTGACCAGCAAGGTCAGAGGGATTGCTCCTTTGGAGGGGAGCAAGGGCCAGTCTGGAGCAACCAGACCAGCGGTGTTTGTCGTAGATTTCGTCGCCAAGATGGCCACTAGCCAGCGGGCCAGCAACCGGTTAGGCGCGTCGAGTGGCAAAATGCAGAAGGGCCCCACGCAGATCGTGGAGATGCTGGAGGGCTCACCTTTGGTGCAGATGCTGCTCGAGGGTTGGGCTTCTCAGGACCCAAAGCACAACTTGGAGGGAGCCTCGGTTGTTGCACTTGTCAGCTTGTCGTAGTCGTTCCAAGATGGCTGGCTCCACGTGTCTCGGTGCCTCCACGGGTCTCCTCTTTTCAGGGACTGTGGATCGGGCGGTGAGAGGTCTGGAGGTCCAGGTCTTGTCAGTCTCTGGGCTCGGGCTCCGGCGGGAGGCGGCGGCAAAGCAGACGGTGATTCGCTGGATGGTGCTTGCGTTAGCAAGGTGGTCACTCCCTGACCACAGGGGAGATTTTCTTCAGTCTTCTGTGCAGCAGAATGTCGAAGTTCCCGTCTTCTTCTTAGTTTCAAGTTGATTCCAGGATGTCTGAAGTCTTAGGACACAGCTCCTACCTTTATTCGGATTCTAGGGGCCGGACTACCTGCTAGGTCCCTCCCTATGGGTGGGACCAGGAAGGGGGGTGGTTACACCCCCAATCCTTTGTCCAGCTCGCCCCAGGCCCGGGACTGGTGTGCCCCAGGACCGGTTTGAACTGGCATATGCACCGAGGCTCCTTGTGAGCCACAGGCATGTCTGGTTTCTTTCAAGCCCTACCTGACCAATACACAAAATCCTGTCTGGGGTGGTGCATGCACCTCCCCTGGCAGGAAACCCTTTGTCCACACCTCCCAAGCTGGAAGGACTCCCAGCAGCAGGAGGGCAGACTTGTGTCTGTGGTGGCAGCATCCATTTTGTGGAGCTGAGGCTATGTCTGATTTTACCCGGGTTTCAGGTACTGTACATGTCGTGTCCCTCTAGAAGGGTGGAATGCTAACCCCGTCGCCAGAATTGGCGAGGGGTTAGTATTCCAATTCGTATGACACCTTACTCGACATGTTTTGATAAAGCCAAACCAAAGTTAGCATTTAACCGCGAGGTTCATAATGCACTTAAGAGTATATGGTATGACGATATCTGGAAACAGTAGAAGGAAGTTGTTCCGACCACTGCAGACAGGCTCAGCTCATGCCAGAGCACCATCTCACATGGAACCAAGCACTCTGCCTTCAGGATTGTTAAGGCCTGCCATAGGAGTGACTTATAGGTTACCAGGTGTCCCATTTAAGGTTAGGTATAGGTATACTACACCTAAGTAAGAGGTGATTACACCAACTTACCCCAGCTGAGTGATCAGCCAGTTGTGTCAGATTGTTAGGCCAAGCCTGGGGTGGCATAATACATCCTGCAGCCCCTGGCAGGCCTTGGGTACACCAATGCCCTGGGTACCTAGTGTACACTGGTACAGGGGCTGACAGGGTGATCCAACCAATTGGGTATGTACCTAGGGTACATGGAGTCCATTTTAAAGAGAGAACAGCCAGGCTGAGATCCTGAATGGCAGGATCTCAGGCCAACTAAGTCGAAAAACCAGCTAGACACTAGGCAAAAATTTGGGGGTAACCATAGTCAGATATCCACCTTCCTACACTGACACTGACTGACACTGACTGACTGACACTGACTGACTGACTGACTGACACTGACTGACACTGACTGACTGACTGACACTGACTGACTGACTGACACTGACTGACTGACACTGACTGACACTGACTGACTGACTGACACTGACTGACACTGACTGACTGACACTGACTGACTGACACTGACTGACTGACACTGACTGACACTGACTGACACTGACTGACACTGACTGACTGACACTGACTGACTGACACTGACTGACACTGACTGACTGACACTGACTGACTGACACTGACTGACACTGACTGACTGACTGACACTGACTGACACTGACTGACTGACTGACACTGACTGACACTGACTGACTGACTGACACTGACTGACACTGACTGACTGACACTGACTGACACTGACTGACTGACTGACACTGACTGACACTGACTGACTGACACTGACTGACTGACTGACACTGACTGACACTGACTGACTGACACTGACAGACACTGACTGACTGACACTGACTGACACTGACTGACTGACACTGACAGACACTGACTGACTGACACTGACTGACACTGACTGACACTGACTGACACTGACTGACACTGACTGACACTGACTGACACTGACTGACACTGACTGACACTGACTGACACTGACTGACACTGACTGACTGACTGACTGACTGACACTGACTGACTGACACTGACTGACTGACACTGACTGACTGACACTGACTGACTGACACTGACTGACTGACACTGACTGACTGACACTGACTGACTGACACTGACTGACTGACACTGACTGACTGACTGACTGACTGACACTGACTGACTGACTGACACTGACTGACTGACACTGACTGACTGACACTGACTGACTGACACTGACTGACTGACACTGACTGACTGACTGACACTGACTGACTGACACTGACTGACACTGACTGACTGACACTGACTGACACTGACTGACACTGACTGACACTGACTGACACTGACTGACACTGACTGACACTGACTGACACTGACTGACACTGACTGACACTGACTGACACTGACTGACACTGACTGACACTGACTGACACTGACTGACACTGACTGACACTGACTGACACTGACTGACTGACTGACTGACACTGACTGACTGACTGACACTGACTGACTGACACTGACTGACTGACACTGACTGACTGACACTGACTGACTGACACTGACTGACTGACACTGACTGACTGACACTGACTGACTGACACTGACTGACTGACACTGACTGACTGACACTGACTGACTGACACTGACTGACTGACACTGACTGACTGACACTGACTGACTGACACTCACTGACTGACACTGACTGACTGACACTCACTGACTGACACTGACTGACACTGACTGACACTGACTGACACTGACTGACACTGACTGACACTGACTGGCACTGACTGACACTGACTGACACTGACTGACACTGACTGACACTGACTGACACTGACTGACACTGACTGACACTGACTGACACTGACTGACACTGACTGACACTGACTGACACTGACTGACTGACTGACACTGACTGACTGACTGACACTGACTGACTGACACTGACTGACTGACTGACACTGACTGACTGACACTGACTGACTGACACTGACTGACTGACACTGACTGACTGACACTGACTGACTGACACTGACTGACTGACACTGACTGACTGACACTGACTGACTGACACTCACTGACTGACACTCACTGACTGACACTCACTGACTGACACTGACTGACACTGACTGGCACTGACTGGCACTGACTGACACTGACTGACACTGACTGACACTGACTGACACTGACTGACACTGACTGACACTGACTGACACTGACTGACACTGACTGACACTGACTGACACTGACTGACACTGACTGACACTGACTGACACTGACTGACACTGACTGACACTGACTGACACTGACTGACACTGACTGACACTGACTGACACTGACTGACACTGACTGACACTGACTGACTGACACTGACTGACTGACACTGACTGACTGACACTGACTGACTGACACTGACTGACTGACACTGACTGACTGACACTGACTGACACTGACTGACTGACTGACACTGACTGACACTGACTGACTGACTGACACTGACTGACTGACTGACTGACACTGACTGACTGACTGACTGACTGACTGACAGACTGACTGACTGACACTGACTGACTGACTGACTGACTGACACTGACTGACTGACACTGACTGACTGACTGACACTGACTGACTGACACTGACTGACTGACACTGACTGACTGACACTGACTGACTGACACTGACTGACTGACACTGACTGACTGACACTGACTGACTGACACTGACTGACTGACTGACTGACTGACTGTAGGAAGGTGGATATCTGACTATGGTTACCCCCAAATTTTTGCCTAGTGTCTAGCTGGTTTTTCGACTTAGTTGGCCTGAGATCCTGCCATTCAGGCTCTCAGGCTATCTGCTCTCTCTGTAAAATGGACTCCATGTACCCTAGGTACATACCCAATTGGTTGGATCACCCTGTCAGCCCCTGTACCAGTGTACACTAGGTACCCAGGGCATTGGTGTATCCAAGGCCTGCCAGGGGCTGAAGCATGTATTATGCCACCCCAGGCTTGGCCTAACAATCTGACACAACTGGCTGATCACTCAGCTGGGGTAAGTTGGTGTAATCACCTCTTACTTAGGTGTAGTATACCTATACCTAAACTTAAATGGGACACCTGGTAACCTATAAGTCACTCCTATGGCAGGCCTTAACAATCCTGAAGGCAGAGTGCTTGGTTCCATGTGAGATGGTGCTCTGGCATGAGCTGAGCCTGTCTGCAGTGGTCGGAACAACTTCCTTCTACTGTTTCCAGATATCGTCATACCATATACTCTTAAGTGCATTATGAACCTCGCGGTTAAATGCTATCTTTGGTTTGGCTTTATCAAAACATGTCGAGTAAGGTGTCATACGAATTGGAATACTAACCCCTCGCCAATTCTGGCGACGGGGTTAGCATTCCACCCTTCTAGAGGGACACGACATGTACAGTACCTGAAACCCGGGTAAAATCAGACATAGCCTCAGCTCCACAAAATGGATGCTGCCACCACAGACACAAGTCTGCCCTCCTGCTGCTGGGAGTCCTTCCAGCTTGGGAGGTGTGGACAAAGGGTTTCCTGCCAGGGGGGTGCGTGCACCACCCCAGACAGGATTTTGTGGATTGGTCAGGTAGGGCTTGAAAGAAACCAGACATGCCTGTGGCTCACAAGGAGCCTCGGTGCATATGCCAGTTCAAACCGGTCCTGGGGCACACCAGTCCCGGGCCTGGGGCGAGCTGGACAAAGGATTGGGGGTGTAACCACCCCCCTTCCTGGTCCCACCCATAGGGAGGGACCTAGCAGGTAGTCCGGCCCCTAGAATCCGCTTAAAGGTAGGAGCTGTGTCCTAAGACTTCAGACATCCTGGAATCAACTTAAAACTAAGAAGAAGACGGGAACTTCGACGCTCTGCTGCACAGAGGACTGAAGCCAATCTCCCCTGTGGTCAGGGAGTGACCACCTTGCTAACGCAAGCACCATCCAGCGAATCAACGTCTGCTTTGCCGCCGCCTCCCGCCGGAGCCCGAGCCCAGAGACTGACAAGACCTGGACCTCCAGACCTCTCACCGCCCGATCCACAGTCCCTGCAAAGAGGAGACCCGTGGAGGCACCGAGACACGTGGAGCCAGCCATCTTGAAACGACTACGACAAGCTGACCAGTGCAACAACCGAGGCTCCCTCCAAGTTGTGCTTTGGGTCCTGAGAAGCCCAACCCTCGAGCAGCATCTGCACCAAAGGTGAGCCCTCCAGCATCTCCACGATCTGCGTGGGGCCCTTCTGCATTTTGCCACTCGACGCGCCTAACCGGTTGCTGGCCCGCTGGCTAGTGGCCATCTTGGCGACGAAATCTACGACAAACACCGCTGGTCTGGTTGCTCCAGACTGGCCCTTGCTCCCCTCCAAAGGAGCAGTTCCTCTGACCTTGCTGGTCAGAACCATCAGCTTAAACTCCTTGCCTACAACAATTGCTTTTGCCAAGGCTTGTTTGCTTCGATCAAGTCGCCGACACCGCCGACAGCGAGAGCCTGCGTGGGACAGCTCGTGACTCGACTCCTGGACGTCGTCGACCTTCAGGGACCACGTGGCTGCAGAGTCAAGCTACACCTTCCTTCCTGTTTGCACCCGACATCGCCTGGTACCCACCTGGTGCCACGCTGGTCACTGGCTAGTGACTGTGAACACTGTCCCCTCTGCTTACAGATCTTCAACATCTCCGATCCACTCTTGGATCCACTGCATCTCTTCCCGACCGACCGCCTGCAGCACTTTTGTCTACAGGCCCCACGGAACAGATAGAAGAAACCCGACGCACTTCGAGGCCTATGCACCCGCTTCCTGTGGGTGAGGTAAAGCTGGCACACCTGTGCCCAAGTGTAGTATTACATCTCTAGTGCCTGTGTTCCAAATCTTAAGTTCCTAGGTCATCCGGAAGATTCCTTTTGCAGTAACTTTGTACTTTTTACGCACCCATTGAAACCTATGGGAGCACGCGTGTGACTATTTGCTCTGCACACGCCACCCGTGGACCTCCTGGTCACTAACTGACGTTAGCTCCTTGTAGGCCCAGCGATTCTAGAGGCCCTAGGCCTTTTCCCTTTTCTGTTCGTGGTACTTATACCACTATTTTAGTATATGGTTCGAGTGGCCACCAGGGCCTATCCATATAAAGTGCAACTTCTGTGTATTCTGTGATAATCTTGTTTGACGATTTGTGCTCCTGTGCTCATAAAGAGACTAGGGGTTACTTTGAGAAATAAATACATATATATTTTGAATATATATCTGTGTGGTGTCCTTTCATTGGTATAAAAGGGGGTTACTATTGGTAAAACAGCTTGCTTAACACGCATCACGAGTTTAGCCTCAAAGACTGCTTAGCCTACGCTACCACTAGGGCAGCTAGTCCAAAAAGGTTGACTTACAACCACACCATAAGGGTTGCTTGGCATGGTACAAGGTGGTCACTAGAACTAGTGAACAGCATATACCAGGCCAACTTCTCACATTGGTGAGCAGCGGTTGGATTTGAGCTTGCTGTGTTTTACCATTGTAATCTCTTGGTTACCAATTGAAAGATCACATAGGTACCTGTAGGTACATATAAAACAAGATTAGATATACATAAGTTCTACTGAACTTAGTTGTTGTAGAGCAAAGGGAGTAGCACACCCTGACTACAACTACTAGATAGGTTTAGTAGGTAAACCCAAGTGTAGGTAGATTGCAACACATCCACCCACACTTAAGAGCAATGGCCGGGGCAGAGGGGTCCACTGTACCCATCTCTGTCGAGAGTGACCCCCAGAGGGCACCAACCAGCTTTGCTACCCTTAATCAGAATGAGCTCAGGCATTTGGCAACTCTTAGAGGCCTTAAACAGCCCAAGAACCCAAACTCTGCTGAGCTCAGAGAGCTCTTACAGAATGATGAGAATCAGAGAGCACTCAAGAAAGCTTCCCAGTTAGCCCCCTTAGGGACAGGAACAGGAGGCCCCCCTTCTGAAGATGCCACTGAAGTACCCCTTCCCAATAGTCACCCCTTAGATGGGATGCCTACCACAGAGGAAGAAAGTGATGGGGATACAGATGTGAGTGGGGATGAAGGGAGAACTAGCCCAGTGCCAAGTGTTATACTTGGCCCAGCTAAACTAAGGCTATTGGGGACTGACAGTGGGTTCACCCCATTGGATCTCCCCAGTGGACTTAACACAGGGCTTGGAAGGCAAAGGAATCGCTCAGGTGACTCCAATGCTTCCCATGGCTCTAGAGGCTCTCAAGGTCACTCCAGAAGGAGACTGACCACCCCTCAGAGGAGGGAACATGAGGCCAGAATGCAGGAAGCCCAGCTGAGGATCAGGAAGCAGGAGCTAGAAGTAGCCCTGATGGAAGAAAAACTGAGCAAGGCTAGGCAGCATAGAGAGAGTGGGTCTATACCCACTGGTGGCAGCAATGTCCCTAGGGACAAAGATAGGGTCTTTGACAATAGGAACCTGTCCAAGATTGTGCCCCCCTACAAAAGTGGGGATGACATCCACAAATGGATGACTGCTCTTGAGAGAGCCTGCAAAGTGCAGCAGGTTCCTGAAGACCAGTGGGCAGCAATCTTATGGCTCTCCTTTGAGGGGAGAGGCAGAGATAGACTCCTCACTGTTAGAGAAGAGGATGTCAGAAATTACAGAGTCCTGAAGAGTGTCCTAGTTGATGGGTTAGGCTTAACCACTGAACAGTACAGGTTAATGTTCAGAGACACCCAGAAGACACAGACTCAGGACTGGTCTGAATATGTGGAATGTGCCACTAAGGCTTTGGAGGGTTGGTTGCTGGGAAGTAAGGTGTCTGATTATACAGGATTGTACAATTTGATGATGAGAGAGCAGATTTTAAGTAATTGTCAAAACCAGCTTCTCCATCAACACCTGGTAGACTCAGATTTGACCTCTCCCCAAGAATTGGGAAAGAGGGCAGATAAATGGGTCAGGACCAGGATCAGGCCTAAAAACCAGGGTGGTGACCAAAAGAAAGATACCACCAAGCCTCAAGAGAAGGGTGGGGATAAAGAAAAAGAGAAACCTTCCTCAGGGCCCCAAAACTCCACACAGGGTGGTGGGTCCCAAGCTCCCTCCTCTACCACAGCTAAAAAGCCCTACTGCCATGAGTGTAAAACTCCTGGGCATTGGAAAACTGACAGCGGTTGCCCAAGGGCTAAAAACAAAACTGTTCCTCCAATTACTCCTGTCACACCACCTATTACTGTCAGCAGTAATCCCCCAGGTGGTGGGAGTGCCCCCAGAAATCTGGGTGGGTTTACTTGGGGAACACAGGGGGACCCTGGCTTAGCCAATTCCCCTACAGCAACCACTCTTGTCTGTGATGGTGGCATGGGATTTGCCAACTTCACTGCCTGTCCCAACACTTTGGGTAGGTACAGACAGGAGCCCTACATCAATGGTACAAAAGCTGAGGCCTACAGAGACACTGGGGCTAGCATCACAATGGTGGCCCATTGGCTAGTTCCCTCTGAGCAGCTTTTGCCCGGTTTCTCCTACCAGGTGACTAACATTGATGGCAAACAGAACAGTCATCCCATGGCAGAGGTATGTCTCAGCTGGGGAGGGGTCACTGGCCCTAAAAGGGTAGCAGTGTCCCCAACCTTGCCTGTAGACTGCTTACTGGGGAATGACTTAGAACTCTCAGCTTGGGCTGGAGTTGAACAAGACACCCATTTTAAAATGGTAGGCCTTTCACAAAAGGGTAGGGGGGTTGTGCCATTCACAACCCCTGTCCAAATAGATTTCCTCCCTGAAAAGGTTGGAAGGGCAGTGGTAGCCACAGCCCAGGCACAGACAGACTTCCCTGTAGGGACTGGCAGAGCTGTGACAGTCACAGCTCAAACACAAACTGAGTGCCCCCCTGAAAAGGTTGGCAAGGCTGTAATGGTCTCAGCCTATACTCAGACTGACATAGGTGTAGTGAAGCCTGAAACAATGGATCACTCCACACAAACTGAGAGTAGTGGGGAGGAAGAAAAGTCTCCCTCTCCCCAGACATTAGGAAAAGGTCAGCCTCCTCAGGGATCTGACCTCACCCCTTGTGAAGGAACTGCCCCAGAGGTAGCCAGGCCTGGCCTGGCAGAGCCTCTGATGTCAGTGGCCCCTTCCAAGGTGGGATCCAGTCTGGTGCAGGTAGCCTGCCTCTCTCTACCCTGCCTCAGTCAGCCCAGGGCTGCAGAGGTCAGGGAGGCCAGTGGACCCCCAGAGGGCCCCTGTCCACAAGAACCCCCCCATCAAAAGAATGAGGATTGCCTGGCTAGTAGCCCTAGTCAGGTGATGGGTAAAAACATTCCTGAGGGATCTCCTTTACAGGTAGTTAGGGACCTCCCCCAGGGGGATTCTGTTGGGCACAGGCAAACATGGGACCTTAGGGCCCCAAACCTGACCTGTCCCTCCAGTAAGCCCACAAAAGGGACCCAGCCTCCAGCTTTAGGTAGCCAGAGGCTGACCCTGAGAGCACAGTGCAACTCAGTTAAAGGAAGAAAGGCATCCATGGTGGAGGATGATTGGAGGAAGCTGAGGCCTCACTTTGAGGACACTCACTTCAGTACTCCATCTCAACACCAGCCTTTTACTTTGCCAAGACACACCACAGGTAGAGATTCCCTATGGTGGAGACCCTCTGATACCCTTAGGGTGAGGGATTGCTTAGTGGACCATGAGACAGGGGGTAACCATGCCAGTGCTGGTTCCTCCTTATATGGCCACTTGGGCAATATAGGCTTACCTGGTCAAGGTCAGCCTTATCTCCCTTCGTTTGGGGGGGGGTTGTGTAGGAAGGTGGATATCTGACTATGGTTACCCCCAAATTTTTGCCTAGTGTCTAGCTGGTTTTTCGACTTAGTTGGCCTGAGATCCTGCCATTCAGGCTCTCAGGCTATCTGCTCTCTCTGTAAAATGGACTCCATGTACCCTAGGTACATACCCAATTGGTTGGATCACCCTGTCAGCCCCTGTACCAGTGTACACTAGGTACCCAGGGCATTGGTGTATCCAAGGCCTGCCAGGGGCTGAAGCATGTATTATGCCACCCCAGGCTTGGCCTAACAATCTGACACAACTGGCTGATCACTCAGCTGGGGTAAGTTGGTGTAATCACCTCTTACTTAGGTGTAGTATACCTATACCTAAACTTAAATGGGACACCTGGTAACCTATAAGTCACTCCTATGGCAGGCCTTAACAATCCTGAAGGCAGAGTGCTTGGTTCCATGTGAGATGGTGCTCTGGCATGAGCTGAGCCTGTCTGCAGTGGTCGGAACAACTTCCTTCTACTGTTTCCAGATATCGTCATACCATATACTCTTAAGTGCATTATGAACCTCGCGGTTAAATGCTATCTTTGGTTTGGCTTTATCAAAACATGTCGAGTAAGGTGTCATACGAATTGGAATACTAACCCCTCGCCAATTCTGGCGACGGGGTTAGCATTCCACCCTTCTAGAGGGACACGACATGTACAGTACCTGAAACCCGGGTAAAATCAGACATAGCCTCAGCTCCACAAAATGGATGCTGCCACCACAGACACAAGTCTGCCCTCCTGCTGCTGGGAGTCCTTCCAGCTTGGGAGGTGTGGACAAAGGGTTTCCTGCCAGGGGGGTGCGTGCACCACCCCAGACAGGATTTTGTGGATTGGTCAGGTAGGGCTTGAAAGAAACCAGACATGCCTGTGGCTCACAAGGAGCCTCGGTGCATATGCCAGTTCAAACCGGTCCTGGGGCACACCAGTCCCGGGCCTGGGGCGAGCTGGACAAAGGATTGGGGGTGTAACCACCCCCCTTCCTGGTCCCACCCATAGGGAGGGACCTAGCAGGTAGTCCGGCCCCTAGAATCCGCTTAAAGGTAGGAGCTGTGTCCTAAGACTTCAGACATCCTGGAATCAACTTAAAACTAAGAAGAAGACGGGAACTTCGACGCTCTGCTGCACAGAGGACTGAAGCCAATCTCCCCTGTGGTCAGGGAGTGACCACCTTGCTAACGCAAGCACCATCCAGCGAATCAACGTCTGCTTTGCCGCCGCCTCCCGCCGGAGCCCGAGCCCAGAGACTGACAAGACCTGGACCTCCAGACCTCTCACCGCCCGATCCACAGTCCCTGCAAAGAGGAGACCCGTGGAGGCACCGAGACACGTGGAGCCAGCCATCTTGAAACGACTACGACAAGCTGACCAGTGCAACAACCGAGGCTCCCTCCAAGTTGTGCTTTGGGTCCTGAGAAGCCCAACCCTCGAGCAGCATCTGCACCAAAGGTGAGCCCTCCAGCATCTCCACGATCTGCGTGGGGCCCTTCTGCATTTTGCCACTCGACGCGCCTAACCGGTTGCTGGCCCGCTGGCTAGTGGCCATCTTGGCGACGAAATCTACGACAAACACCGCTGGTCTGGTTGCTCCAGACTGGCCCTTGCTCCCCTCCAAAGGAGCAGTTCCTCTGACCTTGCTGGTCAGAACCATCAGCTTAAACTCCTTGCCTACAACAATTGCTTTTGCCAAGGCTTGTTTGCTTCGATCAAGTCGCCGACACCGCCGACAGCGAGAGCCTGCGTGGGACAGCTCGTGACTCGACTCCTGGACGTCGTCGACCTTCAGGGACCACGTGGCTGCAGAGTCAAGCTACACCTTCCTTCCTGTTTGCACCCGACATCGCCTGGTACCCACCTGGTGCCACGCTGGTCACTGGCTAGTGACTGTGAACACTGTCCCCTCTGCTTACAGATCTTCAACATCTCCGATCCACTCTTGGATCCACTGCATCTCTTCCCGACCGACCGCCTGCAGCACTTTTGTCTACAGGCCCCACGGAACAGATAGAAGAAACCCGACGCACTTCGAGGCCTATGCACCCGCTTCCTGTGGGTGAGGTAAAGCTGGCACACCTGTGCCCAAGTGTAGTATTACATCTCTAGTGCCTGTGTTCCAAATCTTAAGTTCCTAGGTCATCCGGAAGATTCCTTTTGCAGTAACTTTGTACTTTTTACGCACCCATTGAAACCTATGGGAGCACGCGTGTGACTATTTGCTCTGCACACGCCACCCGTGGACCTCCTGGTCACTAACTGACGTTAGCTCCTTGTAGGCCCAGCGATTCTAGAGGCCCTAGGCCTTTTCCCTTTTCTGTTCGTGGTACTTATACCACTATTTTAGTATATGGTTCGAGTGGCCACCAGGGCCTATCCATATAAAGTGCAACTTCTGTGTATTCTGTGATAATCTTGTTTGACGATTTGTGCTCCTGTGCTCATAAAGAGACTAGGGGTTACTTTGAGAAATAAATACATATATATTTTGAATATATATCTGTGTGGTGTCCTTTCATTGGTATAAAAGGGGGTTACTATTGGTAAAACAGCTTGCTTAACACGCATCACGAGTTTAGCCTCAAAGACTGCTTAGCCTACGCTACCACTAGGGCAGCTAGTCCAAAAAGGTTGACTTACAACCACACCATAAGGGTTGCTTGGCATGGTACAAGGTGGTCACTAGAACTAGTGAACAGCATATACCAGGCCAACTTCTTACACTGACTGACACTGACTGACTGACACTGACTGACTGACACTGACTGACTGACACTGACTGACTGACACTGACTGACTGACACTGACTGACTGACACTGACTGACTGACACTGACTGACTGACACTGACTGACTGACACTGACTGACACTGACTGACACTGACTGACACTGACTGACACTGACTGACACTGACTGACACTGACTGACACTGACTGACACTGACTGACACTGACTGACACTGACTGACACTGACTGACACTGACTGACACTGACTGACACTGACTGACACTGACTGACACTGACTGACACTGACTGACACTGACTGACTGACTGACACTGACTGACTGACTGACACTGACTGACTGACTGACACTGACTGACTGACACACTGACACTGACTGACTGACACTGACTGACACTGACTGACACTGACTGACACTGACTGACACTGACTGACACTGACTGACACTGACTGACTGACACTGACTGACTGACACTGACTGACTGACACTGACTGACTGACACTGACTGACACTGACTGACACTGACTGACACTGACTGACTGACACTGACTGACACTGACTGACTGACTGACACTGACTGACACTGACTGACTGACACTGACTGACACTGACTGACTGACTGAGACTGACTGACTGACTGACTGACACTGACTGACACTGACTGACACTGACTGACTGACACTGACTGACTGACACTGACTGACTGACACTGACTGACTGACACTGACTGACACTGACTGACACTGACTGACTGACACTGACTGACACTGACTGACACTGACTGACACTGACTGACACTGACTGACACTGACTGACACTGACTGACACTGACTGACACTGACTGACACTGACTGACACTGACTGACACTGACTGACACTGACTGACACTGACTGACACTGACTGACACTGACTGACACTGACTGACACTGACTGACACTGACTGACACTGACTGACACTGACTGACACTGACTGACTGACACTGACTGACACTGACTGACACTGACTGACACTGACTGACACTGACTGACACTGACTGACTGACACTGACTGACTGACACTGACTGACTGACACTGACTGACTGACACTGACTGACTGACACTGACTGACTGACACTGACTGACTGACTGACTGACACTGACTGACACTGACTGACACTGACTGACACTGACTGACACTGACTGACACTGACTGACACTGACTGACACTGACTGACACTGACTGACACTGACTGACACTGACTGACACTGACTGACACTGACTGACACTGACTGACTGACTGACTGACACTGACTGACTGACTGACTGACACTGACTGACTGACACTGACTGACTGACACTGACTGACTGACACTGACTGACTGACTGACACTGACTGACTGACACTGACTGACTGACTGACACTGACTGACTGACACTGACTGACTGACACTGACTGACTGACTGACACTGACTGACTGACTGACACTGACTGACACTGACTGACTGACTGACACTGACTGACTGACTGACACTGACTGACTGACTGACACTGACTGACTGACTGACACTGACTGACTGACACTGACTGACTGACTGACACTGACTGACTGACTGACACTGACTGACTGACTGACACTGACTGACTGACACTGACTGACTGACACTGACTGACTGACACTGACTGACTGACACTGACTGACTGACACTGACTGACTGACACTGACTGACTGACACTGACTGACTGACACTGACTGACACTGACTGACTGACACTGACTGACTGACACTGACTGACTGACACTGACTGACTGACACTGACTGACACTGACTGACTGACACTGACTGACTGACACTGACTGACTGACACTGACTGACTGACACTGACTGACTGACACTGACTGACTGACACTGACTGACTGACACTGACTGACTGACACTGACTGACACTGACTGACACTGACTGACACTGACTGACTGACACTGACTGACACTGACTGACACTGACTGACACTGACTGACTGACACTGACTGACTGACACTGACTGACTGACACTGACTGACTGACACTGACTGACTGACACTGACTGACTGACACTGACTGACTGACACTGACTGACACTGACTGACTGACACTGACTGACACTGACTGACTGACACTGACTGACACTGACTGACTGTGGTAAGTTGGCCTGGTATATGATGCTCACTAGTTAAAGTGATCACCTTGTACCATGCCAAGCAACCCTTATGGTGTGGTTGTAAGTCAACCTTTTCGGACTAGCTGCCCTAGTGGTAGCGTAGGCTAAGCAGTCTTTGAGGCTAAACTCGTGATGCGTGTTAAGCAAGCTGTTTTACCAATAGTAACCCCCTTTTATACCAATGAAAGGACACCACACAGATATATATTCAAAATATATATGTATTTATTTATCAAAGTAACCCCTAGTCTCTTTATGAGCACAGGAGCACAAATCGTCAAACAAGATTACAGTAGAATACACAGAAGTTGCACTTTATATGGATAGGCCCTGGTGGCCACTCAAACCATATACTAAAATAGTGGTATAAGTACCACGAACAGAAAAGGGAAAAGGCCTAGGGCCTCTAGAATCGCTGGGCCTACAAGGAGCTAACGTCAGTTAGTGACCAGGAGGTCCACGGGTGGCGTGTGCAGAGCAAATAGTCACACGCGTGCTCCCATAGGTTTCAATGGGTGCGTAAAAAGTACAAAGTTACTGCAAAAGGAATCTTCCGGATGACTTAGGAACTTAAGATTTGGAACACAGGCACTAGAGATGTAATACTACACTTGGGCACAGGTGTGCCAGCTTTACCTCACCCACAGGAAGCGGGTGCATAGGCCTCGAAGTGCGTCGGGTTTCTTCTATCTGTTCCGTGGGGCCTGTAGACAAAAGTGCTGCAGGTGGTCGGTCGGGAAGAGATGCAGTGGATCCAAGAGTGGATCGGAGATGTTGAAGACCTGTAAGCAGAGGGGACAGTGTTCACAGTCACTAGCCAGTGACCAGCGTGGCACCAGGTGGGTACCAGGCGATGTCGGGTGCAAACAGGTGATGAGGGGTAGCTTGTCTCCGCAGCCACGTGGTCCCTGAAGGTCGACGACGTCCAGGAGTCGGCTCACGAGCTGTCCCACGCAGGCTCTCGCTGTCGGCGGTGTCGGCGACTTGATCGAAGCAAACAAGCCTTGGCAAAAGCAATTGCAGGAGGATTCGGAAATCAGCTGTTGGTTCTGACCAGCAAGGTCAGAGGGATTGCTCCTTTGGAGGGGAGCAAGGGCCAGTCTGGAGCAACCAGACCAGCGGTGTTTGTCGTAGATTTCGTCGCCAAGATGGCCACTAGCCAGCGGGCCAGCAACCGGTTAGGCGCGTCGAGTGGCAAAATGCAGAAGGGCCCCACGCAGATCGTGGAGATGCTGGAGGGCTCACCTTTGGTGCAGATGCTGCTCGAGGGTTGGGCTTCTCAGGACCCAAAGCACAACTTGGAGGGAGCCTCGGTTGTTGCACTTGTCAGCTTGTCGTAGTCGTTCCAAGATGGCTGGCTCCACGTGTCTCGGTGCCTCCACGGGTCTCCTCTTTGCAGGGACTGTGGATCGGGCGGTGAGAGGTCTGGAGGTCCAGGTCTTGTCAGTCTCTGGGCTCGGGCTCCGGCGGGAGGCGGCGGCAAAGCAGATGTTGATTCGCTGGATGGTGCTTGCGTTAGCAAGGTGGTCACTCCCTGACCACAGGGGAGATTGGCTTCAGTCCTCTGTGCGGCAGAGCGTCGAAGTTCCCGTCTTCTTCTTAGTTTCAAGTTGATTCCAGGATGTCTGAAGTCTTAGGACACAGCTCCTACCTTTAAGCGGATTCTAGGGGCCGGACTACCTGCTAGGTCCCTCCCTATGGGTGGGACCAGGAAGGGGGGTGGTTACACCCCCAATCCTTTGTCCAGCTCGCCCCAGGCCCGGGACTGGTGTGCCCCAGGACCGGTTTGAACTGGCATATGCCCCGAGGCTCCTTGTGAGCCACAGGCATGTCTGGTTTCTTTCAAGCCCTACCTGACCAATACACAAAATCCTGTCTGGGGTGGTGCTCGCACCTCCCCTGGCAGGAAACCCTTTGTCCACACCTCCCAAGCTGGAAGGACTCCCAGCAGCAGGAGGGCAGACTTGTGTCTGTGGTGGCAGCATCCATTTTGTGGAGCTGAGGCTATGTCTGATTTTACCCGGGTTTCAGGTACTGTACATGTCGTGTCCCTCTAGAAGGGTGGAATGCTAACCCCGTCGCCAGAATTGGCGAGGGGTTAGTATTCCAATTCGTATGACACCTTACTCGACATGTTTTGATAAAGCCAAACCAAAGATAGCATTTAACCGCGAGGTTCATAATGCACTTAAGAGTATATGGTATGACGATATCTGGAAACAGTAGAAGGAAGTTGTTCCGACCACTGCAGACAGGCTCAGCTCATGCCAGAGCACCATCTCACATGGAACCAAGCACTCTGCCTTCAGGACTGTTAAGGCCTGCCATAGGAGTGACTTATAGGTTACCAGGTGTCCCATTTAAGTTTAGGTATAGGTATACTACACCTAAGTAAGAGGTGATTACACCAACTTACCCCAGCTGAGTGATCAGCCAGTTGTGTCAGATTGTTAGGCCAAGCCTGGGGTGGCATAATACATGCTTCAGCCCCTGGCAGGCCTTGGATACACCAATGCCCTGGGTACCTAGTGTACACTGGTACAGGGGCTGACAGGGTGATCCAACCAATTGGGTATGTACCTAGGGTACATGGAGTCCATTTTACAGAGAGAGCAGATAGCCTGAGAGCCTGAATGGCAGGATCTCAGGCCAACTAAGTCGAAAAACCAGCTAGACACTAGGCAAAAATTTGGGGGTAACCATAGTCAGATATCCACCTTCCTACACTGACTGACACTGACTGACTGACACTGACTGACTGACTGACACTGACTGACTGACTGACACTGACTGACACTGACTGACTGACTGACACTGACTGACACTGACTGACACTGACTGACACTGACTGACACTGACTGACACTGACTGACTGACACTGACTGACACTGACTGACTGACTGACACTGACTGACTGACACTGACTGACTGACTGACACTGACTGACTGACACTGACTGACTGACACTGACTGACACTGACTGACTGACACTGACTGACACTGACTGACTGACTGACACTGACTGACACTGACTGACACTGACTGACACTGACTGACACTGACTGACACTGACTGACACTGACTGACACTGACTGACACTGACTGACACTGACTGACACTGACTGACACTGACTGACACTGACTGACACTGACTGACACTGACTGACACTGACTGACACTGACTGACTGACACTGACTGACTGACACTGACTGACTGACACTGACTGACACTGACTGACACTGACTGACACTGACTGACACTGACTGACACTGACTGACACTGACTGACACTGACTGACTGACACTGACTGACTGACACTGACTGACTGACACTGACTGACTGACACTGACTGACTGACACTGACTGACACTGACTGACTGACTGACACTGACTGACTGACTGACACTGACTGACTGACACTGACTGACTGACACTGACTGACACTGACTGACTGACACTGACTGACTGACACTGACTGACTGACACTGACTGACTGACACTGACTGACACTGACTGACTGACACTGACTGACACTGACTGACTGACACTGACTGACACTGACTGACTGACTGACACTGACTGACACTGACTGACTGACACTGACTGACACTGACTGACTGACTGACACTGACTGACACTGACTGACTGACACTGACTGACACTGACTGACTGACTGACACTGACTGACACTGACTGACTGACACTGACTGACACTGACTGACTGACTGACACTGACTGACTGACACTGACTGACACTGACTGACTGACTGACACTGACTGACACTGACTGACTGACACTGACTGACTGACACTGACTGACTGACACTGACTGACTGACACTGACTGACTGACACTGACTGACTGACACTGACTGACTGACACTGACTGACTGACACTGACTGACACTGACTGACACTGACTGACACTGACTGACTGACACTGACTGACACTGACTGACTGACTGTGTAGGAGAGTAGGGTCTGCTATCCTATGGTCACCCCAAATTTTTGCTTTTTGCTTCACTGGTTTTTGACATATTGAGGCTGTGGGCCTGCCAATCAGACCCCCAGCCTGCTGTTCTCTCTACTAAATTAAAACTATGCACCCTAGGTGCATAACCAATTGGAAGTGGATCACCCTGTCAGCCCCTGTACCAGTGTACACTAGGCACCCAGGGCATTGGTGTACCCAAGGCCTGCCAGGGGCTGCAGCATGTATTATGCCACCCCAGGCTTGGCCTAACAATCTGACACAACTGGCTGATCACTCAGCTGGGGTAAGTTGGTGTAATCACCTCTTACTTAGGTGTAGTATACCTATACCTAACCTTAAATGGGACACCTGGTAACCTATAAGTCACTCCTATGGCAGGCCTTAACAATCCTGAAGGCAGAGTGCTTGGTTCCATGTGAGATGGTGCTCTGGCATGAGCTGAGCCTGTCTGCAGTGGTCGGAACAACTTCCTTCTACTGTTTCCAGATATCGTCATACCATATACTCTTAAGTGCATTATGAACCTCGCGGTTAAATGCTATCTTTGGTTTGGCTTTATCAAAACATGTCGAGTAAGGTGTCATACGAATTGGAATACTAACCCCTCGCCAATTCTGGCGACGGGGTTAGCATTCCACCCTTCTAGAGGGACACGACATGTACAGTACCTGAAACCCGGGTAAAATCAGACATAGCCTCAGCTCCACAAAATGGATGCTGCCACCACAGACACAAGTCTGCCCTCCTGCTGCTGGGAGTCCTTCCAGCTTGGGAGGTGTGGACAAAGGGTTTCCTGCCAGGGGAGGTGCGTGCACCACCCCAGACAGGATTTTGTGTATTGGTCAGGTAGGGCTTGAAAGAAACCAGACATGCCTGTGGCTCACAAGGAGCCTCGGTGCATATGCCAGTTCAAACCGGTCCTGGGGCACACCAGTCCCGGGCCTGGGGCGAGCTGGACAAAGGATTGGGGGTGTAACCACCCCCCTTCCTGGTCCCACCCATAGGGAGGGACCTAGCAGGTAGTCCGGCCCCTAGAATCCGAATAAAGGTAGGAGCTGTGTCCTAAGACTTCAGACATCCTGGAATCAACTTGAAACTAAGAAGAAGACGGGAACTTCGACATTCTGCTGCACAGAAGACTGAAGAAAATCTCCCCTGTGGTCAGGGAGTGACCACCTTGCTAACGCAAGCACCATCCAGCGAATCACCGTCTGCTTTGCCGCCGCCTCCCGCCGGAGCCCGAGCCCAGAGACCGACAAGACCTGGACCTCCAGACCTCTCACCGCCCGATCCACAGTCCCTGAAAAGAGGAGACCCGTGGAGGCACCGAGACACGTGGAGCCAGCCATCTTGGAACGACTACGACAAGCTGACCAGTGCAACAACCGAGGCTCCCTCCAAGTTGTGCTTTGGGTCCTGAGAAGCCCAACCCTCGAGCAGCATCTGCACCAAAGGTGAGCCCTCCAGCATCTCCACGATCTGCGTGGGGCCCTTCTGCATTTTGCCACTCGACGCGCCTAACCGGTTGCTGGCCCGCTGGCTAGTGGCCATCTTGGCGACGAAATCTACGACAAACACCGCTGGTCTGGTTGCTCCAGACTGGCCCTTGCTCCCCTCCAAAGGAGCAATCCCTCCGACCTTGCTGGTCAGAACCAACAGCTGATTTCCGAATCCTCCTGCAATTGCTTTTGCCAAGGCTTGTTTGCTTCGATCAAGTCGCCGACACCGCCGACAGCGAGAGCCTGCGTGGGACAGCTCGTGAGCCGACTCCTGGACGTCGTCGACCTTCAGGGACCACGTGGCTGCGGAGACAAGCTACCCCTCATCACCTGTTTGCACCCGACATCGCCTGGTACCCATCTGGTGCCACGCTGGTCACTGGCTAGTGACTGTGAACACTGTCCCCTCTGCTTACAGGTCTTCAACATCTCCGATCCTCTCTTGGATCCACTGCATCTCTTCCCGACCGACCGCCTGCAGCATCTTTGTCCCAGGCTCAACGGAACAGATAGAAGAAACCCGACGCACTTCGAGGCCTATGCACCCGCTTCCTGTGGGTGAGGTAAAGCTGGCACACCTGTGCCCAAGTGTAGTATTACATCTCTAGTGCCTGTGTTCCAAATCTTAAGTTCCTAGGTCATCCGGAAGATTCCTTTTGCAGTAACTTTGTACTTTTTACGCACCCATTGAAACCTATGGGAGCCGGCGTGTGACTATTTGCTCTGCACACGCCACCCGTGGACCTCCTGGTCACTAACTGACGTTAGCTCCTTGTAGGCCCAGCGATTCTAGAGGCCCTAGGCCTTTTCCCTTTTCTGTTCGTGGTACTTATACCACTATTTTAGTATATGGTTCGAGTGGCCACCAGGGCCTATCCATATAAAGTGCAACTTCTGTGTATTCTGTGATAATCTTGTTTGACGATTTGTGCTCCTGTGCTCATAAAGAGACTAGGGGTTACTTTGAGAAATAAATACATATATATTTTGAATATATATCTGTGTGGTGTCCTTTCATTGGTATAAAAGGGGGTTACTATTGGTAAAACAGCTTGCTTAACACGCATCACGAGTTTAGCCTCAAAGACTGCTTAGCCTACGCTACCACTAGGGCAGCTAGTCCGAAAAGGTTGACTTACAACCACACCATAAGGGTTGCTTGGCATGGTACAAGGTGATCACTTTAACTAGTGAGCATCATAAACCAGGCCAACTTCTCACAGACTGACACTGACTGACACTGACTGACTGACACTGACTGACTGACTGACACTGACTGACTGACACTGACTGACACTGACTGACTGACACTGACTGACTGACACTGACTGACTGACACTGACTGACTGACACTGACTGACTGACACTGACTGACTGACACTGACTGACTGACACTGACTGACTGACACTGACTGACACTGACTGACACTGACTGACTGACTAACAAACACTGACTGACACTGACTGACTGACTAACACTGACTGACTGACACGGACTGACTGACACGGACTGACTGACTGACTGACACGGACTGACTGACACGGACTGACTGACACTGACTGACTGACACTGACTGACTGACACTGACTGACTGACACTGACTGACACTGACTGACACTGACTGACTGACACTGACTGACTGACACTGACTGACTGACACTGACTGACTGACACTGACTGACTGACACTGACTGACTGACACTGACTGACTGACACTGACTGACTGACACTGACTGACTGACACTGACTGACACTGACTGACACTGACTGACACTGACTGACACTGACTGACTGACACTGACTGACTGACACTGACTGACACTGACTGACTGTAGGAGAGTAGGGTCTGCTATCCTATGGTCACCCCAAATTTTTGCTTTTTGCTTCACTGGTTTTTGACATATTGAGGCTGTGGGCCTGCCAATCAGACCCCCAGCCTGCTGTTCTCTCTACTAAATTAAAACTATGCACCCTAGGTGCATAACCAATTGGAAGTGGATCACCCTGTCAGCCCCTGTACCAGTGTACACTAGGTACCCAGGGCATTGGTGTACCCAAGGCCTGCCAGGGGCTGCAGCATGTATTATGCCACCCCAGGCTTGGCCTAACAATCTGACACAACTGGCTGATCACTCAGCTGGGGTAAGTTGGTGTAATCACCTCTTACTTAGGTGTAGTATACCTATACCTAACCTTAAATGGGACACCTGGTAACCTCTAAGTCACTCCTATGGCAGGCCTTAACAATCCTGAAGGCAGAGTGCTTGGTTCCATGTGAGATGGTGCTCTGGCATGAGCTGAGCCTGTCTGCAGTAGTCGGAACAACTTCCTTCTACTGTTTCCAGATATCGTCATACCATATACTCTTAAGTGCATTATGAACCTCGCGGTTAAATGCTATCTTTGGTTTGGCTTTATCAAAACATGTCGAGTAAGGTGTCATACGAATTGGAATACTAACCCCTCGCCAATTCTGGCGACGGGGTTAGCATTCCACCCTTCTAGAGGGACACGACATGTACAGTACCTGAAACCCGGGTAAAATCAGACATAGCCTCAGCTCCACAAAATGGATGCTGCCACCACAGACACAAGTCTGCCCTCCTGCTGCTGGGAGTCCTTCCAGCTTGGGAGGTGTGGACAAAGGGTTTCCTGCCAGGGGAGGTGCGTGCACCACCCCAGACAGGATTTTGTGTATTGGTCAGGTAGGGCTTGAAAGAAACCAGACATGCCTGTGGCTCACAAGGAGCCTCGGTGCATATGCCAGTTCAAACCGGTCCTGGGGCACACCAGTCCCGGGCCTGGGGCGAGCTGGACAAAGGATTGGGGGTGTAACCACCCCCCTTCCTGGTCCCACCCATAGGGAGGGACCTAGCAGGTAGTCCGGCCCCTAGAATCCGAATAAAGGTAGGAGCTGTGTCCTAAGACTTCAGACATCCTGGAATCAACTTGAAACTAAGAAGAAGACGGGAACTTCGACATTCTGCTGCACAGAAGACTGAAGAAAATCTCCCCTGTGGTCAGGGAGTGACCACCTTGCTAACGCAAGCACCATCCAGCGAATCACCGTCTGCTTTGCCGCCGCCTCCCGCCGGAGCCCGAGCCCAGAGACTGACAAGACCTGGACCTCCAGACCTCTCACCGCCCGATCCACAGTCCCTGCAAAGAGGAGACCCGTGGAGGCACCGAGACACGTGGAGCCAGCCATCTTGGAACGACTACGACAAGCTGACCAGTGCAACAACCGAGGCTCCCTCCAAGTTGTGCTTTGGGTCCTGAGAAGCCCAACCCTCGAGCAGCATCTGCACAAAAGGTGAGCCCTCCAGCATCTCCACGATCTGCGTGGGGCCCTTCTGCATTTTGCCACTCGACGCGCCTAACCGGTTGCTGGCCCGCTGGCTAGTGGCCATCTTGGCGACGAAATCTACGACAAACACCGCTGGTCTGGTTGCTCCAGACTGGCCCTTGCTCCCCTCCAAAGGAGCAATCCCTCTGACCTTGCTGGTCAGAACCAACAGCTGATTTCCGAATCCTCCTGCAATTGCTTTTGCCAAGGCTTGTTTGCTTCGATCAAGTCGCCGACACCGCCGACAGCGAGAGCCTGCGTGGGACAGCTCGTGAGCCGACTCCTGGACGTCGTCGACCTTCAGGGACCACGTGGCTGCGGAGACAAGCTACCCCTCATCACCTGTTTGCACCCGACATCGCCTGGTACCCACCTGGTGCCACGCTGGTCACTGGCTAGTGACTGTGAACACTGTCCCCTCTGCTTACAGGTCTTCAACATCTCCGATCCACTCTTGGATCCACTGCATCTCTTCCCGACCGACCGCCTGCAGCATCTTTGTCCCAGGCTCAACGGAACAGATAGAAGAAACCCGACGCACTTTGAGGCCTATGCACCCGCTTCCTGTGGGTGAGGTAAAGCTGGTACTCCGGTGCCCATGTGTAGTAATACATCTCTAGTGCCTGTGTTCCAAATCTTAAGTTCCTAGGTCATCCGGAAGATTCCTTTTGCAGTAACTTTGTACTTTTTACGCACCCATTGAAACCTATGGGAGCACGCGTGTGACTATTTGCTCTGCACACGCCACCCGTGGACCTCCTGGTCACTAACTGACGTTAGCTCCTTGTAGGCCCAGCGATTCTAGAGGCCCTAGGCCTTTTCCCTTTTCTGTTCGTGGTACTTATACCACTATTTTAGTATATGGTTCGAGTGGCCACCAGGGCCTATCCATATAAAGTGCAACTTCTGTGTATTCTGTGATAATCTTGTTTGACGATTTGTGCTCCTGTGCTCATAAAGAGACTAGGGGTTACTTTGAGAAATAAATACATATATATTTTGAATATATATCTGTGTGGTGTCCTTTCATTGGTATAAAAGGGGGTTACTATTGGTAAAACAGCTTGCTTAACACGCATCACGAGTTTAGCCTCAAAGACTGCTTAGCCTACGCTACCACTAGGGCAGCTAGTCCAAAAAGGTTGACTTACAACCACACCATAAGGGTTGCTTGGCAAGGTACAAGGTGGTCACTAGAACTAGTGAACAGCATATACCAGGCCAACTTCTCACATTGGTGAGCAGCGGTTGGATTTGAGCTTGCTGTGTTTTACCATTGTAATCTCTTGGTTACCAATTGAAAGATCACATAGGTACCTGTAGGTACATATAAAACAAGATTAGATATACTTAAGTTCTACTGAACTTAGTTGTTGTAGAGCAAAGGGAGTAGCACACCCTGACTACAACTACTAGATAGGTTTAGTAGGTAAACCCAAGTGTAGGTAGATTGCAACACATCCACCCACACTTAAGAGCAATGGCCGGGGCAGAGGGGTCCACTGTACCCATCTCTGTTGAGAGTGACCCCCAGAGGGCACCATCCAGCTTTGCTACCCTTAATCAGAATGAGCTCAGGCATTTGGCAACTCTTAGAGGCCTTAAACAGCCCAAGAACCCAAACTCTGCTGAGCTCAGAGAGCTCTTACAGAATGATGAGAATCAGAGAGCACTCAAGAAAGCTTCCCAGTTAGCCCCCTTAGGGACAGGAACAGGAGGCCCCCCTTCTAAAGATGCCACTGAAGTACCCCTTCCCAATAGTCACCCCTTAGATGGGATGCCTACCACAGAGGATGAGAGTGAAAAGGATACTGACAGTAGTGAGGATGAAGGGAGAACTAGCCCAGTGCCAAGTATTATACTTGGCCCAGCTAAACCAAGGCTATTGGGGACTGACAGTGGGTTCAACCCACTGGATCTCCCCAGTGGACTTAACACAGGGCTTGGAAGGCAAAGGAATCGCTCAGGTGACTCCAATGCTTCCCATGGCTCTAGAGGCTCTCAAGGTCACTCCAGGAGAAGGATGACCACCCCTCAGAGGAGGGAACATGAGGCCAAGATGCAAGAGGCCCAGCTGAGGATCAGGAAGCAGGAGCTAGAAGTAGCCCTGATGGAAGAGAAACTTAGCAAGGCTAGACAGCATAAAGAGAGTGGGTCTATACCCACTGGTGGCAGCATTGTCCCTAAGGACAAAGATAGGGTCTTTGACAATAGGAACCTGTCTAAGGTTGTGCCCCCCTACAAAAGTGGGGATGACATCCACAAATGGATAACTGCTCTTGAGAGAGCCTGCAAAGTACAGCAGGTTCCTGAAGACCAGTGGGCAGCAATCCTCTGGCTCTCCTTTGAAGGAAGAGGCAGAGACAGACTCCTCACTGTTAGAGAAGAGGATGTCAGAAACTACAGAGTCCTGAAGAGTGTTCTAGTTGATGGGTTAGGCTTAACCACTGAGCAGTACAGGTTAATGTTCAGAGACACCCAAAAGACACAGACTCAGGACTGGTCTGAATACATTGAATGTGCCACTAAGGCTTTGGAGGGTTGGTTGCTGGGAAGTAAGGTATCTGATTTTACAGGATTGTATAATTTGATGATGAGAGAACAGATTTTAAATAACTGTCAAAACCAGCAACTGCATCAACACTTGGTTGACTCTGATCTGACCTCTCCCCAAGAATTGGGAAAGAAGGCAGACAAATGGGTCAGAACCAGGGTTAAGCAAAAGAACCAGAACCAGGGCCAAGGGGGTGATCAGAAGAAAACAGACCAAAAGGGTGGAGATCAGAAACCTAAAGACCAGAAGTCTTCAACAGGGCCCCAAACTACTGCTAAGGAGGGTGGGTCCCAACAGTCCAAGAAGAAGAAAGAAGGTCAGAAGAAACCCTGGTGCAATCATTGTAAAAATACAACTCACTGGACTAGTGATTGCAAAAAGGGTGGAGCCCCCAACACTGTTGCCCCTAAGGCACCTGCTCCCGGTACTACTGTTAGCAGTGTTGGTCCCCAGACAAAGGGTGTAGTGGGAATCACTATGGGAACTGAAGGAGATTCTGACTTAGACAGAACCCTGACACAGGCAGTCTTGATCTGTGATGGGGACATTGATTTGTCCCTGACTGTGAGCCCCAGTAACCTGGGCAAGTACAGACAGACTCCTTTAATTAATGACAAAGTGGCTCAAGCCTACAGGGACACATGTGCCAGTGTCACTATGGTGACACCAGGCTTTGTGGACCCTGGACAGTACATACCAGGTGAGAACTACCTGGTGACCAATGCCAGCAATGCCACTACTTCACATAGTGTGGCAGTTGTTAACTTCTCATGGGGAGGGGTAACTGGCCTCAAAAGGGTTGTGGTTAGTGCAGACCTCCCAGTAGAATGTTTGTTGGGCAATGACCTAGAGAGTTCTCTATGGTCAGAAGTGGAGTACAGGACTCATGCAGAGATGTTAGGTATATCATCACATGTCCTTGCTGTGACCAGGTCACAGGCCAAAAAGTGCCTCACTGAACCACAGGTCTTGGATCCTGGAACAATGGACCAAGCACCTACCAAGAAGAAGAACAGGAGGGTCAAGGCTGTGCCTTCCCCCCTGCCTCAGAGTGATGATCAGCCTTCCCAGGAAGCTGATCTAGAGGACCCTGAAGGAACTGTCCCTGAAGAGCTTGAACCTGATCAGGTTGAGTTTCTGGGGACAGGGGGACCTTCAAGGGCTGACTTGAGGCAGGCTCAGTTATCCTGTCCCTCTCTTGAACCCCTCAGACAGCTGGCTGCTGCTGAGGCTGCTGGGAATGCTCAAGGTACCCATAAAGTGTATTGGGATGAAGGGCTCCTTTATTCAGAGGCTAGAGACCCCAAGCCTGGTGCAACCAGGAGGTTGGTTATACCTCTGCAATTTAGGGGCTTCCTTCTTACCTTGGCCCATGACATTCCTTTAGCAGGACACTTAGGCCAGAACAAGACTTGGGACAGGCTTGTCCCTCACTTTCACTGGCCTCATATGAATGAAGATACAAAGGAGTTTTGTCGCTCCTGTGTTACCTGCCAAGCCAGTGGCAAATCAGGTGGCACAACAAAGGCCCCCCTAATACCACTACCTGTGGTGGGGGTCCCCTTTGAAAGAGTGGGAATAGACATAGTGGGTCCCATGGATCCTCCCACTGCATCTGGACACAGATTTATACTGGTGGTAGTGGATCATGCCACCAGGTATCCAGAGGCAATTCCCCTTAGGACCACTACAGCACCTGTTGTGGCCAGGGCCCTGCTGGGAGTATTCTCCAGAGTGGGGTTTCCTAAGGAGGTAGTATCTGACAGAGGTACCAACTTTATGTCAGGATACTTGACAGCTATGTGGAAGGAATGTGGTGTCAACTACAAGTTCACCACCCCTTATCACCCACAATGCAATGGGCTTGTTGAGAGATTCAACAAGACCCTAAAGGGTATGATCAAAGGATTACCTGAAAAGCTCAGGCGAAGATGGGATATCCTTCTACCCTGCCTTCTGTTTGCTTACAGAGAGGTCCCACAAAAAGGAGTTGGCTACAGCCCCTTTGAATTGTTGTTTGGGCACCCTGTGAGAGGCCCACTGTGTTTGGTGAAGGAAGGATGGGAGTTACCTCTCAAAAAGCCTAAGCTAGACATAGTGGACTATGTACTTGGTCTCCGCTCCAGGATGGCTGAGTATATGGAGAAGGCATCTAAAAACCTTGAGGCAAGCCAGGCCTTACAGAAAGCTTGGCATGACCAAAAGGCTGTCTTGGTTGAGTATCAGCCAGGACAGAAGGTATGGGTGTTGGAGCCAGTGGCCCCAGCAGCACTCCAAGACAAATGGTCTGGACCCCATACAATCCTGGAAAAGAAGGGAGAGGTCACCTACTTGGTGGACCTAGGAACTCCCAGGAGTCCCCACAGGGTACTCCATGTTAACAGGCTTAAAGCATATGTTGACAGGGCAGACATGGGCTTGCTCATGGCTACAGATGAGGGACAGGAGGAAGAGAGTGACCCTCTCCCAGACCTGTTGTCTCAGAACCCTGAAGATGGCTCAGTTGAAGGAGTGACCCTTGGAGGCAACCTCACTGCCCATCAGCAGACTGAATGTAGACAGGTTCTACAATCATTTTCACATATGTTTTCCTTGATACCTAGTCAAACTGACTGGTGTACCCATGTTGTGGACACTGGTGACAGTCTGCCTGTAAAGAACAAACTTTACAGACAACCTGACCACGTCAGGGACTGTATAAAGGCTGAGGTACATAAAATGCTGGAATTAGGTGTCATTGAACCCTCAGAGAGCCCCTGGGCTAGCCCAGTGGTTCTGGTCCCCAAACCTCACACCAAAGATGGCAAGAGAGAGATGAGGTTCTGTGTGGATTACAGAGGACTCAATGCTGTCACCAGGACAGATGCACACCCTATTCCAAGGGCAGATGAGCTCATAGACAAACTAGCTTCTGCAAAGTTTTTGAGCACATTTGACTTGACAGCTGGCTATTGGCAAATCAGGTTAGCTGAGGAGTCTAAGGCCAAAACAGCATTCTCAACCCCAGGTGGGCATTATCAGTTTGTGGTGATGCCCTTTGGTCTGAAGAATGCACCTGCCACCTTCCAAAGGCTGGTGAACCAAGTCCTTACTGGGTTGGATGACTTTTGCGCAGCATATCTTGATGACATTGCTGTCTTTAGTTCCACCTGGGAGGATCACCTGATCCACCTGAAGAAGGCTCTTGAGGCTCTGCAAAGGGCAGGCCTCACTATCAAGGCTACTAAGTGCCAGATAGGGCAGAGTAAGGTTGTGTATTTGGGCCACCTTGTAGGTGGGGGCCAAGTTCAACCACTGGAGAGTAAGATACAGTCCATCAAGGATTGGTCCCCTCCAACCACCCAGACTCAAGTTCGAGCTTTCTTGGGCTTGACTGGGTATTACAGGAAGTTTGTTAAGAACTATGGGTCCATTGTGACTCCTCTTAATGATCTGACATCCAAGAAGATGCCCAAAAAGGTTCAGTGGACAGTAAGCTGTCAAAAGGCATTTGATGACCTGAAGGAGGCCATGTGCTCTGCACCTATCCTGAAAAGTCCTGACTACTCCAAAGAGTTTATTGTCCAAACAGATGCTTCTGAGTTGGGTGTGGGAGCTGTGCTGTCACAACTTAATGTAGATGGTCAAGACCAACCCATTGCTTTTATTAGCAGAAGGTTGACCCCCAGAGAGAAGAATTGGTCAGCTATTGAGAGGGAGGCCTTTGCTGTGGTGTGGGCCCTGAAGAAGCTGAGGCCATACTTGTTTGGCACTCACTTCAAGATTCAGACCGACCATAAGCCCCTCTTGTGGCTAAATCAGATGAAGGGTGAAAACCCCAAACTGCTTAGGTGGTCCATTTCCCTACAGGGGATGGACTTTACAGTGGAGCACCGGCCAGGTACTGACCATGGGAATGCAGATGGTCTCTCCAGGTACTTCCACTTAGGACATGAAGACGAGACTGGTCAAGGCTAGTTTAATGTCCCAGCGTTTGGGGGGGGGTTGTGTAGGAGAGTAGGGTCTGCTATCCTATGGTCACCCCAAATTTTTGCTTTTTGCTTCACTGGTTTTTGACATATTGAGGCTGTGGGCCTGCCAATCAGACCCCCAGCCTGCTGTTCTCTCTACTAAATTAAAACTATGCACCCTAGGTGCATAACCAATTGGAAGTGGATCACCCTGTCAGCCCCTGTACCAGTGTACACTAGGTACCCAGGGCATTGGTGTACCCAAGGCCTGCCAGGGGCTGCAGCATGTATTATGCCACCCCAGGCTTGGCCTAACAATCTGACACAACTGGCTGATCACTCAGCTGGGGTAAGTTGGTGTAATCACCTCTTACTTAGGTGTAGTATACCTATACCTAACCTTAAATGGGACACCTGGTAACCTCTAAGTCACTCCTATGGCAGGCCTTAACAATCCTGAAGGCAGAGTGCTTGGTTCCATGTGAGATGGTGCTCTGGCATGAGCTGAGCCTGTCTGCAGTAGTCGGAACAACTTCCTTCTACTGTTTCCAGATATCGTCATACCATATACTCTTAAGTGCATTATGAACCTCGCGGTTAAATGCTATCTTTGGTTTGGCTTTATCAAAACATGTCGAGTAAGGTGTCATACGAATTGGAATACTAACCCCTCGCCAATTCTGGCGACGGGGTTAGCATTCCACCCTTCTAGAGGGACACGACATGTACAGTACCTGAAACCCGGGTAAAATCAGACATAGCCTCAGCTCCACAAAATGGATGCTGCCACCACAGACACAAGTCTGCCCTCCTGCTGCTGGGAGTCCTTCCAGCTTGGGAGGTGTGGACAAAGGGTTTCCTGCCAGGGGAGGTGCGTGCACCACCCCAGACAGGATTTTGTGTATTGGTCAGGTAGGGCTTGAAAGAAACCAGACATGCCTGTGGCTCACAAGGAGCCTCGGTGCATATGCCAGTTCAAACCGGTCCTGGGGCACACCAGTCCCGGGCCTGGGGCGAGCTGGACAAAGGATTGGGGGTGTAACCACCCCCCTTCCTGGTCCCACCCATAGGGAGGGACCTAGCAGGTAGTCCGGCCCCTAGAATCCGAATAAAGGTAGGAGCTGTGTCCTAAGACTTCAGACATCCTGGAATCAACTTGAAACTAAGAAGAAGACGGGAACTTCGACATTCTGCTGCACAGAAGACTGAAGAAAATCTCCCCTGTGGTCAGGGAGTGACCACCTTGCTAACGCAAGCACCATCCAGCGAATCACCGTCTGCTTTGCCGCCGCCTCCCGCCGGAGCCCGAGCCCAGAGACTGACAAGACCTGGACCTCCAGACCTCTCACCGCCCGATCCACAGTCCCTGCAAAGAGGAGACCCGTGGAGGCACCGAGACACGTGGAGCCAGCCATCTTGGAACGACTACGACAAGCTGACCAGTGCAACAACCGAGGCTCCCTCCAAGTTGTGCTTTGGGTCCTGAGAAGCCCAACCCTCGAGCAGCATCTGCACAAAAGGTGAGCCCTCCAGCATCTCCACGATCTGCGTGGGGCCCTTCTGCATTTTGCCACTCGACGCGCCTAACCGGTTGCTGGCCCGCTGGCTAGTGGCCATCTTGGCGACGAAATCTACGACAAACACCGCTGGTCTGGTTGCTCCAGACTGGCCCTTGCTCCCCTCCAAAGGAGCAATCCCTCTGACCTTGCTGGTCAGAACCAACAGCTGATTTCCGAATCCTCCTGCAATTGCTTTTGCCAAGGCTTGTTTGCTTCGATCAAGTCGCCGACACCGCCGACAGCGAGAGCCTGCGTGGGACAGCTCGTGAGCCGACTCCTGGACGTCGTCGACCTTCAGGGACCACGTGGCTGCGGAGACAAGCTACCCCTCATCACCTGTTTGCACCCGACATCGCCTGGTACCCACCTGGTGCCACGCTGGTCACTGGCTAGTGACTGTGAACACTGTCCCCTCTGCTTACAGGTCTTCAACATCTCCGATCCACTCTTGGATCCACTGCATCTCTTCCCGACCGACCGCCTGCAGCATCTTTGTCCCAGGCTCAACGGAACAGATAGAAGAAACCCGACGCACTTTGAGGCCTATGCACCCGCTTCCTGTGGGTGAGGTAAAGCTGGTACTCCGGTGCCCATGTGTAGTAATACATCTCTAGTGCCTGTGTTCCAAATCTTAAGTTCCTAGGTCATCCGGAAGATTCCTTTTGCAGTAACTTTGTACTTTTTACGCACCCATTGAAACCTATGGGAGCACGCGTGTGACTATTTGCTCTGCACACGCCACCCGTGGACCTCCTGGTCACTAACTGACGTTAGCTCCTTGTAGGCCCAGCGATTCTAGAGGCCCTAGGCCTTTTCCCTTTTCTGTTCGTGGTACTTATACCACTATTTTAGTATATGGTTCGAGTGGCCACCAGGGCCTATCCATATAAAGTGCAACTTCTGTGTATTCTGTGATAATCTTGTTTGACGATTTGTGCTCCTGTGCTCATAAAGAGACTAGGGGTTACTTTGAGAAATAAATACATATATATTTTGAATATATATCTGTGTGGTGTCCTTTCATTGGTATAAAAGGGGGTTACTATTGGTAAAACAGCTTGCTTAACACGCATCACGAGTTTAGCCTCAAAGACTGCTTAGCCTACGCTACCACTAGGGCAGCTAGTCCAAAAAGGTTGACTTACAACCACACCATAAGGGTTGCTTGGCAAGGTACAAGGTGGTCACTAGAACTAGTGAACAGCATATACCAGGCCAACTTCTCACACTGACTGACACTGACTGACTGACACTGACTGACTGACACTGACTGACTGACACTGACTGACTGACACTGACTGACTGACACTGACTGACTGACACTGACTGACTGACACTGACTGACACTGACTGACTGACACTGACTGACTGACACTGACTGACTGACACTGACTGACTGACACTGACTGACACTGACTGACACTGACTGACACTGACTGACACTGACTGACTGACACTGACTGACTGACACTGACTGACTGACACTGACTGACTGACACTGACTGACACTGACTGACACTGACTGACACTGACTGACACTGACTGACACTGACTGACACTGACTGACACTGACTGACACTGACTGACACTGACTGACACTGACTGACACTGACTGACACTGACTGACTGACTGACACTGACTGACTGACTGACACTGACTGACTGACTGACACGGACTGACTGACACTGACTGACTGACTGACTGACACACTGACTGACTGACACTGACTGACACTGACTGACTGACTAACAAACACTGACTGACACTGACTGACTGACTAACACTGACTGACTGACACGGACTGACTGACACGGACTGACTGACTGACTGACACGGACTGACTGACACGGACTGACTGACACTGACTGACTGACACTGACTGACTGACACTGACTGACTGACACTGACTGACACTGACTGACACTGACTGACTGACTGTGAGAAGTTGGCCTGGTATATGCTGTTCACTAGTTCTAGTGACCACCTTGTACCATGCCAAGCAACCCTTATGGTGTGGTTGTAAGTCAACCTTTTTGGACTAGCTGCCCTAGTGGTAGCGTAGGCTAAGCAGTCTTTGAGGCTAAACTCGTGAAGCGTGTTAAGCAAGCTGTTTTACCAATAGTAACCCCCTTTTATACCAATGAAAGGACACCACACAGATATATATTCAAAATATATATGTATTTATTTCTCAAAGTAACCCCTAGTCTCTTTATGAGCACAGGAGCACAAATCGTCAAACAAGATTATCACAGAATACACAGAAGTTGCACTTTATATGGATAGGCCCTGGTGGCCACTCAAACCATATACTAAAATAGTGGTATAAGTACCACGAACAGAAAAGGGAAAAGGCCTAGGGCCTCTAGAATCGCTGGGCCTACAAGGAGCTAACGTCAGTTAGTGACCAGGAGGTCCACGGGTGGCGTGTGCAGAGCAAATAGTCACACGCGGGCTCCCATAGGTTTCAATGGGTGCGTAAAAAGTACAAAGTTACTGCAAAAGGAATCTTCCGGATGACCTAGGAACTTAAGATTTGGAACACAGGCACTAGAGATGTATTACTACACATGGGCACCGGAGTACCAGCTTTACCTCACCCACAGGAAGCGGGTGCATAGGCCTCAAAGTGCGTCGGGTTTCTTCTATCTGTTCCGTTGAGCCTGGGACAAAGATGCTGCAGGCGGTCGGTCGGGAAGAGATGCAGTGGATCCAAGAGTGGATCGGAGATGTTGAAGACCTGTAAGCAGAGGGGACAGTGTTCACAGTCACTAGCCAGTGACCAGCGTGGCACCAGATGGGTACCAGGCGATGTCGGGTGCAAACAGGTGATGAGGGGTAGCTTGTCTCCGCAGCCACGTGGTCCCTGAAGGTCGACGACGTCCAGGAGTCGGCTCACGAGCTGTCCCACGCAGGCTCTCGCTGTCGGCGGTGTCGGCGACTTGATCGAAGCAAACAAGCCTTGGCAAAAGCAATTGTAGGAGGATTCGGAAATCAGCTGTTGGTTCTGACCAGCAAGGTCAGGGGGATTGCTCCTTTGGAGGGGAGCAAGGGCCAGTCTGGAGCAACCAGACCAGCGGTGTTTGTCGTAGATTTCGTCGCCAAGATGGCCACTAGCCAGCGGGCCAGCAACCGGTTAGGCGCGTCGAGTGGCAAAATGCAGAAGGGCCCCACGCAGATCGTGGAGATGCTGGAGGGCTCACCTTTGGTGCAGATGCTGCTCGAGGGTTGGGCTTCTCAGGACCCAAAGCACAACTTGGAGGGAGCCTCGGTTGTTGCACTGGTCAGCTTGTCGTAGTCGTTTCAAGATGGCTGGCTCCACGTGTCTCGGTGCCTCCACGGGTCTCCTCTTTGCAGGGACTGTGGATCGGGCGGTGAGAGGTCTGGAGGTCCAGGTCTTGTCAGTCTCTGGGCTCGGGCTCCGGCGGGAGGCGGCGGCAAAGCAGACGTTGATTCGCTGGATGGTGCTTGCGTTAGCAAGGTGGTCACTCCCTGACCACAGGGGAGATTTTCTTCAGTCTTCTGTGCAGCAGAATGTCGAAGTTCCCGTCTTCTTCTTAGTTTCAAGTTGATTCCAGGATGTCTGAAGTCTTAGGACACAGCTCCTACCTTTATTCGGATTCTAGGGGCCGGACTACCTGCTAGGTCCCTCCCTATGGGTGGGACCAGGAAGGGGGGTGGTTACACCCCCAATCCTTTGTCCAGCTCGCCCCAGGCCCGGGACTGGTGTGCCCCAGGACCGGTTTGAACTGGCATATGCACCGAGGCTCCTTGTGAGCCACAGGCATGTCTGGTTTCTTTCAAGCCCTGCCTGACCAATACACAAAATCCTGTCTGGGGTGGTGCACGCACCTCCCCTGGCAGGAAACCCTTTGTCCACACCTCCCAAGCTGGAAGGACTCCCAGCAGCAGGAGGGCAGACTTGTGTCTGTGGTGGCAGCATCCATTTTGTGGAGCTGAGGCTATGTCTGATTTTACCCGGGTTTCAGGTACTGTACATGTCGTGTCCCTCTAGAAGGGTGGAATGCTAACCCCGTCGCCAGAATTGGCGAGGGGTTAGTATTCCAATTCGTATGACACCTTACTCGACATGTTTTGATAAAGCCAAACCAAAGATAGCATTTAACCGCGAGGTTCATAATGCACTTAAGAGTATATGGTATGACGATATCTGGAAACAGTAGAAGGAAGTTGTTCCGACCACTGCAGACAGGCTCAGCTCATGCCAGAGCACCATCTCACATGGAACCAAGCACTCTGCCTTCAGGATTGTTAAGGCCTGCCATAGGAGTGACTCATAGGTTACCAGGTGTCCCATTTAAGGTTAGGTATAGGTATACTACACCTAAGTAAGAGGTGATTACACCAACTTACCCCAGCTGAGTGATCAGCCAGTTGTGTCAGATTGTTAGGCCAAGCCTGGGGTGGCATAATACATGCTGCAGCCCCTGGCAGGCCTTGGGTACACCAATGCCCTGGGTACCTAGTGTACACTGGTACAGGGGCTGACAGGGTGATCCACTTCCAATTGGTTATGCACCTAGGGTGCATAGTTTTAATTTAGTAGAGAGAACAGCAGGCTGGGGGTCTGATTGGCAGGCCCACAGCCTCAATATGTCAAAAACCAGTGAAGCAAAAAGCAAAAATTTGGGGTGACCATAGGATAGCAGACCCTACTCTCCTACACAACCCCCCCCCAAACGCTGGGACATTAAACTAGCCTTGACCAGTCTCGTCTTCATGTCCTAAGTGGAAGTACCTGGAGAGACCATCTGCATTCCCATGGTCAGTACCTGGCCGGTGCTCCACTGTAAAGTCCATCCCCTGTAGGGAAATGGACCACCTAAGCAGTTTGGGGTTTTCACCCTTCATCTGATTTAGCCACAAGAGGGGCTTATGGTCGGTCTGAATCTTGAAGTGAGTGCCAAACAAGTATGGCCTCAGCTTCTTCAGGGCCCACACCACAGCAAAGGCCTCCCTCTCAATAGCTGACCAATTCTTCTCTCTGGGGGTCAACCTTCTGCTAATAAAAGCAATGGGTTGGTCTTGACCATCTACATTAAGTTGTGACAGCACAGCTCCCACACCCAACTCAGAAGCATCTGTTTGGACAATAAACTCTTTGGAGTAGTCAGGACTTTTCAGGATAGGTGCAGAGCACATGGCCTCCTTCAGGTCATCAAATGCCTTTTGACAGCTTACTGTCCACTGAACCTTTTTGGGCATCTTCTTGGATGTCAGATCATTAAGAGGAGTCACAATGGACCCATAGTTCTTAACAAACTTCCTGTAATACCCAGTCAAGCCCAAGAAAGCTCGAACTTGAGTCTGGGTGGTTGGAGGGGACCAATCCTTGATGGACTGTATCTTACTCTCCAGTGGTTGAACTTGGCCCCCACCTACAAGGTGGCCCAAATACACAACCTTACTCTGCCCTATCTGGCACTTAGTAGCCTTGATAGTGAGGCCTGCCCTTTGCAGAGCCTCAAGAGCCTTCTTCAGGTGGATCAGGTGATCCTCCCAGGTGGAACTAAAGACAGCAATGTCATCAAGATATGCTGCGCAAAAGTCATCCAACCCAGTAAGGACTTGGTTCACCAGCCTTTGGAAGGTGGCAGGTGCATTCTTCAGACCAAAGGGCATCACCACAAACTGATAATGCCCACCTGGGGTTGAGAATGCTGTTTTGGCCTTAGACTCCTCAGCTAACCTGATTTGCCAATAGCCAGCTGTCAAGTCAAATGTGCTCAAAAACTTTGCAGAAGCTAGTTTGTCTATGAGCTCATCTGCCCTTGGAATAGGGTGTGCATCTGTCCTGGTGACAGCATTGAGTCCTCTGTAATCCACACAGAACCTCATCTCTCTCTTGCCATCTTTGGTGTGAGGTTTGGGGACCAGAACCACTGGGCTAGCCCAGGGGCTCTCTGAGGGTTCAATGACACCTAATTCCAGCATTTTATGTACCTCAGCCTTTATACAGTCCCTGACGTGGTCAGGTTGTCTGTAAAGTTTGTTCTTTACAGGCAGACTGTCACCAGTGTCCACAACATGGGTACACCAGTCAGTTTGACTAGGTATCAAGGAAAACATATGTGAAAATGATTGTAGAACCTGTCTACATTCAGTCTGCTGATGGGCAGTGAGGTTGCCTCCAAGGGTCACTCCTTCAACTGAGCCATCTTCAGGGTTCTGAGACAACAGGTCTGGGAGAGGGTCACTCTCTTCCTCCTGTCCCTCATCTGTAGCCATGAGCAAGCCCATGTCTGCCCTGTCAACATATGCTTTAAGCCTGTTAACGTGGAGTACCCTGTGGGGACTCCTGGGAGTTCCTAGGTCGACCAAGTAGGTGACCTCTCCCTTCTTTTCCAGGATTGTATGGGGTCCAGACCATTTGTCTTGGAGTGCTGCTGGGGCCACCGGCTCCAACACCCATACCTTCTGTCCTGGCTGATACTCAACCAAGACAGCCTTTTGGTCATGCCAAGCTTTCTGTAAGGCCTGGCTTGCCTCAAGGTTTTTAGATGCCTTCTCCATATACTCAGCCATCCTGGAGCGGAGACCAAGTACATAGTCCACTATGTCTAGCTTAGGCTTTTTGAGAGGTAACTCCCATCCTTCCTTCACCAAACACAGTGGGCCTCTCACAGGGTGCCCAAACAACAATTCAAAGGGGCTGTAGCCAACTCCTTTTTGTGGGACCTCTCTGTAAGCAAACAGAAGGCAGGGTAGAAGGATATCCCATCTTCGCCTGAGCTTTTCAGGTAATCCTTTGATCATACCCTTTAGGGTCTTGTTGAATCTCTCAACAAGCCCATTGCATTGTGGGTGATAAGGGGTGGTGAACTTGTAGTTGACACCACATTCCTTCCACATAGCTGTCAAGTATCCTGACATAAAGTTGGTACCTCTGTCAGATACTACCTCCTTAGGAAACCCCACTCTGGAGAATACTCCCAGCAGGGCCCTGGCCACAACAGGAGCTGTAGTGGTCCTAAGGGGAATTGCCTCTGGATACCTGGTGGCATGATCCACTACCACCAGTATAAATCTGTGCCCAGATGCAGTGGGAGGATCCATGGGACCCACTATGTCTATTCCCACTCTTTCAAAGGGAACCCCCACCACAGGTAGTGGTATCAGGGGGGCCTTTGTTGTGCCACCTGATTTGCCACTGGCTTGGCAGGTAACACAGGAGCGACAAAACTCCTTTGTATCTTCATTCATATGAGGCCAGTGAAAGTGAGGGACAAGTCTGTCCCAGGTCTTGTTCTGGCCTAGGTGTCCTGCTAAAGGAATGTCATGGGCCAAGGTAAGAAGGAAGCCCCTAAATTGCAGAGGTATGACCAACCTCCTGGTAGCACCAGGCTTGGGGTCTCTAGCCTCTGAATAAAGGAGCCCTTCATCCCAATACACTTTATGGGTACCTTGAGCATTCCCAGCAGCCTCAGCAGCAGCCAGCTGTCTGAGGGGTTCAAGAGAGGGACAGGATAACTGAGCCTGCCTCAAGTCAGCCCTTGAAGGTCCCCCTGTCCCCAGAAACTCAACCTGATCAGGTTCAAGCTCTTCAGGGACAGTTCCTTCAGGGTCCTCTAGATCAGCTTCCTGGGAAGGCTGATCATCACTCTGAGGCAGGGGGGAAGGCACAGCCTTGACCCTCCTGTTCTTCTTCTTGGTAGGTGCTTGGTCCATTGTTCCAGGATCCAAGACCTGTGGTTCAGTGAGGCACTTTTTGGCCTGTGACCTGGTCACAGCAAGGACATGTGATGATATACCTAACATCTCTGCATGAGTCCTGTACTCCACTTCTGACCATAGAGAACTCTCTAGGTCATTGCCCAACAAACATTCTACTGGGAGGTCTGCACTAACCACAACCCTTTTGAGGCCAGTTACCCCTCCCCATGAGAAGTTAACAACTGCCACACTATGTGAAGTAGTGGCATTGCTGGCATTGGTCACCAGGTAGTTCTCACCTGGTATGTACTGTCCAGGATCCACAAAGCCTGGTGTCACCATAGTGACACTGGCACATGTGTCCCTGTAAGCTTGAGCCACTTTTTCATTTATTAAAGGAGTCTGTCTGTACTTGCCCAGGTTACTGGGGCTCACAGTCAGGGACAAATCAATGTCCCCATCACAGATCAAGACTGCCTGTGTAAGGGTTCTGTCTAAGTCAGAATCTCCTTCAGTTCCCATAGTGATTCCCACTACACCCTTTGTCTGGGGACCAACACTGCTAACAGTAGTACTGGGAGCAGGTGCCTTAGGGGCAACAGTGTTGGGGGCTCCACCCTTTTTGCAATCACTAGTCCAGTGAGTTGTATTTTTACAATGATTGCACCAGGGTTTCTTTTGACCTTCTTTCTTCTTTTTGGACTGTTGGGACCCACCCTCCTTAGCAGTAGTTTGGGGCCCTGTTGAAGACTTCTGGTCTTTAGGTTTCTGATCTCCACCCTTTTGGTCTGTTTTCTTCTGATCACCCCCTTGGCCCTGGTTCTGGTTCTTTTGCTTAACCCTGGTTCTGACCCATTTGTCTGCCTTCTTTCCCAATTCTTGGGGAGAGGTCAGATCAGAGTCAACCAAGTGTTGATGCAGTTGCTGGTTTTGACAGTTATTTAAAATCTGCTCTCTCATCATCAAATTATACAATCCTGTAAAATCAGATACCTTACTTCCCAGCAACCAACCCTCCAAAGCCTTAGTGGCACATTCAATGTATTCAGACCAGTCCTGAGTCTGTGTCTTTTGGGTGTCTCTGAACATTAACCTGTACTGTTCAGTGGTTAAGCCTAACCCATCTACCAGAACACTCTTCAGGACTCTGTAGTTTCTGACATCCTCTTCTCTAACAGTGAGGAGTCTGTCTCTGCCTCTTCCTTCAAAGGAGAGCCAGAGGATTGCTGCCCACTGGTCTTCAGGAACCTGCTGTACTTTGCAGGCTCTCTCAAGAGCAGTTATCCATTTGTGGATGTCATCCCCACTTTTGTAGGGGGGCACAACCTTAGACAGGTTCCTATTGTCAAAGACCCTATCTTTGTCCTTAGGGACAATGCTGCCACCAGTGGGTATAGACCCACTCTCTTTATGCTGTCTAGCCTTGCTAAGTTTCTCTTCCATCAGGGCTACTTCTAGCTCCTGCTTCCTGATCCTCAGCTGAGCCTCTTGCATCTTGGCCTCATGTTCCCTCCTCTGAGGGGTGGTCATCCTTCTCCTGGAGTGACCTTGAGAGCCTCTAGAGCCATGGGAAGCATTGGAGTCACCTGAGCGATTCCTTTGCCTTCCAAGCCCTGTGTTAAGTCCACTGGGGAGATCCAGGGGGTTGAACCCACTGTCAGTCCCCAATAGCCTTGGTTTAGCTGGGCCAAGTATAATACTTGGCACTGGGCTAGTTCTCCCTTCATCCTCACTACTGTCAGTATCCTTTTCACTCTCATCCTCTGTGGTAGGCATCCCATCTAAGGGGTGACTATTGGGAAGGGGTACTTCAGTGGCATCTTTAGAAGGGGGGCCTCCTGTTCCTGACCCTAAGGGGGCTAACTGGGAAGCTTTCTTGAGTGCTCTCTGATTCTCATCATTCTGTAAGAGCTCTCTGAGCTCAGCAGAGTTTGGGTTCTTGGGCTGTTTAAGGCCTCTAAGAGTTGCCAAATGCCTGAGCTCATTCTGATTAAGGGTAGCAAAGCTGGATGGTGCCCTCTGGGGGTCACTCTCAACAGAGATGGGTACAGTGGACCCCTCTGCCCCGGCCATTGCTCTTAAGTGTGGGTGGATGTGTTGCAATCTACCTACACTTGGGTTTACCTACTAAACCTATCTAGTAGTTGTAGTCAGGGTGTGCTACTCCCTTTGCTCTACAACAACTAAGTTCAGTAGAACTTAAGTATATCTAATCTTGTTTTATATGTACCTACAGGTACCTATGTGATCTTTCAATTGGTAACCAAGAGATTACAATGGTAAAACACAGCAAGCTCAAATCCAACCGCTGCTCACCAATGTGAGAAGTTGGCCTGGTATATGCTGTTCACTAGTTCTAGTGACCACCTTGTACCATGCCAAGCAACCCTTATGGTGTGGTTGTAAGTCAACCTTTTTGGACTAGCTGCCCTAGTGGTAGCGTAGGCTAAGCAGTCTTTGAGGCTAAACTCGTGAAGCGTGTTAAGCAAGCTGTTTTACCAATAGTAACCCCCTTTTATACCAATGAAAGGACACCACACAGATATATATTCAAAATATATATGTATTTATTTCTCAAAGTAACCCCTAGTCTCTTTATGAGCACAGGAGCACAAATCGTCAAACAAGATTATCACAGAATACACAGAAGTTGCACTTTATATGGATAGGCCCTGGTGGCCACTCAAACCATATACTAAAATAGTGGTATAAGTACCACGAACAGAAAAGGGAAAAGGCCTAGGGCCTCTAGAATCGCTGGGCCTACAAGGAGCTAACGTCAGTTAGTGACCAGGAGGTCCACGGGTGGCGTGTGCAGAGCAAATAGTCACACGCGGGCTCCCATAGGTTTCAATGGGTGCGTAAAAAGTACAAAGTTACTGCAAAAGGAATCTTCCGGATGACCTAGGAACTTAAGATTTGGAACACAGGCACTAGAGATGTATTACTACACATGGGCACCGGAGTACCAGCTTTACCTCACCCACAGGAAGCGGGTGCATAGGCCTCAAAGTGCGTCGGGTTTCTTCTATCTGTTCCGTTGAGCCTGGGACAAAGATGCTGCAGGCGGTCGGTCGGGAAGAGATGCAGTGGATCCAAGAGTGGATCGGAGATGTTGAAGACCTGTAAGCAGAGGGGACAGTGTTCACAGTCACTAGCCAGTGACCAGCGTGGCACCAGATGGGTACCAGGCGATGTCGGGTGCAAACAGGTGATGAGGGGTAGCTTGTCTCCGCAGCCACGTGGTCCCTGAAGGTCGACGACGTCCAGGAGTCGGCTCACGAGCTGTCCCACGCAGGCTCTCGCTGTCGGCGGTGTCGGCGACTTGATCGAAGCAAACAAGCCTTGGCAAAAGCAATTGTAGGAGGATTCGGAAATCAGCTGTTGGTTCTGACCAGCAAGGTCAGGGGGATTGCTCCTTTGGAGGGGAGCAAGGGCCAGTCTGGAGCAACCAGACCAGCGGTGTTTGTCGTAGATTTCGTCGCCAAGATGGCCACTAGCCAGCGGGCCAGCAACCGGTTAGGCGCGTCGAGTGGCAAAATGCAGAAGGGCCCCACGCAGATCGTGGAGATGCTGGAGGGCTCACCTTTGGTGCAGATGCTGCTCGAGGGTTGGGCTTCTCAGGACCCAAAGCACAACTTGGAGGGAGCCTCGGTTGTTGCACTGGTCAGCTTGTCGTAGTCGTTTCAAGATGGCTGGCTCCACGTGTCTCGGTGCCTCCACGGGTCTCCTCTTTGCAGGGACTGTGGATCGGGCGGTGAGAGGTCTGGAGGTCCAGGTCTTGTCAGTCTCTGGGCTCGGGCTCCGGCGGGAGGCGGCGGCAAAGCAGACGTTGATTCGCTGGATGGTGCTTGCGTTAGCAAGGTGGTCACTCCCTGACCACAGGGGAGATTTTCTTCAGTCTTCTGTGCAGCAGAATGTCGAAGTTCCCGTCTTCTTCTTAGTTTCAAGTTGATTCCAGGATGTCTGAAGTCTTAGGACACAGCTCCTACCTTTATTCGGATTCTAGGGGCCGGACTACCTGCTAGGTCCCTCCCTATGGGTGGGACCAGGAAGGGGGGTGGTTACACCCCCAATCCTTTGTCCAGCTCGCCCCAGGCCCGGGACTGGTGTGCCCCAGGACCGGTTTGAACTGGCATATGCACCGAGGCTCCTTGTGAGCCACAGGCATGTCTGGTTTCTTTCAAGCCCTGCCTGACCAATACACAAAATCCTGTCTGGGGTGGTGCACGCACCTCCCCTGGCAGGAAACCCTTTGTCCACACCTCCCAAGCTGGAAGGACTCCCAGCAGCAGGAGGGCAGACTTGTGTCTGTGGTGGCAGCATCCATTTTGTGGAGCTGAGGCTATGTCTGATTTTACCCGGGTTTCAGGTACTGTACATGTCGTGTCCCTCTAGAAGGGTGGAATGCTAACCCCGTCGCCAGAATTGGCGAGGGGTTAGTATTCCAATTCGTATGACACCTTACTCGACATGTTTTGATAAAGCCAAACCAAAGATAGCATTTAACCGCGAGGTTCATAATGCACTTAAGAGTATATGGTATGACGATATCTGGAAACAGTAGAAGGAAGTTGTTCCGACCACTGCAGACAGGCTCAGCTCATGCCAGAGCACCATCTCACATGGAACCAAGCACTCTGCCTTCAGGATTGTTAAGGCCTGCCATAGGAGTGACTCATAGGTTACCAGGTGTCCCATTTAAGGTTAGGTATAGGTATACTACACCTAAGTAAGAGGTGATTACACCAACTTACCCCAGCTGAGTGATCAGCCAGTTGTGTCAGATTGTTAGGCCAAGCCTGGGGTGGCATAATACATGCTGCAGCCCCTGGCAGGCCTTGGGTACACCAATGCCCTGGGTACCTAGTGTACACTGGTACAGGGGCTGACAGGGTGATCCACTTCCAATTGGTTATGCACCTAGGGTGCATAGTTTTAATTTAGTAGAGAGAACAGCAGGCTGGGGGTCTGATTGGCAGGCCCACAGCCTCAATATGTCAAAAACCAGTGAAGCAAAAAGCAAAAATTTGGGGTGACCATAGGATAGCAGACCCTACTCTCCTACACTGACACTGACTGACTGACACTGACTGACTGACACTGACTGACTGACACTGACTGACTGACACTGACTGACTGACTGACACTGACTGACTGACTGACACTGACTGACTGACTGACACTGACTGACTGACACTGACTGACTGACTGACACTGACTGACTGACACTGACTGACTGACACTGACTGACTGACTGACACTGACTGACTGACACTGACTGACTGACTGACACTGACTGACTGACACTGACTGACTGACACTGACTGACTGACTGACACTGACTGACTGACTGACACGGACTGACTGACACTGACTGACTGACACTGACTGACTGACACTGACTGACTGACACTGACTGACTGACACTGACTGACTGACACTGACTGACTGACACTGACTGACTGACACTGACTGACACTGACTGACACTGACTGACACTGACTGACACTGACTGACACTGACTGACACTGACTGACACTGACTGACACTGACTGACTGACTGACTGACACTGACTGACTGACACTGACTGACTGACACTGACTGACACTGACTGACTGACACTGACTGACACTGACTGACACTGACTGACACTGACTGACACTGACTGACACTGACTGACTGACACTGACTGACTGACTGACTGACACTGACTGACTGACACTGACTGACTGACACTGACTGACTGACACTGACTGACACTGACTGACTGACACTGACTGACTGACTGACACTGACTGACTGACTGACTGACACTGACTGACACTGACTGACACTGACTGACACTGACTGACACTGACTGACACTGACTGACACTGACTGACACTGACTGACACTGACTGACACTGACTGACACTGACTGACTGACACTGACTGACTGACACTGACTGACTGACACTGACTGACTGACACTGACTGACTGACACTGACTGACTGACACTGACTGACTGACACTGACTGACACTGACTGACTGACACTGACTGACACTGACTGACTGACACTGACTGACACTGACTGACTGACACTGACTGACACTGACTGACTGACTGACACTGACTGACACTGACTGACTGACACTGACTGACACTGACTGACTGACACTGACTGACACTGACTGACTGACTGACACTGACTGACACTGACTGACACTGACTGACACTGACTGACACTGACTGACTGACACTGACTGACTGACACTGACTGACACTGACTGACTGACACTGACTGACTGACACTGACTGACACTGACTGACACTGACTGACACTGACTGACACTGACTGACACTGACTGACACTGACTGACACTGACTGACACTGACTGACACTGACTGACACTGACTGACACTGACTGACACTGACTGACACTGACTGACACTGACTGACTGACACTGACTGACTGACACTGACTGACTGACACTGACTGACTGACACTGACTGACTGACACTGACTGACTGACACTGACTGACTGACACTGACTGACACTGACTGACTGACACTGACTGACACTGACTGACACTGACTGACTGACACTGACTGACACTGACTGACACTGACTGACACTGACTGACTGACACTGACTGACACTGACTGACTGACACTGACTGACACTGACTGACACTGACTGACACTGACTGACACTGACTGACACTGACTGACACTGACTGACACTGACTGACACTGACTGACACTGACTGACACTGACTGACACTGACTGACACTGACTGACACTGACTGACACTGACTGACACTGACTGACACTGACTGACACTGACTGACACTGACTGACACTGACTGACACTGACTGACACTGACTGACACTGACTGACACTGACTGACACTGACTGACACTGACTGACTGACACTGACTGACTGACACTGACTGACTGACAGACTGACTGACACTGACTGACTGACTGACTGACACTGACTGACACTGACTGACTGACACTGACTGACACTGACTGACTGACACTGACTGACACTGACTGACTGACACTGACTGACTGACTGACACTGACTGACACTGACTGACTGACTGACACTGACTGACACTGACTGACACTGACTGACACTGACTGACACTGACTGACACTGACTGACACTGACTGACACTGACTGACACTGACTGACACTGACTGACACTGACTGACACTGACTGACACTGACTGACACTGACTGACACTGACTGACACTGACTGACACTGACTGACACTGACTGACACTGACTGACTGACACTGACTGACACTGACTGACACTGACTGACACTGACTGACACTGACTGACACTGACTGACACTGACTGACACTGACTGACACTGACTGACACTGACTGACACTGACTGACACTGACTGACACTGACTGACACTGACTGACACTGACTGACACTGACTGACACTGACTGACACTGACTGACACTGACTGACACTGACTGACACTGACTGACACTGACTGACACTGACTGACTGACACTGACTGACTGACACTGACTGACTGACACTGACTGACTGACACTGACTGACACTGACTGACACTGACTGACACTGACTGACACTGACTGACACTGACTGACTGACACTGACTGACTGACACTGACTGACACTGACTGACACTGACTGACACTGACTGACACTGACTGACACTGACTGACACTGACTGACTGACACTGACTGACTGTGACTGACTGACACTGACTGACTGACTGACACTGACTGACTGACACTGACTGACTGACACTGACTGACTGACACTGACTGACTGACACTGACTGACTGACACTGACTGACTGACACTGACTGACTGACACTGACTGACTGACACTGACTGACTGACACTGACTGACTGACACTGACTGACTGACACTGACTGACTGACTGACTGACACTGACTGACACTGACTGACACTGACTGACACTGACTGACACTGACTGACACTGACTGACACTGACTGACACTGACTGACACTGACTGACACTGACTGACACTGACTGACACTGACTGACACTGACTGACACTGACTGACACTGACTGACACTGACTGACACTGACTGACACTGACTGACACTGACTGACACTGACTGACACTGACTGACACTGACTGACACTGACTGACACTGACTGACACTGACTGACACTGACTGACACTGACTGACACTGACACTGACTGACTGACACTGACACTGACTGACTGACACTGACTGACACTGACACTGACTGACTGACACTGACTGACACTGACTGACACTGACTGACACTGACTGACACTGACTGACACTGACTGACACTGACTGACACTGACTGACACTGACTGACACTGACTGACACTGACTGACACTGACTGACACTGACTGACACTGACTGACACTGACTGACACTGACTGACACTGACTGACACTGACTGACTGACACTGACTGACTGACACTGACTGACTGACACTGACTGACTGACACTGACTGACTGACACTGACTGACTGACACTGACTGACTGACACTGACTGACTGACACTGACTGACTGACACTGACTGACTGACACTGACTGACTGACACTGACTGACTGACACTGACTGACACTGACTGACTGACACTGACTGACTGACACTGACTGACTGACACTGACTGACTGACACTGACTGACACTGACTGACTGACACTGACACTGACTGACACTGACACTGACTGACTGACACTGACTGACTGACTGACACTGACTGACTGACACTGACTGACTGACACTGACTGACTGACACTGACTGACTGACACTGACTGACTGACACTGACTGACACTGACTGACACTGACTGACACTGACTGACACTGACTGACACTGACTGACACTGACTGACACTGACTGACACTGACTGACACTGACTGACACTGACTGACACTGACTGACACTGACTGACACTGACTGACACTGACTGACACTGACTGACACTGACTGACACTGACTGACACTGACTGACACTGACTGACTGTAGGAGAGTAGGGTCTGCTATCCTATGGTCACCCCAAATTTTTGCTTTTTGCTTCACTGGTTTTTGACATATTGAGGCTGTGGGCCTGCCAATCAGACCCCCAGCCTGCTGTTCTCTCTACTAAATTAAAACTATGCACCCTAGGTGCATAACCAATTGGAAGTGGATCACCCTGTCAGCCCCTGTACCAGTGTACACTAGGTACCCAGGGCATTGGTGTACCCAAGGCCTGCCAGGGGCTGCAGCATGTATTATGCCACCCCAGGCTTGGCCTAACAATCTGACACAACTGGCTGATCACTCAGCTGGGGTAAGTTGGTGTAATCACCTCTTACTTAGGTGTAGTATACCTATACCTAACCTTAAATGGGACACCTGGTAACCTATAAGTCACTCCTATGGCAGGCCTTAACAATCCTGAAGGCAGAGTGCTTGGTTCCATGTGAGATGGTGCTCTGGCATGAGCTGAGCCTGTCTGCAGTGGTCGGAACAACTTCCTTCTACTGTTTCCAGATATCGTCATACCATATACTCTTAAGTGCATTATGAACCTCGCGGTTAAATGCTATCTTTGGTTTGGCTTTATCAAAACATGTCGAGTAAGGTGTCATACGAATTGGAATACTAACCCCTCGCCAATTCTGGCGACGGGGTTAGCATTCCACCCTTCTAGAGGGACACGACATGTACAGTACCTGAAACCCGGGTAAAATCAGACATAGCCTCAGCTCCACAAAATGGATGCTGCCACCACAGACACAAGTCTGCCCTCCTGCTGCTGGGAGTCCTTCCAGCTTGGGAGGTGTGGACAAAGGGTTTCCTGCCAGGGGAGGTGCATGCACCACCCCAGACAGGATTTTGTGTATTGGTCAGGTAGGGCTTGAAAGAAACCAGACATGCCTGTGGCTCACAAGGAGCCTCGGTGCATATGCCAGTTCAAACCGGTCCTGGGGCACACCAGTCCCGGGCCTGGGGCGAGCTGGACAAAGGATTGGGGGTGTAACCACCCCCCTTCCTGGTCCCACCCATAGGGAGGGACCTAGCAGGTAGTCCGGCCCCTAGAATCCGAATAAAGGTAGGAGCTGTGTCCTAAGACTTCAGACATCCTGGAATCAACTTGAAACTAAGAAGAAGACGGGAACTTCGACATTCTGCTGCACAGAAGACTGAAGAAAATCTCCCCTGTGGTCAGGGAGTGACCACCTTGCTAACGCAAGCACCATCCAGCGAATCACCGTCTGCTTTGCCGCCGCCTCCCGCCGGAGCCCGAGCCCAGAGACTGACAAGACCTGGACCTCCAGACCTCTCACCGCCCGATCCACAGTCCCTGAAAAGAGGAGACCCGTGGAGGCACCGAGACACGTGGAGCCAGCCATCTTGGAACGACTACGACAAGCTGACCAGTGCAACAACCGAGGCTCCCTCCAAGTTGTGCTTTGGGTCCTGAGAAGCCCAACCCTCGAGCAGCATCTGCACCAAAGTTGAGCCCTCCAGCATCTCCACGATCTGCGTGGGGCCCTTCTGCATTTTGCCACTCGACGCGCCTAACCGGTTGCTGGCCCGCTGGCTAGTGGCCATCTTGGCGACGAAATCTACGACAAACACCGCTGGTCTGGTTGCTCCAGACTGGCCCTTGCTCCCCTCCAAAGGAGCAATCCCTCTGACCTTGCTGGTCAGAACCAACAGCTGATTTCCGAATCCTCCTGCAATTGCTTTTGCCAAGGCTTGTTTGCTTCGATCAAGTCGCCGACACCGCCGACAGCGAGAGCCTGCGTGGGACAGCTCGTGAGCCGACTCCTGGACGTCGTCGACCTTCAGGGACCACGTGGCTGCGGAGACAAGCTACCCCTCATCACCTGTTTGCACCCGACATCGCCTGGTACCCACCTGGTGCCACGCTGGTCACTGGCTAGTGACTGTGAACACTGTCCCCTCTGCTTACAGGTCTTCAACATCTCCGATCCACTCTTGGACCCACTGCATCTCTTCCCGACCGACCGCCTGCAGCATCTTTGTCCCAGGCTCAACGGAACAGATAGAAGAAACCCGACGCACTTTGAGGCCTATGCACCCGCTTCCTGTGGGTGAGGTAAAGCTGGCACTCCGGTGCCCATGTGTAGTAATACATCTCTAGTGCCTGTGTTCCAAATCTTAAGTTCCTAGGTCATCCGGAAGATTCCTTTTGCAGTAACTTTGTACTTTTTACGCACCCATTGAAACCTATGGGAGCACGCGTGTGACTATTTGCTCTGCACACGCCACCCGTGGACCTCCTGGTCACTAACTGACGTTAGCTCCTTGTAGGCCCAGCGATTCTAGAGGCCCTAGGCCTTTTCCCTTTTCTGTTCGTGGTACTTATACCACTATTTTAGTATATGGTTCGAGTGGCCACCAGGGCCTATCCATATAAAGTGCAACTTCTGTGTATTAGGTGATAATCTTGTTTGACGATTTGTGCTCCTGTGCTCATAAAGAGACTAGGGGTTACTTTGAGAAATAAATACATATATATTTTGAATATATATCTGTGTGGTGTCCTTTCATTGGTATAAAAGGGGGTTACTATTGGTAAAACAGCTTGCTTAACACGCTTCACGAGTTTAGCCTCAAAGACTGCTTAGCCTACGCTACCACTAGGGCAGCTAGTCCGAAAAGGTTGACTTACAACCACACCATAAGGGTTGCTTGGCATGGTACAAGGTGGTCACTAGAACTAGTGAACAGCATATACCAGGCCAACTTCTCACATTGGTGAGCAGCGGTTGGATTTGAGCTTGCTGTGTTTTACCATTGTAATCTCTTGGTTACCAATTGAAAGATCACATAGGTACCTGTAGGTACATATAAAACAAGATTAGATATACATAAGTTCTACTGAACTTAGTTGTTGTAGAGCAAAGGGAGTAGCACACCCTGACTACAACTACTAGATAGGTTTAGTAGGTAAACCCAAGTGTAGGTAGATTGCAACACATCCACCCACACTTAAGAGCAATGGCCGGGGCAGAGGGGTCCACTGTACCCATCTCTGTTGAGAGTGACCCCCAGAGGGCACCATCCAGCTTTGCTACCCTTAACCAGAATGAGCTCAGGCATTTGGCAACTCTTAGAGGCCTTAAACAGCCCAAGAACCCAAACTCTGCTGAGCTCAGAGAGCTCTTACAGAATGATGAGAATCAGAGAGCACTCAAGAAAGCTTCCCAGTTAGCCCCCTTAGGGTCAGGAACAGGAGGCCCCCCTTCTGAAGATACTACAGAGGTACCCAGTTCCAATAGTCACCCCTTAGATGGGATGCCTACCACAGAGGATGAGAGTGAAAAGGATACTGACAGTAGTGAGGATGAAGGGAGAACTAGCCCAGTGCCAAGTATTATACTTGGCCCAGCTAAACCAAGGCTATTGGGGACTGACAGTGGGTTCAACCCACTGGATCTCCCCAGTGGACTTAACACAGGGCTTGGAAGGCAAAGGAATCGCTCAGGTGACTCCAATGCTTCCCATGGCTCTAGAGGCTCTCAAGGTCACTCCAGGAGAAGGATGACCACCCCTCAGAGGAGGGAACATGAGGCCAAGATGCAAGAGGCCCAGCTGAGGATCAGGAAGCAGGAGCTAGAAGTAGCCCTGATGGAAGAGAAACTTAGCAAGGCTAGACAGCATAAAGAGAGTGGGTCTATACCCACTGGTGGCAGCATTGTCCCTAAGGACAAAGATAGGGTTTTCGACAATAGAAACCTGTCTAAGGTTGTGCCCCCCTACAAAAGTGGGGATGACATCCACAAGTGGATAACTGCTCTTGAGAGAGCCTGCAAAGTACAGCAGGTTCCTGAAGACCAGTGGGCAGCAATCCTCTGGCTCTCCTTTGAAGGAAGAGGCAGAGACAGACTCCTCACTGTTAGAGAAGAGGATGTCAGAAACTACAGAGTCCTGAAGAGTGTTCTAGTTGATGGGTTAGGCTTAACCACTGAGCAGTACAGGTTAATGTTCAGAGACACCCAAAAGACACAGACTCAGGACTGGTCTGAATACATTGAATGTGCCACTAAGGCTTTGGAGGGTTGGTTGCTGGGAAGTAAGGTATCTGATTTTACAGGATTGTATAATTTGATGATGAGAGAACAGATTTTAAATAACTGTCAAAACCAGCAACTGCATCAACACTTGGTTGACTCTGATCTGACCTCTCCCCAAGAATTGGGAAAGAAGGCAGACAAATGGGTCAGAACCAGGGTTAAGCAAAAGAACCAGAACCAGGGCCAAGGGGGTGATCAGAAGAAAACAGACCAAAAGGGTGGAGATCAGAAACCTAAAGACCAGAAGTCTTCAACAGGGCCCCAAACTACTACTAAGGAGGGTGGGTCCCAACAGTCCAAAAAGAAGAAAGAAGGTCAAAAGAAACCCTGGTGCAATCATTGTAAAAATACAACTCACTGGACTAGTGATTGCAAAAAGGGTGGAGCCCCCAACACTGTTGCCCCTAAGGCACCTGCTCCCAGTACTACTGTTAGCAGTGTTGGTCCCCAGACAAAGGGTGTAGTGGGAATCACTATGGGAACTGAAGGAGATTCTGACTTAGACAGAACCCTTACACAGGCAGTCTTGATCTGTGATGGGGACATTGATTTGTCCCTGACTGTGAGCCCCAGTAACCTGGGCAAGTACAGACAGACTCCTTTAATTAATGACAAAGTGGCTCAAGCCTACAGGGACACATGTGCCAGTGTCACTATGGTGACACCAGGCTTTGTGGACCCTGGACAGTACATACCAGGTGAGAACTACCTGGTGACCAATGCCAGCAATGCCACTACTTCACACAGTGTGGCAGTTGTTAACTTCTCATGGGGAGGGGTAACTGGCCTCAAAAGGGTTGTGGTTAGTGCAGACCTCCCAGTAGAATGTTTGTTGGGCAATGACCTAGAGAGTTCTCTATGGTCAGAAGTGGAGTACAGGACTCATGCAGAGATGTTAGGTATATCATCACATGTCCTTGCTGTGACCAGGTCACAGGCCAAAAAGTGCCTCACTGAACCTCAGGTCTTGGATCCTGGAACAATGGACCAAGCACCTACCAAGAAGAAGAACAGGAGGGTCAAGGCTGTGCCTTCCCCCCTGCCTCAGAGTGATGATCAGCCTTCCCAGGAAGCTGATCTAGAGGACCCTGAAGGAACTGTCCCTGAAGAGCTTGAACCTGATCAGGTTGAGTTTCTGGGGACAGGGGGACCTTCAAGGGCTGACTTGAGGCAGGCTCAGTTATCCTGTCCCTCTCTTGAACCCCTCAGACAGCTGGCTGCTGCTGAGGCTGCTGGGAATGCTCAAGGTACCCATAAAGTGTATTGGGATGAAGGGCTCCTTTATTCAGAGGCTAGAGACCCCAAGCCTGGTGCAACCAGGAGGTTGGTTATACCTCTGCAATTTAGGGGCTTCCTTCTTACCTTGGCCCATGACATTCCTTTAGCAGGACACCTAGGCCAGAACAAGACCTGGGACAGACTTGTCCCTCACTTTCACTGGCCTCATATGAATGAAGATACAAAGGAGTTTTGTCGCTCCTGTGTTACCTGCCAAGCCAGTGGCAAATCAGGTGGCACAACAAAGGCCCCCCTGATACCACTACCTGTGGTGGGGGTTCCCTTTGAAAGAGTGGGAATAGACATAGTGGGTCCCATGGATCCTCCCACTGCATCTGGGCACAGATTTATACTGGTGGTAGTGGATCATGCCACCAGGTACCCCGAGGCAATTCCCCTTAGGACCACTACAGCTCCTGTTGTGGCCAGGGCCCTGCTGGGAGTATTCTCCAGAGTGGGGTTTCCTAAGGAGGTAGTATCTGACAGAGGTACCAACTTTATGTCAGGATACTTGACAGCTATGTGGAAGGAATGTGGTGTCAACTACAAGTTCACCACCCCTTATCACCCACAATGCAATGGGCTTGTTGAGAGATTCAACAAGACCCTAAAGGGTATGATCAAAGGATTACCTGAAAAGCTCAGGCGAAGATGGGATATCCTTCTACCCTGCCTTCTGTTTGCTTACAGAGAGGTCCCACAAAAAGGAGTTGGCTACAGCCCCTTTGAATTGTTGTTTGGGCACCCTGTGAGAGGCCCACTGTGTTTGGTGAAGGAAGGATGGGAGTTACCTCTCAAAAAGCCTAAGCTAGACATAGTGGACTATGTACTTGGTCTCCGCTCCAGGATGGCTGAGTATATGGAGAAGGCATCTAAAAACCTTGAGGCAAGCCAGGCCTTACAGAAAGCTTGGCATGACCAAAAGGCTGTCTTGGTTGAGTATCAGCCAGGACAGAAGGTATGGGTGTTGGAGCCAGTGGCCCCAGCAGCACTCCAAGACAAATGGTCTGGACCCCATACAATCCTGGAAAAGAAGGGAGAGGTCACCTACTTGGTGGACCTAGGAACTCCCAGGAGTCCCCACAGGGTACTCCATGTTAACAGGCTTAAAGCATATGTTGACAGGGCAGACATGGGCTTGCTCATGGCTACAGATGAGGGACAGGAGGAAGAGAGTGACCCTCTCCCAGACCTGTTGTCTCAGAACCCTGAAGATGGCTCAGTTGAAGGAGTGACCCTTGGAGGCAACCTCACTGCCCATCAGCAGACTGAATGTAGGCAGGTTCTACAATCATTTTCACATATGTTTTCCTTGATACCTAGTCAAACTGACTGGTGTACCCATGTTGTGGACACTGGTGACAGTCTGCCTGTAAAGAACAAACTTTACAGACAACCTGACCACGTCAGGGACTGTATAAAGGCTGAGGTACATAAAATGCTGGAATTAGGTGTCATTGAACCCTCAGAGAGCCCCTGGGCTAGCCCAGTGGTTCTGGTCCCCAAACCTCACACCAAAGATGGCAAGAGAGAGATGAGGTTCTGTGTGGACTACAGAGGACTCAATGCTGTCACCAGGACAGATGCACACCCTATTCCAAGGGCAGATGAGCTCATAGACAAACTAGCTTCTGCAAAGTTTTTGAGCACATTTGACTTGACAGCTGGCTATTGGCAAATCAGGTTAGCTGAGGAGTCTAAGGCCAAAACAGCATTCTCAACCCCAGGTGGGCATTATCAGTTTGTGGTGATGCCCTTTGGTCTGAAGAATGCACCTGCCACCTTCCAAAGGCTGGTGAACCAAGTCCTTACTGGGTTGGATGACTTTTGCGCAGCATATCTTGATGACATTGCTGTCTTTAGTTCCACCTGGGAGGATCACCTGATCCACCTGAAGAAGGCTCTTGAGGCTCTGCAAAGGGCAGGCCTCACTATCAAGGCTACTAAGTGCCAGATAGGGCAGAGTAAGGTTGTGTATTTGGGCCACCTTGTAGGTGGGGGCCAAGTTCAACCACTGGAGAGTAAGATACAGTCCATCAAGGATTGGTCCCCTCCAACCACCCAGACTCAAGTTCGAGCTTTCTTGGGCTTGACTGGGTATTACAGGAAGTTTGTTAAGAACTATGGGTCCATTGTGACTCCTCTTAATGATCTGACATCCAAGAAGATGCCCAAAAAGGTTCAGTGGACAGTAAGCTGTCAAAAGGCATTTGATGACCTGAAGGAGGCCATGTGCTCTGCACCTATCCTGAAAAGTCCTGACTACTCCAAAGAGTTTATTGTCCAAACAGATGCTTCTGAGTTGGGTGTGGGAGCTGTGCTGTCACAACTTAATGTAGATGGTCAAGACCAACCCATTGCTTTTATTAGCAGAAGGTTGACCCCCAGAGAGAAGAATTGGTCAGCTATTGAGAGGGAGGCCTTTGCTGTGGTGTGGGCCCTGAAGAAGCTGAGGCCATACTTGTTTGGCACTCACTTCAAGATTCAGACCGACCATAAGCCCCTCTTGTGGCTAAATCAGATGAAGGGTGAAAACCCCAAACTGCTTAGGTGGTCCATTTCCCTACAGGGGATGGACTTTACAGTGGAGCACCGGCCAGGTACTGACCATGGGAATGCAGATGGTCTCTCCAGGTACTTCCACTTAGGACATGAAGACGAGACTGGTCAAGGCTAGTTTAATGTCCCAGCGTTTGGGGGGGGGTTGTGTAGGAGAGTAGGGTCTGCTATCCTATGGTCACCCCAAATTTTTGCTTTTTGCTTCACTGGTTTTTGACATATTGAGGCTGTGGGCCTGCCAATCAGACCCCCAGCCTGCTGTTCTCTCTACTAAATTAAAACTATGCACCCTAGGTGCATAACCAATTGGAAGTGGATCACCCTGTCAGCCCCTGTACCAGTGTACACTAGGTACCCAGGGCATTGGTGTACCCAAGGCCTGCCAGGGGCTGCAGCATGTATTATGCCACCCCAGGCTTGGCCTAACAATCTGACACAACTGGCTGATCACTCAGCTGGGGTAAGTTGGTGTAATCACCTCTTACTTAGGTGTAGTATACCTATACCTAACCTTAAATGGGACACCTGGTAACCTATAAGTCACTCCTATGGCAGGCCTTAACAATCCTGAAGGCAGAGTGCTTGGTTCCATGTGAGATGGTGCTCTGGCATGAGCTGAGCCTGTCTGCAGTGGTCGGAACAACTTCCTTCTACTGTTTCCAGATATCGTCATACCATATACTCTTAAGTGCATTATGAACCTCGCGGTTAAATGCTATCTTTGGTTTGGCTTTATCAAAACATGTCGAGTAAGGTGTCATACGAATTGGAATACTAACCCCTCGCCAATTCTGGCGACGGGGTTAGCATTCCACCCTTCTAGAGGGACACGACATGTACAGTACCTGAAACCCGGGTAAAATCAGACATAGCCTCAGCTCCACAAAATGGATGCTGCCACCACAGACACAAGTCTGCCCTCCTGCTGCTGGGAGTCCTTCCAGCTTGGGAGGTGTGGACAAAGGGTTTCCTGCCAGGGGAGGTGCATGCACCACCCCAGACAGGATTTTGTGTATTGGTCAGGTAGGGCTTGAAAGAAACCAGACATGCCTGTGGCTCACAAGGAGCCTCGGTGCATATGCCAGTTCAAACCGGTCCTGGGGCACACCAGTCCCGGGCCTGGGGCGAGCTGGACAAAGGATTGGGGGTGTAACCACCCCCCTTCCTGGTCCCACCCATAGGGAGGGACCTAGCAGGTAGTCCGGCCCCTAGAATCCGAATAAAGGTAGGAGCTGTGTCCTAAGACTTCAGACATCCTGGAATCAACTTGAAACTAAGAAGAAGACGGGAACTTCGACATTCTGCTGCACAGAAGACTGAAGAAAATCTCCCCTGTGGTCAGGGAGTGACCACCTTGCTAACGCAAGCACCATCCAGCGAATCACCGTCTGCTTTGCCGCCGCCTCCCGCCGGAGCCCGAGCCCAGAGACTGACAAGACCTGGACCTCCAGACCTCTCACCGCCCGATCCACAGTCCCTGAAAAGAGGAGACCCGTGGAGGCACCGAGACACGTGGAGCCAGCCATCTTGGAACGACTACGACAAGCTGACCAGTGCAACAACCGAGGCTCCCTCCAAGTTGTGCTTTGGGTCCTGAGAAGCCCAACCCTCGAGCAGCATCTGCACCAAAGTTGAGCCCTCCAGCATCTCCACGATCTGCGTGGGGCCCTTCTGCATTTTGCCACTCGACGCGCCTAACCGGTTGCTGGCCCGCTGGCTAGTGGCCATCTTGGCGACGAAATCTACGACAAACACCGCTGGTCTGGTTGCTCCAGACTGGCCCTTGCTCCCCTCCAAAGGAGCAATCCCTCTGACCTTGCTGGTCAGAACCAACAGCTGATTTCCGAATCCTCCTGCAATTGCTTTTGCCAAGGCTTGTTTGCTTCGATCAAGTCGCCGACACCGCCGACAGCGAGAGCCTGCGTGGGACAGCTCGTGAGCCGACTCCTGGACGTCGTCGACCTTCAGGGACCACGTGGCTGCGGAGACAAGCTACCCCTCATCACCTGTTTGCACCCGACATCGCCTGGTACCCACCTGGTGCCACGCTGGTCACTGGCTAGTGACTGTGAACACTGTCCCCTCTGCTTACAGGTCTTCAACATCTCCGATCCACTCTTGGACCCACTGCATCTCTTCCCGACCGACCGCCTGCAGCATCTTTGTCCCAGGCTCAACGGAACAGATAGAAGAAACCCGACGCACTTTGAGGCCTATGCACCCGCTTCCTGTGGGTGAGGTAAAGCTGGCACTCCGGTGCCCATGTGTAGTAATACATCTCTAGTGCCTGTGTTCCAAATCTTAAGTTCCTAGGTCATCCGGAAGATTCCTTTTGCAGTAACTTTGTACTTTTTACGCACCCATTGAAACCTATGGGAGCACGCGTGTGACTATTTGCTCTGCACACGCCACCCGTGGACCTCCTGGTCACTAACTGACGTTAGCTCCTTGTAGGCCCAGCGATTCTAGAGGCCCTAGGCCTTTTCCCTTTTCTGTTCGTGGTACTTATACCACTATTTTAGTATATGGTTCGAGTGGCCACCAGGGCCTATCCATATAAAGTGCAACTTCTGTGTATTAGGTGATAATCTTGTTTGACGATTTGTGCTCCTGTGCTCATAAAGAGACTAGGGGTTACTTTGAGAAATAAATACATATATATTTTGAATATATATCTGTGTGGTGTCCTTTCATTGGTATAAAAGGGGGTTACTATTGGTAAAACAGCTTGCTTAACACGCTTCACGAGTTTAGCCTCAAAGACTGCTTAGCCTACGCTACCACTAGGGCAGCTAGTCCGAAAAGGTTGACTTACAACCACACCATAAGGGTTGCTTGGCATGGTACAAGGTGGTCACTAGAACTAGTGAACAGCATATACCAGGCCAACTTCTCACACTGACACTGACTGACACTGACTGACACTGACTGACACTGACTGACACTGACTTACTGACACTGACTGACACTGACTGACACTGACTGACACTGACTGACACTGACTGACACTGACTGACACTGACTGACACTGACTGACACTGACTGACACTGACTGACACTGACTTACTGACACTGACTTACTGACACTGACTGACTGACACGGACTGACTGACACTGACTGACTGACACGGACTGACACGGACTGACTGACACTGACTGACTGACACGGACTGACTGACACGGACTGACACGGACTGACTGACTGACACGGACTGACACGGACTGACTGACACTGACACTGACTGACACTGACACTGACTGACTGACACTGACTGACTGACACTGACTGACTGACACTGACTGACTGACACTGACTGACTGACACTGACTGACTGACACTGACTGACTGACACTGACTGACACTGACTGACACTGACTGACACTGACTGACACTGACTGACACTGACTGACACTGACTGACACTGACTGACACTGACTGACACTGACTGACACTGACTGACACTGACTGACTCACTGACACTGACTGACTCACTGACTGACTCACTGACTGACACTGACTGACACTGACTGACACTGACTGACACTGACTGACACTGACTGACACTGACTGACACTGACTGACACTGACTGACACTGACTGACACTGACTGACACTGACTGACACTGACTGACACTGACTGACACTGACTGACACTGACTGACACTGACTGACACTGACTGACACTGACTGACACTGACTGACACTGACTGACACTGACTGACACTGACTGACACTGACTGACACTGACTGACACTGACTGACACTGACTTACTGACACTGACTTACTGACACTGACTTACTGACACTGACTGACTGACACGGACTGACTGACACTGACTGACTGACACGGACTGACACGGACTGACTGACACTGACTGACTGACACGGACTGACTGACACGGACTGACACGGACTGACTGACTGACACTGACTGACACGGACTGACTGACACTGACTGACTGACTGACACTGACTGACTGACACGGACTGACTGACTGACACTGACTGACTGACACGGACTGACTGACTGACACTGACTGACTGACACTGACTGACTGACACTGACTGACTGACACTGACTGACTGACACTGACTGACTGACACTGACTGACTGACACTGACTGACACTGACTGACTGACACTGACTGACACTGACTGACTGACACTGACTGACTGACACTGACTGACACTGACTGACACTGACTGACTGACACTGACTGACACTGACTGACACTGACTGACTGACACTGACTGACACTGACTGACACTGACTGACTGACACTGACTGACACTGACTGACTGACACTGACTGACTGACACTGACTGACTGACACTGACTGACTGACACTGACTGACTGACACTGACTGACACTGACTGACACTGACTGACTGACTAACAAACACTGACTGACACTGACTGACTGACTAACACTGACTGACTGACACGGACTGACTGACACGGACTGACTGACTGACTGACACGGACTGACTGACACGGACTGACTGACACTGACTGACTGACACTGACTGACTGACACGGACTGACTGACTGACTGACACTGACTGACTGACACTGACTGACTGACACTGACTGACTGACACTGACTGACTGACACTGACTGACTGACACTGACTGACTGACTGACACTGACTGACTGACACTGACTGACTGACACTGACTGACACTGACTGACTGACACTGACTGACTGACACTGACTGACTGACACTGACTGACTGACTGACACTGACTGACTGACACTGACTGACTGACTGACACTGACTGACACTGACTGACTGACACTGACTGACTGACACTGACTGACTGACACTGACTGACACTGACTGACTGACACTGACTGACTGACACTGACTGACTGACTGACTGACACTGACTGACTGACTGACACTGACTGACTGACACTGACTGACTGACACTGACTGACTGACACTGACTGACTGACTGTGACTGACTGACTGACACTGACTGACTGACACTGACTGACTGACTGACACTGACTGACACTGACTGACTGACACTGACTGACTGACACTGACTGACACTGACTGACTGACACTGACTGACTGACACTGACTGACTGACACTGACTGACTGACTGACACTGACTGACTGACACTGACTGACTGACTGACACTGACTGACTGACACTGACTGACTGACACTGACTGTAGGAGAGTAGGGTCTGCTATCCTATGGTCACCCCAAATTTTTGCTTTTTGCTTCACTGGTTTTTGACATATTGAGGCTGTGGGCCTGCCAATCAGACCCCCAGCCTGCTGTTCTCTCTACTAAATTAAAACTATGCACCCTAGGTGCATAACCAATTGGAAGTGGATCACCCTGTCAGCCCCTGTACCAGTGTACACTAGGTACCCAGGGCATTGGTGTACCCAAGGCCTGCCAGGGGCTGCAGCATGTATTATGCCACCCCAGGCTTGGCCTAACAATCTGACACAACTGGCTGATCACTCAGCTGGGGTAAGTTGGTGTAATCACCTCTTACTTAGGTGTAGTATACCTATACCTAACCTTAAATGGGACACCTGGTAACCTATAAGTCACTCCTATGGCAGGCCTTAACAAATCCTGAAGGCAGAGTGCTTGGTTCCATGTGAGATGGTGCTCTGGCATGAGCTGAGCCTGTCTGCAGTGGTCGGAACAACTTCCTTCTACTGTTTCCAGATATCGTCATACCATATACTCTTAAGTGCATTATGAACCTCGCGGTTAAATGCTATCTTTGGTTTGGCTTTATCAAAACATGTCGAGTAAGGTGTCATACGAATTGGAATACTAACCCCTCGCCAATTCTGGCGACGGGGTTAGCATTCCACCCTTCTAGAGGGACACGACATGTACAGTACCTGAAACCCGGGTAAAATCAGACATAGCCTCAGCTCCACAAAATGGATGCTGCCACCACAGACACAAGTCTGCCCTCCTGCTGCTGGGAGTCCTTCCAGCTTGGGAGGTGTGGACAAAGGGTTTCCTGCCAGGGGAGGTGCGTGCACCACCCCAGACAGGATTTTGTGTATTGGTCAGGTAGGGCTTGAAAGAAACCAGACATGCCTGTGGCTCACAAGGAGCCTCGGTGCATATGCCAGTTCAAACCGGTCCTGGGGCACACCAGTCCCGGGCCTGGGGCGAGCTGGACAAAGGATTGGGGGTGTAACCACCCCCCTTCCTGGTCCCACCCATAGGGAGGGACCTAGCAGGTAGTCCGGCCCCTAGAATCCGAATAAAGGTAGGAGCTGTGTCCTGAGACTTCAGACATCCTGGAATCAACTTGAAACTAAGAAGAAGACGGGAACTTCGACATTCTGCTGCACAGAAGACTGAAGAAAATCTCCCCTGTGGTCAGGGAGTGACCACCTTGCTAACGCAAGCACCATCCAGCGAATCACCGTCTGCTTTGCCGCCGCCTCCCGCCGGAGCCCGAGCCCAGAGACGGACAAGACCTGGACCTCCAGACCTCTCACCGCCCGATCCACAGTCCCTGAAAAGAGGAGACCCGTGGAGGCACCGAGACACGTGGAGCCAGCCATCTTGAAACGACTACGACAAGCTGACCAGTGCAACAACCGAGGCTCCCTCCAAGTTGTGCTTTGGGTCCTGAGAAGCCCAACCCTCGAGCAGCATCTGCACCAAAGGTGAGCCCTCCAGCATCTCCACGATCTGCGTGGGGCCCTTCTGCATTTTGCCACTCGACGCGCCTAACCGGTTGCTGGCCCGCTGGCTAGTGGCCATCTTGGCGACGAAATCTACGACAAACACCGCTGGTCTGGTTGCTCCAGACTGGCCCTTGCTCCCCTCCAAAGGAGCAATCCCTCTGACCTTGCTGGTCAGAACCAACAGCTGATTTCCGAATCCTCCTGCAATTGCTTTTGCCAAGGCTTGTTTGCTTCGATCAAGTCGCCGACACCGCCGACAGCGAGAGCCTGCGTGGGACAGCTCGTGAGCCGACTCCTGGACGTCGTCGACCTTCAGGGACCACGTGGCTGCGGAGACAAGCTACCCCTCATCACCTGTTTGCACCCGACATCGCCTGGTACCCACCTGGTGCCACGCTGGTCACTGGCTAGTGACTGTGAACACTGTCCCCTCTGCTTACAGGTCTTCAACATCTCCGATCCACTCTTGGATCCACTGCATCTCTTCCCGACCGACCGCCTGCAGCACTTTTGTCTACAGGCCCCACGGAACAGATAGAAGAAACCCGACGCACTTCGAGGCCTATGCACCCGCTTCCTGTGGGTGAGGTAAAGCTGGCACACCTGTGCCCAAGTGTAGTATTACATCTCTAGTGCCTGTGTTCCAAATCTTAAGTTCCTAGGTCATCCGGAAGATTCCTTTTGCAGTAACTTTGTACTTTTTACGCACCCATTGAAACCTATGGGAGCACGCGTGTGACTATTTGCTCTGCACACGCCACCCGTGGACCTCCTGGTCACTAACTGACGTTAGCTCCTTGTAGGCCCAGCGATTCTAGAGGCCCTAGGCCTTTTCCCTTTTCTGTTCGTGGTACTTATACCACTATTTTAGTATATGGTTCGAGTGGCCACCAGGGCCTATCCATATAAAGTGCAACTTCTGTGTATTCTGTGATAATCTTGTTTGACGATTTGTGCTCCTGTGCTCATAAAGAGACTAGGGGTTACTTTGAGAAATAAATACATATATATTTTGAATATATATCTGTGTGGTGTCCTTTCATTGGTATAAAAGGGGGTTACTATTGGTAAAACAGCTTGCTTAACACGCTTCACGAGTTTAGCCTCAAAGACTGCTTAGCCTACGCTACCACTAGGGCAGCTAGTCCGAAAAGGTTGACTTACAACCACACCATAAGGGTTGCTTGGCATGGTACAAGGTGATCACTTTAACTAGTGAGCATCATATACCAGGCCAACTTCTCACATTGGTGAGCAGCGGTTGGATTTGAGCTTGCTGTGTTTTACCATTGTAATCTCTTGGTTACCAATTGAAAGATCACATAGGTACCTGTAGGTACATATAAAACAAGATTAGATATACATAAGTTCTACTGAACTTAGTTGTTGTAGAGCAAAGGGAGTAGCACACCCTGACTACAACTACTAGATAGGTTTAGTAGGTAAACACAAGTGTAGGTAGATTGCAACACATCCACCCACACTTAAGAGCAATGGCCGGGGCAGAGGGGTCCACTGTACCCATCTCTGTTGAGAGTGACCCCCAGAGGGCACCATCCAGCTTTGCTACCCTTAATCAGAATGAGCTCAGGCATTTGGCAACTCTTAGAGGCCTTAAACAGCCCAAGAACCCAAACTCTGCTGAGCTCAGAGAGCTCTTACAGAATGATGAGAATCAGAGAGCACTCAAGAAAGCTTCCCAGTTAGCCCCCTTAGGGTCAGGAACAGGAGGCCCCCCTTCTGAAGATACTACAGAGGTACCCAGTTCCAATAGCCATCCCTTAGATGAGAACCATACTACAGGGGAGGAAAGTGGTGAGGATACAGAAAGTAGTGATGATGAAGGGAGAACTAGCCCAGTGCCAAGTATTATACTTGGCCCAGCTAAACTAAGGCTATTGGGGACTGACAATGGGTTCACCCCATTGGATCTCCCCAGTGGACTTAACACAGGGCTTGGGAGGCAAAGGAATCGCTCAGGTGACTCCAATGCTTCTCATGGCTCTAGAGGCTCTCAAGGTCACCCCAGGAAAAGGATGACCACCCCTCAGAGGAGGGAACATGAGGCCAGAATGCAGGAAGCCCAGCTGAGGATCAGGAAGCAGGAGCTAGAAGTAGCCCTGATGGAAGAAAAACTGAACAAGGCTAGGCAACCTAGAGAGAGTGGGTCTATACCCACTGGTGGCAGCATTGTCCCTAAGGACAAAGATAGGGTCTTTGATAATAGGAACCTGTCTAAGGTTGTGCCCCCCTACAAAAGTGGGGATGACATCCACAAATGGATAACTGCTCTTGAGAGAGCCTGCAAAGTACAGCAGGTTCCTGAAGACCAGTGGGCAGCAATCCTCTGGCTCTCCTTTGAAGGAAGAGGCAGAGACAGACTCCTCACTGTTAGAGAAGAGGATGTCAGAAACTACAGAGTCCTGAAGAGTGTTCTGGTAGATGGGTTAGGCTTAACCACTGAACAGTACAGGTTAATGTTCAGAGACACCCAAAAGACACAGACTCAGGACTGGTCTGAATATGTTGAATGTGCCACTAAGGCTTTGGAGGGTTGGTTGCTGGGAAGTAAGGTATCTGATTTTACAGGATTGTATAATTTGATGATGAGAGAACAGATTTTAAATAACTGTCAAAACCAGCAACTGCATCAACACTTGGTTGACTCTGATCTGACCTCTCCCCAAGAATTGGGAAAGAAGGCAGACAAATGGGTCAGAACCAGGGTTAAGCAAAAGAACCAGAACCAGGGCCAAGGGGGTGATCAGAAGAAAACAGACCAAAAGGGTGGAGATCAGAAATCTAAAGACCAGAAGTCTTCAGCAGGGCCCCAAACTACTGCTAAGGAGGGTGGGTCCCAACAACAGTCCAAAAAGAAGAAAGAAGGTCAAAAGAAACCCTGGTGCAATCATTGTAAAAATACAACTCACTGGACTAGTGATTGCAAAAAGGGTGGAGCCCCCCACACTGTTGCCCCTAAGGCACCTGCTCCCAGTACTACTGTTAGCAGTGTTGGTCCCCAGACAAAGGGTGTAGTGGGAATCACTATGGGAACTGAAGGAGATTCTGACTTAGACAGAACCCTTACACAGGCAGTCTTGATCTGTGATGGGGACATTGATTTGTCCCTGACTGTGAGCCCCAGTAACCTGGGCAAGTACAGACAGACTCCTTTAATAAATGAAAAAGTGGCTCAAGCTTACAGGGACACATGTGCCAGTGTCACTATGGTGACACCAGGCTTTGTGGACCCTGGACAGTACATACCAGGTGAGAACTACCTGGTGACCAATGCCAGCAATGCCACTACTTCACACAGTGTGGCAGTTGTTAACTTCTCATGGGGAGGGGTAACTGGCCTCAAAAGGGTTGTGGTTAGTGCAGACCTCCCAGTAGAATGTTTGTTGGGCAATGACCTAGAGAGTTCTCTATGGTCAGAAGTGGAGTACAGGACTCATGCAGAGATGTTAGGTATATCATCACATGTCCTTGCTGTGACCAGGTCACAGGCCAAAAAGTGCCTCACTGAACCACAGGTCTTGGATCCTGGAACAATGGACCAAGCACCTACCAAGAAGAAGAACAGGAGGGTCAAGGCTGTGCCTTCCCCCCTGCCTCAGAGTGATGATCAGCCTTCCCAGGAAGCTGATCTAGAGGACCCTGAAGGAACTGTCCCTGAAGAGCTTGAACCTGATCAGGTTGAGTTTCTGGGGACAGGGGGACCTTCAAGGGCTGACTTGAGGCAGGCTCAGTTATCCTGTCCCTCTCTTGAACCCCTCAGACAGCTGGCTGCTGCTGAGGCTGCTGGGAATGCTCAAGGTACCCATAAAGTGTATTGGGATGAAGGGCTCCTTTATTCAGAGGCTAGAGACCCCAAGCCTGGTGCAACCAGGAGGTTGGTTATACCTCTGCAATTTAGGGGCTTCCTTCTTACCTTGGCCCATGATATTCCTTTAGCAGGACACTTAGGCCAGAACAAGACTTGGGACAGGCTTGTCCCTCACTTTCACTGGCCCCATATGAATGAAGATACAAAGGAGTTTTGTCGCTCCTGTGTTACCTGCCAAGCCAGTGGCAAATCAGGTGGCACAACAAAGGCCCCCCTGATACCACTACCTGTGGTGGGGGTTCCCTTTGAAAGAGTGGGAATAGACATAGTGGGTCCCATGGATCCTCCCACTGCATCTGGGCACAGATTTATACTGGTGGTAGTGGATCATGCCACCAGGTATCCAGAGGCAATTCCCCTTAGGACCACTACAGCTCCTGTTGTGGCCAGGGCCCTGCTGGGAGTATTCTCCAGAGTGGGGTTTCCTAAGGAGGTAGTATCTGACAGAGGTACCAACTTTATGTCAGGATACTTGACAGCTATGTGGAAGGAATGTGGTGTCAACTACAAGTTCACCACCCCTTATCACCCACAATGCAATGGGCTTGTTGAGAGATTCAACAAGACCCTAAAGGGTATGATCAAAGGATTACCTGAAAAGCTCAGGCGAAGATGGGATATCCTTCTACCCTGCCTTCTGTTTGCTTACAGAGAGGTCCCACAAAAAGGAGTTGGCTACAGCCCCTTTGAATTGTTGTTTGGGCACCCTGTGAGAGGCCCACTGTGTTTGGTGAAGGAAGGATGGGAGTTACCTCTCAAAAAGCCTAAGCTAGACATAGTGGACTATGTACTTGGTCTCCGCTCCAGGATGGCTGAGTATATGGAGAAGGCATCTAAAAACCTTGAGGCAAGCCAGGCCTTACAGAAAGCTTGGCATGACCAAAAGGCTGTCTTGGTTGAGTATCAGCCAGGACAGAAGGTATGGGTGTTGGAGCCAGTGGCCCCAGCAGCACTCCAAGACAAATGGTCTGGACCCCATACAATCCTGGAAAAGAAGGGAGAGGTCACCTACTTGGTGGACCTAGGAACTCCCAGGAGTCCCCACAGGGTACTCCATGTTAACAGGCTTAAAGCATATGTTGACAGGGCAGACATGGGCTTGCTCATGGCTACAGATGAGGGACAGGAGGAAGAGAGTGACCCTCTCCCAGACCTGTTGTCTCAGAACCCTGAAGATGGCTCAGTTGAAGGAGTGACCCTTGGAGGCAACCTCACTGCCCATCAGCAGACTGAATGTAGACAGGTTCTACAATCATTTTCACATATGTTTTCCTTGATACCTAGTCAAACTGACTGGTGTACCCATGTTGTGGACACTGGTGACAGTCTGCCTGTAAAGAACAAACTTTACAGACAACCTGACCACGTCAGGGACTGTATAAAGGCTGAGGTACATAAAATGCTGGAATTAGGTGTCATTGAACCCTCAGAGAGCCCCTGGGCTAGCCCAGTGGTTCTGGTCCCCAAACCTCACACCAAAGATGGCAAGAGAGAGATGAGGTTCTGTGTGGATTACAGAGGACTCAATGCTGTCACCAGGACAGATGCACACCCTATTCCAAGGGCAGATGAGCTCATAGACAAACTAGCTTCTGCAAAGTTTTTGAGCACATTTGACTTGACAGCTGGCTATTGGCAAATCAGGTTAGCTGAGGAGTCTAAGGCCAAAACAGCATTCTCAACCCCAGGTGGGCATTATCAGTTTGTGGTGATGCCCTTTGGTCTGAAGAATGCACCTGCCACCTTCCAAAGGCTGGTGAACCAAGTCCTTACTGGGTTGGATGACTTTTGCGCAGCATATCTTGATGACATTGCTGTCTTTAGTTCCACCTGGGAGGATCACCTGATCCACCTGAAGAAGGCTCTTGAGGCTCTGCAAAGGGCAGGCCTCACTATCAAGGCTACTAAGTGCCAGATAGGGCAGAGTAAGGTTGTGTATTTGGGCCACCTTGTAGGTGGAGGCCAAGTTCAACCACTGGAGAGTAAGATACAATCCATCAAGGACTGGTCCCCTCCAACCACCCAGACTCAAGTTCGAGCTTTCTTGGGCTTGACTGGGTATTACAGGAAGTTTGTTAAGAACTATGGGTCCATTGTGACTCCTCTTAATGATCTGACATCCAAGAAGATGCCCAAAAAGGTTCAGTGGACAGTAAGCTGTCAAAAGGCATTTGATGACCTGAAGGAGGCCATGTGCTCTGCACCTATCCTGAAAAGTCCTGACTACTCCAAAGAGTTTATTGTCCAAACAGATGCTTCTGAGTTGGGTGTGGGAGCTGTGCTGTCACAACTTAATGTAGATGGTCAAGACCAACCCATTGCTTTTATTAGCAGAAGGTTGACCCCCAGAGAGAAGAATTGGTCAGCTATTGAGAGGGAGGCCTTTGCTGTGGTGTGGGCCCTGAAGAAGCTGAGGCCATACTTGTTTGGCACTCACTTCAAGATTCAGACCGACCATAAGCCCCTCTTGTGGCTAAATCAGATGAAGGGTGAAAACCCCAAACTGCTTAGGTGGTCCATTTCCCTACAGGGGATGGACTTTACAGTGGAGCACCGGCCAGGTACTGACCATGGGAATGCAGATGGTCTCTCCAGGTACTTCCACTTAGGACATGAAGACGAGACTGGTCAAGGCTAGTTTAATGTCCCAGCGTTTGGGGGGGGGTTGTGTAGGAGAGTAGGGTCTGCTATCCTATGGTCACCCCAAATTTTTGCTTTTTGCTTCACTGGTTTTTGACATATTGAGGCTGTGGGCCTGCCAATCAGACCCCCAGCCTGCTGTTCTCTCTACTAAATTAAAACTATGCACCCTAGGTGCATAACCAATTGGAAGTGGATCACCCTGTCAGCCCCTGTACCAGTGTACACTAGGTACCCAGGGCATTGGTGTACCCAAGGCCTGCCAGGGGCTGCAGCATGTATTATGCCACCCCAGGCTTGGCCTAACAATCTGACACAACTGGCTGATCACTCAGCTGGGGTAAGTTGGTGTAATCACCTCTTACTTAGGTGTAGTATACCTATACCTAACCTTAAATGGGACACCTGGTAACCTATAAGTCACTCCTATGGCAGGCCTTAACAAATCCTGAAGGCAGAGTGCTTGGTTCCATGTGAGATGGTGCTCTGGCATGAGCTGAGCCTGTCTGCAGTGGTCGGAACAACTTCCTTCTACTGTTTCCAGATATCGTCATACCATATACTCTTAAGTGCATTATGAACCTCGCGGTTAAATGCTATCTTTGGTTTGGCTTTATCAAAACATGTCGAGTAAGGTGTCATACGAATTGGAATACTAACCCCTCGCCAATTCTGGCGACGGGGTTAGCATTCCACCCTTCTAGAGGGACACGACATGTACAGTACCTGAAACCCGGGTAAAATCAGACATAGCCTCAGCTCCACAAAATGGATGCTGCCACCACAGACACAAGTCTGCCCTCCTGCTGCTGGGAGTCCTTCCAGCTTGGGAGGTGTGGACAAAGGGTTTCCTGCCAGGGGAGGTGCGTGCACCACCCCAGACAGGATTTTGTGTATTGGTCAGGTAGGGCTTGAAAGAAACCAGACATGCCTGTGGCTCACAAGGAGCCTCGGTGCATATGCCAGTTCAAACCGGTCCTGGGGCACACCAGTCCCGGGCCTGGGGCGAGCTGGACAAAGGATTGGGGGTGTAACCACCCCCCTTCCTGGTCCCACCCATAGGGAGGGACCTAGCAGGTAGTCCGGCCCCTAGAATCCGAATAAAGGTAGGAGCTGTGTCCTGAGACTTCAGACATCCTGGAATCAACTTGAAACTAAGAAGAAGACGGGAACTTCGACATTCTGCTGCACAGAAGACTGAAGAAAATCTCCCCTGTGGTCAGGGAGTGACCACCTTGCTAACGCAAGCACCATCCAGCGAATCACCGTCTGCTTTGCCGCCGCCTCCCGCCGGAGCCCGAGCCCAGAGACGGACAAGACCTGGACCTCCAGACCTCTCACCGCCCGATCCACAGTCCCTGAAAAGAGGAGACCCGTGGAGGCACCGAGACACGTGGAGCCAGCCATCTTGAAACGACTACGACAAGCTGACCAGTGCAACAACCGAGGCTCCCTCCAAGTTGTGCTTTGGGTCCTGAGAAGCCCAACCCTCGAGCAGCATCTGCACCAAAGGTGAGCCCTCCAGCATCTCCACGATCTGCGTGGGGCCCTTCTGCATTTTGCCACTCGACGCGCCTAACCGGTTGCTGGCCCGCTGGCTAGTGGCCATCTTGGCGACGAAATCTACGACAAACACCGCTGGTCTGGTTGCTCCAGACTGGCCCTTGCTCCCCTCCAAAGGAGCAATCCCTCTGACCTTGCTGGTCAGAACCAACAGCTGATTTCCGAATCCTCCTGCAATTGCTTTTGCCAAGGCTTGTTTGCTTCGATCAAGTCGCCGACACCGCCGACAGCGAGAGCCTGCGTGGGACAGCTCGTGAGCCGACTCCTGGACGTCGTCGACCTTCAGGGACCACGTGGCTGCGGAGACAAGCTACCCCTCATCACCTGTTTGCACCCGACATCGCCTGGTACCCACCTGGTGCCACGCTGGTCACTGGCTAGTGACTGTGAACACTGTCCCCTCTGCTTACAGGTCTTCAACATCTCCGATCCACTCTTGGATCCACTGCATCTCTTCCCGACCGACCGCCTGCAGCACTTTTGTCTACAGGCCCCACGGAACAGATAGAAGAAACCCGACGCACTTCGAGGCCTATGCACCCGCTTCCTGTGGGTGAGGTAAAGCTGGCACACCTGTGCCCAAGTGTAGTATTACATCTCTAGTGCCTGTGTTCCAAATCTTAAGTTCCTAGGTCATCCGGAAGATTCCTTTTGCAGTAACTTTGTACTTTTTACGCACCCATTGAAACCTATGGGAGCACGCGTGTGACTATTTGCTCTGCACACGCCACCCGTGGACCTCCTGGTCACTAACTGACGTTAGCTCCTTGTAGGCCCAGCGATTCTAGAGGCCCTAGGCCTTTTCCCTTTTCTGTTCGTGGTACTTATACCACTATTTTAGTATATGGTTCGAGTGGCCACCAGGGCCTATCCATATAAAGTGCAACTTCTGTGTATTCTGTGATAATCTTGTTTGACGATTTGTGCTCCTGTGCTCATAAAGAGACTAGGGGTTACTTTGAGAAATAAATACATATATATTTTGAATATATATCTGTGTGGTGTCCTTTCATTGGTATAAAAGGGGGTTACTATTGGTAAAACAGCTTGCTTAACACGCTTCACGAGTTTAGCCTCAAAGACTGCTTAGCCTACGCTACCACTAGGGCAGCTAGTCCGAAAAGGTTGACTTACAACCACACCATAAGGGTTGCTTGGCATGGTACAAGGTGATCACTTTAACTAGTGAGCATCATATACCAGGCCAACTTCTCACACTGACTGACTGACACTGACTGACTGACTGACACTGACTGACTGACACTGACTGACTGACACTGACTGACTGACACTGACTGACTGACACTGACTGACACTGACTGACTGACACTGACTGACTGACACTGACTGACACTGACTGACTGACACTGACTGACTGACACTGACTGACTGACACTGACTGACTGACTGACACTGACTGACTGACACTGACTGACTGACACTGACTGACTGACACTGACTGACTGACACTGACTGACTGACTGACACTGACTGACTGACACTGACTGACTGACACTGACTGACACTGACTGACTGACACTGACTGACTGACACTGACTGACTGACACTGACTGACTGACTGACACTGACTGACTGACACTGACTGACTGACTGACACTGACTGACACTGACTGACTGACTGACACTGACTGACACTGACTGACTGACACTGACTGACTGACACTGACTGACTGACACTGACTGACTGACTGACACTGACTGACTGACACTGACTGACTGACACTGACTGACTGACACTGACTGACACTGACTGACTGACACTGACTGACTGACTGACACTGACTGACTGACACTGACTGACTGACTGACTGACACTGACTGACTGACACTGACTGACTGACACTGACTGACACTGACTGACACTGACTGACACTGACTGACACTGACTGACACTGACTGACACTGACTGACACTGACTGACACTGACTGACACTGACTGACTGACACTGACTGACTGACACTGACTGACTGACACTGACTGACTGACACTGACTGACTGACACTGACTGACTGACACTGACTGACTGACACTGACTGACTGACACTGACTGACTGACACTGACTGACTGACACTGACTGACTGACACTGACTGACTGACACTGACTGACACTGACTGACTGACACTGACTGACTGACACTGACTGACTGACACTGACTGACACTGACTGACTGACACTGACTGACTGACACTGACTGACTGACACTGACTGACTGACACTGACTGACACTGACTGACTGACACTGACACTGACTGACACTGACACTGACTGACTGACACTGACTGACTGACTGACACTGACTGACTGACACTGACTGACTGACACTGACTGACACTGACTGACTGACACTGACTGACTGACACTGACTGACTGACACTGACTGACTGACTGACACTGACTGACTGACACTGACTGACTGACTGACACTGACTGACACTGACTGACTGACTGACACTGACTGACACTGACTGACTGACACTGACTGACTGACACTGACTGACTGACACTGACTGACTGACTGACACTGACTGACTGACACTGACTGACTGACACTGACTGACTGACACTGACTGACACTGACTGACTGACACTGACTGACACTGACTGACACTGACTGACACTGACTGACACTGACTGACACTGACTGACACTGACTGACACTGACTGACACTGACTGACACTGACTGACACTGACTGACACTGACTGACACTGACTGACTGACACTGACTGACACTGACTGACTGACACTGACTGACTGACACGGACTGACTGACACGGACTGACACGGACTGACTGACTGACACTGACTGACACGGACTGACTGACACTGACTGACTGACACGGACTGACTGACACGGACTGACACGGACTGACTGACACGGACTGACTGACACTGACTGACTGACACGGACTGACTGACTGACACTGACTGACTGACACTGACTGACTGACACTGACTGACTGACACTGACTGACTGACACTGACTGACTGACACTGACTGACTGACACTGACTGACTGACACTGACTGACACTGACTGACTGACACTGACTGACACTGACTGACTGACACTGACTGACTGACACTGACTGACACTGACTGACACTGACTGACTGACACTGACTGACACTGACTGACACTGACTGACTGACACTGACTGACACTGACTGACTGACACTGACTGACACTGACTGACACTGACTGACTGACACTGACTGACTGACACTGACTGACTGACACTGACTGACTGACACTGACTGACACTGACTGACTGACACTGACTGACTGACACTGACTGACTGACACTGACTGACTGACACTGACTGACTGACACTGACTGACTGACACTGACTGACTGACACTGACTGACTGACACTGACTGACTGACACTGACTGACTGACACTGACTGACACTGACTGACTGACACTGACTGACACTGACTGACACTGACTGACACTGACTGACACTGACTGACACTGACTGACTGACACTGACTGACTGACACTGACTGACTGACACTGACTGACTGACACTGACTGACTGACACTGACTGACTGACACTGACTGACTGACACTGACTGACTGACACTGACTGACTGACACTGACTGACTGACACTGACTGACTGACTGACACTGACTGACTGACACTGACTGACTGACTGACTGACACTGACTGACTGACACTGACTGACTGACACTGACTGACTGACTGACACTGACTGACTGACTGACACTGACTGACTGACACTGACTGACTGACACTGACTGACTGACACTGACTGACTGACACTGACTGACTGACACTGACTGACTGACACTGACTGACTGACACTGACTGACACTGACTGACTGACACTGACTGACTGACACTGACTGACTGACACTGACTGACTGACACTGACTGACACTGACTGACACTGACTGACACTGACTGACACTGACTGACACTGACTGACACTGACTGACACTGACTGACTGACACTGACTGACACTGACTGACACTGACTGACACTGACTGACACTGACTGACACTGACTGACACTGACTGACACTGACTGACACTGACTGACACTGACTGACACTGACTGACACTGACTGACACTGACTGACACTGACTGACACTGACTGACACTGACTGACACTGACTGACACTGACTGACACTGACTGACACTGACTGACACTGACTGACACTGACTGACACTGACTGACTGACACTGACTGACACTGACTGACACTGACTGACACTGACTGACACTGACTGACACTGACTGACACTGACTGACTGACACTGACTGACACTGACTGACACTGACTGACACTGACTGACACTGACTGACACTGACTGACACTGACTGACTGACACTGACACTGACTGACACTGACTGACTGACACTGACTGACACTGACTGACTGACACTGACTGACTGACACTGACTGACTGACACTGACTGACTGACACTGACTGACTGACACTGACTGACTGACACTGACTGACTGACACTGACTGACTGACACTGACTGACTGACACTGACTGACTGACACTGACTGACTGACACTGACTGACTGACACTGACTGACTGACACTGACTGACTGACACTGACTGACTGACACTGACTGACTGACACTGACTGACTGACACTGACTGACTGACACTGACTGACTGACACTGACTGACTGACACTGACTGACTGACACTGACTGACTGACACTGACTGACTGACACTGACTGACTGACACTGACTGACTGACACTGACTGACACTGACTGACTGACACTGACTGACACTGACTGACACTGACTGACACTGACTGACACTGACTGACACTGACTGACTGACACTGACTGACTGACACTGACTGACTGACACTGACTGACTGACACTGACTGACTGACACTGACTGACTGACACTGACTGACTGACACTGACTGACTGACACTGACTGACTGACACTGACTGACTGACACTGACTGACTGACACTGACTGACTGACACTGACTGACTGACTGACTGACACTGACTGACTGACACTGACTGACTGACTGACTGACACTGACTGACTGACACTGACTGACACTGACTGACACTGACTGACACTGACTGACACTGACTGACACTGACTGACACTGACTGACACTGACTGACACTGACTGACACTGACTGACACTGACTGACTGACACTGACTGACTGACACTGACTGACTGACACTGACTGACTGACACTGACTGACTGACACTGACTGACTGACACTGACTGACTGACACTGACTGACTGACACTGACTGACTGACACTGACTGACTGACACTGACTGACTGACACTGACTGACTGACACTGACTGACACTGACTGACTGACACTGACTGACTGACACTGACTGACTGACACTGACTGACTGACACTGACTGACTGACACTGACTGACTGACTGACACTGACACTGACTGACACTGACACTGACTGACTGACACTGACTGACTGACTGACACTGACTGACTGACACTGACTGACTGACACTGACTGACACTGACTGACTGACACTGACTGACTGACACTGACTGACTGACACTGACTGACTGACTGACACTGACTGACTGACACTGACTGACTGACTGACACTGACTGACACTGACTGACACTGACTGACACTGACTGACTGACTGACACTGACTGACACTGACTGACTGACACTGACTGACTGACACTGACTGACTGACACTGACTGACTGACTGACACTGACTGACTGACACTGACTGACTGACACTGACTGACTGACACTGACTGACACTGACTGACTGACACTGACTGACACTGACTGACACTGACTGACACTGACTGACACTGACTGACACTGACTGACACTGACTGACACTGACTGACACTGACTGACACTGACTGACACTGACTGACACTGACTGACACTGACTGACACTGACTGACTGACACTGACTGACACTGACTGACACTGACTGACACTGACTGACACTGACTGACTGACACTGACTGACTGACTGACACTGACTGACTGACACTGACTGACTGACACTGACTGACTGACACTGACTGACACTGACTGACTGACACTGACTGACACTGACTGACACTGACACTGACACTGACACTGACTGACACTGACACTGACTGACTGACACTGACTGACACTGACTGACTGACACTGACACTGACACTGACACTGACACTGACACTGACACTGACTGACACTGACACTGACTGACTGACACTGACTGACTGACACTGACACTGACTGACACTGACACTGACTGACTGACACTGACTGACTGACACTGACTGACTGACACTGACTGACTGACACTGACTGACTGACACTGACTGACTGACACTGACTGACTGACACTGACTGACTGACACTGACTGACTGACACTGACTGACTGACACTGACTGACTGACACTGACTGACACTGACTGACTGACACTGACTGACTGACACTGACTGACACTGACTGACTGACACTGACTGACTGACACTGACTGACACTGACTGACTGACACTGACTGACTGACACTGACTGACTGACACTGACTGACACTGACTGACACTGACTGACACTGACTGACACTGACTGACCGACACTGACTGACACTGACTGACCGACACTGACTGACACTGACTGACTGACACTGACTGACACTGACTGACACTGACACTGACTGACACTGACTGACACTGACTGACTGACACTGACTGACTGACACTGACTGACTGACACTGACTGACACTGACTGACACTGACTGACACTGACTGACACTGACTGACACTGACTGACACTGACTGACACTGACTGACACTGACTGACACTGACTGACACTGACTGACACTGACTGACACTGACTGACACTGACTGACACTGACTGACACTGACTGACACTGACTGACACTGACTGACACTGACTGACACTGACTGACACTGACTGACTGACACTGACTGACTGACTGACACTGACTGACTGACACTGACTGACTGACACTGACTGACTGACACTGACTGACACTGACTGACACTGACTGACACTGACTGACACTGACTGACACTGACTGACACTGACTGACACTGACTGACACTGACTGACACTGACTGACACTGACTGACTGACACTGACTGACTGACACTGACTGACTGACACTGACTGACTGACACTGACTGACTGACACTGACTGACTGACACTGACTGACTGACACTGACTGACTGACACTGACTGACTGACTGACACTGACTGACACTGACTGACTGACTGACACTGACTGACTGACTGACACTGACTGACACTGACTGACTGACTGACACTGACTGACACTGACTGACACTGACTGACACTGACTGACACTGACTGACACTGACTGACACTGACTGACACTGACTGACACTGACTGACACTGACTGACACTGACTGACACTGACTGACACTGACTGACACTGACTGACACTGACTGACACTGACTGACACTGACTGACACTGACTGACTGACACTGACTGACTGACACTGACTGACTGACACTGACTGACTGACACTGACTGACTGACACTGACTGACTGACACTGACTGACTGACACTGACTGACACTGACTGACTGACTGACACTGACTGACACTGACTGACTGACACTGACTGACACTGACTGACTGACACTGACTGACACTGACTGACACTGACTGACACTGACTGACACTGACTGACACTGACTGACTGACACTGACTGACACTGACTGACACTGACTGACACTGACTGACACTGACTGACACTGACTGACACTGACTGACACTGACTGACACTGACTGACACTGACTGACACTGACTGACACTGACTGACACTGACTGACACTGACTGACACTGACTGACTGACACTGACTGACTGACACTGACTGACTGACACTGACTGACTGACACTGACTGACTGACACTGACTGACTGACACTGACTGACTGACACTGACTGACTGACACTGACTGACTGACACTGACTGACTGACACTGACTGACTGACACTGACTGACACTGACACTGACTGACTGACACTGACTGACACTGACACTGACTGACACTGACACTGACTGACTGACACTGACACTGACACTGACTGACACTGACACTGACTGACACTGACACTGACTGACACTGACACTGACTGACTGACACTGACTGACTGACACTGACACTGACTGACACTGACACTGACTGACTGACACTGACTGACTGACACTGACTGACTGACACTGACTGACTGACACTGACTGACTGACACTGACTGACTGACACTGACTGACTGACACTGACTGACTGACACTGACTGACTGACACTGACTGACTGACACTGACTGACTGACACTGACTGACTGACACTGACTGACTGACACTGACTGACTGACACTGACTGACTGACACTGACTGACTGACACTGACTGACTGACACTGACTGACACTGACTGACTGACACTGACTGACTGACACTGACTGACTGACACTGACTGACTGACACTGACTGACTGACACTGACTGACTGACACTGACTGACACTGACTGACACTGACTGACACTGACTGACACTGACTGACACTGACTGACACTGACTGACACTGACTGACACTGACTGACACTGACTGACACTGACTGACACTGACTGACACTGACTGACACTGACTGACACTGACTGACACTGACTGACACTGACTGACACTGACTGACACTGACTGACACTGACTGACACTGACTGACACTGACAGACACTGACACTGACTGACACTGACTGACACTGACTGACACTGACTGACACTGACTGACACTGACTGACACTGACTGACACTGACTGACACTGACTGACACTGACTGACTGACACTGACTGACTGACACTGACTGACTGACACTGACTGACTGACACTGACTGACACTGACTGACTGACACTGACTGACTGACACTGACTGACTGACACTGACTGACTGACACTGACTGACTGACACTGACTGACTGACACTGACTGACTGACACTGACTGACACTGACTGACTGACACTGACTGACTGACACTGACTGACTGACACTGACTGACTGACTGACACTGACTGACTGACTGACACTGACTGACTGACTGACACTGACTGACTGACACTGACTGACTGACACTGACTGACTGACACTGACTGACTGACACTGACTGACTGACACTGACTGACTGACACTGACTGACTGACACTGACTGACACTGACTGACACTGACTGACACTGACTGACTGACACTGACTGACACTGACTGACACTGACTGACACTGACTGACTGACACTGACTGACACTGACTGACACTGACTGACACTGACTGACTGACACTGACTGACACTGACTGACTGACACTGACTGACACTGACTGACTGACACTGACTGACTGACACTGACTGACACTGACTGACTGACACTGACTGACTGACACTGACTGACTGACACTGACTGACTGACACTGACTGACTGACTGACACTGACTGACTGACTGACTGACACTGACTGACACTGACTGACTGACACTGACTGACACTGACTGACACTGACTGACACTGACTGACACTGACTGACACTGACTGACACTGACTGACACTGACTGACACTGACTGACACTGACTGACACTGACTGACACTGACTGACACTGACTGACTGACACTGACTGACTGACACTGACTGACTGACACTGACTGACTGACACTGACTGACACTGACTGACTGACACTGACTGACTGACACTGACTGACTGACACTGACTGACTGACACTGACTGACACTGACTGACTGACACTGACACTGACTGACACTGACACTGACTGACTGACACTGACTGACTGACACTGACTGACTGACACTGACTGACTGACACTGACTGACTGACACTGACTGACTGACACTGACTGACACTGACTGACACTGACTGACACTGACTGACACTGACTGACACTGACTGACACTGACTGACACTGACTGACTGACACTGACTGACACTGACTGACTGACACTGACTGACACTGACTGACTGACACTGACTGTGAAAAGTTGGCCTGGTATATGATGCTCACTAGTTAAAGTGATCACCTTGTACCATGCCAAGCAACCCTTATGGTGTGGTTGTAAGTCAACCTTTTCGGACTAGCTGCCCTAGTGGTAGCGTAGGCTAAGCAGTCTTTGAGGCTAAACTCGTGAAGCGTGTTAAGCAAGCTGTTTTACCAATAGTAACCCCCTTTTATACCAATGAAAGGACACCACACAGATATATATTCAAAATATATATGTATTTATTTCTCAAAGTAACCCCTAGTCTCTTTATGAGCACAGGAGCACAAATCGTCAAACAAGATTATCACAGAATACACAGAAGTTGCACTTTATATGGATAGGCCCTGGTGGCCACTCGAACCATATACTAAAATAGTGGTATAAGTACCACGAACAGAAAAGGGAAAAGGCCTAGGGCCTCTAGAATCGCTGGGCCTACAAGGAGCTAACGTCAGTTAGTGACCAGGAGGTCCACGGGTGGCGTGTGCAGAGCAAATAGTCACACGCGTGCTCCCATAGGTTTCAATGGGTGCGTAAAAAGTACAAAGTTACTGCAAAAGGAATCTTCCGGATGACCTAGGAACTTAAGATTTGGAACACAGGCACTAGAGATGTAATACTACACTTGGGCACAGGTGTGCCAGCTTTACCTCACCCACAGGAAGCGGGTGCATAGGCCTCGAAGTGCGTCGGGTTTCTTCTATCTGTTCCGTGGGGCCTGTAGACAAAAGTGCTGCAGGCGGTCGGTCGGGAAGAGATGCAGTGGATCCAAGAGTGGATCGGAGATGTTGAAGACCTGTAAGCAGAGGGGACAGTGTTCACAGTCACTAGCCAGTGACCAGCGTGGCACCAGGTGGGTACCAGGCGATGTCGGGTGCAAACAGGTGATGAGGGGTAGCTTGTCTCCGCAGCCACGTGGTCCCTGAAGGTCGACGACGTCCAGGAGTCGGCTCACGAGCTGTCCCACGCAGGCTCTCGCTGTCGGCGGTGTCGGCGACTTGATCGAAGCAAACAAGCCTTGGCAAAAGCAATTGCAGGAGGATTCGGAAATCAGCTGTTGGTTCTGACCAGCAAGGTCAGAGGGATTGCTCCTTTGGAGGGGAGCAAGGGCCAGTCTGGAGCAACCAGACCAGCGGTGTTTGTCGTAGATTTCGTCGCCAAGATGGCCACTAGCCAGCGGGCCAGCAACCGGTTAGGCGCGTCGAGTGGCAAAATGCAGAAGGGCCCCACGCAGATCGTGGAGATGCTGGAGGGCTCACCTTTGGTGCAGATGCTGCTCGAGGGTTGGGCTTCTCAGGACCCAAAGCACAACTTGGAGGGAGCCTCGGTTGTTGCACTGGTCAGCTTGTCGTAGTCGTTCCAAGATGGCTGGCTCCACGTGTCTCGGTGCCTCCACGGGTCTCCTCTTTGCAGGGACTGTGGATCGGGCGGTGAGAGGTCTGGAGGTCCAGGTCTCGTCAGTCTCTGGGCTCGGGCTCCGGCGGGAGGCGGCGGCAAAGCAGACGGTGATTCGCTGGATGGTGCTTGCGTTAGCAAGGTGGTCACTCCCTGACCACAGGGGAGATTTTCTTCAGTCTTCTGTGCAGCAGAATGTCGAAGTTCCCGTCTTCTTCTTAGTTTCAAGTTGATTCCAGGATGTCTGAAGTCTTAGGACACAGCTCCTACCTTTATTCGGATTCTAGGGGCCGGACTACCTGCTAGGTCCCTCCCTATGGGTGGGACCAGGAAGGGGGGTGGTTACACCCCCAATCCTTTGTCCAGCTCGCCCCAGGCCCGGGACTGGTGTGCCCCAGGACCGGTTTGAACTGGCATATGCACCGAGGCTCCTTGTGAGCCACAGGCATGTCTGGTTTCTTTCAAGCCCTACCTGACCAATACACAAAATCCTGTCTGGGGTGGTGCACGCACCCCCCTGGCAGGAAACCCTTTGTCCACACCTCCCAAGCTGGAAGGACTCCCAGCAGCAGGAGGGCAGACTTGTGTCTGTGGTGGCAGCATCCATTTTGTGGAGCTGAGGCTATGTCTGATTTTACCCGGGTTTCAGGTACTGTACATGTCGTGTCCCTCTAGAAGGGTGGAATGCTAACCCCGTCGCCAGAATTGGCGAGGGGTTAGTATTCCAATTCGTATGACACCTTACTCGACATGTTTTGATAAAGCCAAACCAAAGATAGCATTTAACCGCGAGGTTCATAATGCACTTAAGAGTATATGGTATGACGATATCTGGAAACAGTAGAAGGAAGTTGTTCCGACCACTGCAGACAGGCTCAGCTCATGCCAGAGCACCATCTCACATGGAACCAAGCACTCTGCCTTCAGGATTGTTAAGGCCTGCCATAGGAGTGACTTATAGGTTACCAGGTGTCCCATTTAAGTTTAGGTATAGGTATACTACACCTAAGTAAGAGGTGATTACACCAACTTACCCCAGCTGAGTGATCAGCCAGTTGTGTCAGATTGTTAGGCCAAGCCTGGGGTGGCATAATACATGCTTCAGCCCCTGGCAGGCCTTGGATACACCAATGCCCTGGGTACCTAGTGTACACTGGTACAGGGGCTGACAGGGTGATCCAACCAATTGGGTATGTACCTAGGGTACATGGAGTCCATTTTACAGAGAGAGCAGATAGCCTGAGAGCCTGAATGGCAGGATCTCAGGCCAACTAAGTCGAAAAACCAGCTAGACACTAGGCAAAAATTTGGGGGTAACCATAGTCAGATATCCACCTTCCTACACAACCCCCCCCCAAACGAAGGGAGATAAGGCTGACCTTGACCAGGTAAGCCTATATTGCCCAAGTGGCCATATAAGGAGGAACCAGCACTGGCATGGTTACCCCCTGTCTCATGGTCCACTAAGCAATCCCTCACCCTAAGGGTATCAGAGGGTCTCCACCATAGGGAATCTCTACCTGTGGTGTGTCTTGGCAAAGTAAAAGGCTGGTGTTGAGATGGAGTACTGAAGTGAGTGTCCTCAAAGTGAGGCCTCAGCTTCCTCCAATCATCCTCCACCATGGATGCCTTTCTTCCTTTAACTGAGTTGCACTGTGCTCTCAGGGTCAGCCTCTGGCTACCTAAAGCTGGAGGCTGGGTCCCTTTTGTGGGCTTACTGGAGGGACAGGTCAGGTTTGGGGCCCTAAGGTCCCATGTTTGCCTGTGCCCAACAGAATCCCCCTGGGGGAGGTCCCTAACTACCTGTAAAGGAGATCCCTCAGGAATGTTTTTACCCATCACCTGACTAGGGCTACTAGCCAGGCAATCCTCATTCTTTTGATGGGGGGGTTCTTGTGGACAGGGGCCCTCTGGGGGTCCACTGGCCTCCCTGACCTCTGCAGCCCTGGGCTGACTGAGGCAGGGTAGAGAGAGGCAGGCTACCTGCACCAGACTGGATCCCACCTTGGAAGGGGCCACTGACATCAGAGGCTCTGCCAGGCCAGGCCTGGCTACCTCTGGGGCAGTTCCTTCACAAGGGGTGAGGTCAGATCCCTGAGGAGGCTGACCTTTTCCTAATGTCTGGGGAGAGGGAGACTTTTCTTCCTCCCCACTACTCTCAGTTTGTGTGGAGTGATCCATTGTTTCAGGCTTCACTACACCTATGTCAGTCTGAGTATAGGCTGAGACCATTACAGCCTTGCCAACCTTTTCAGGGGGGCACTCAGTTTGTGTTTGAGCTGTGACTGTCACAGCTCTGCCAGTCCCTACAGGGAAGTCTGTCTGTGCCTGGGCTGTGGCTACCACTGCCCTTCCAACCTTTTCAGGGAGGAAATCTATTTGGACAGGGGTTGTGAATGGCACAACCCCCCTACCCTTTTGTGAAAGGCCTACCATTTTAAAATGGGTGTCTTGTTCAACTCCAGCCCAAGCTGAGAGTTCTAAGTCATTCCCCAGTAAGCAGTCTACAGGCAAGGTTGGGGACACTGCTACCCTTTTAGGGCCAGTGACCCCTCCCCAGCTGAGACATACCTCTGCCATGGGATGACTGTTCTGTTTGCCATCAATGTTAGTCACCTGGTAGGAGAAACCGGGCAAAAGCTGCTCAGAGGGAACTAGCCAATGGGCCACCATTGTGATGCTAGCCCCAGTGTCTCTGTAGGCCTCAGCTTTTGTACCATTGATGTAGGGCTCCTGTCTGTACCTACCCAAAGTGTTGGGACAGGCAGTGAAGTTGGCAAATCCCATGCCACCATCACAGACAAGAGTGGTTGCTGTAGGGGAATTGGCTAAGCCAGGGTCCCCCTGTGTTCCCCAAGTAAACCCACCCAGATTTCTGGGGGCACTCCCACCACCTGGGGGATTACTGCTGACAGTAATAGGTGGTGTGACAGGAGTAATTGGAGGAACAGTTTTGTTTTTAGCCCTTGGGCAACCGCTGTCAGTTTTCCAATGCCCAGGAGTTTTACACTCATGGCAGTAGGGCTTTTTAGCTGTGGTAGAGGAGGGAGCTTGGGACCCACCACCCTGTGTGGAGTTTTGGGGCCCTGAGGAAGGTTTCTCTTTTTCTTTATCCCCACCCTTCTCTTGAGGCTTGGTGGTATCTTTCTTTTGGTCACCACCCTGGTTTTTAGGCCTGATCCTGGTCCTGACCCATTTATCTGCCCTCTTTCCCAATTCTTGGGGAGAGGTCAAATCTGAGTCTACCAGGTGTTGATGGAGAAGCTGGTTTTGACAATTACTTAAAATCTGCTCTCTCATCATCAAATTGTACAATCCTGTATAATCAGACACCTTACTTCCCAGCAACCAACCCTCCAAAGCCTTAGTGGCACATTCCACATATTCAGACCAGTCCTGAGTCTGTGTCTTCTGGGTGTCTCTGAACATTAACCTGTACTGTTCAGTGGTTAAGCCTAACCCATCAACTAGGACACTCTTCAGGACTCTGTAATTTCTGACATCCTCTTCTCTAACAGTGAGGAGTCTATCTCTGCCTCTCCCCTCAAAGGAGAGCCATAAGATTGCTGCCCACTGGTCTTCAGGAACCTGCTGCACTTTGCAGGCTCTCTCAAGAGCAGTCATCCATTTGTGGATGTCATCCCCACTTTTGTAGGGGGGCACAATCTTGGACAGGTTCCTATTGTCAAAGACCCTATCTTTGTCCCTAGGGACATTGCTGCCACCAGTGGGTATAGACCCACTCTCTCTATGCTGCCTAGCCTTGCTCAGTTTTTCTTCCATCAGGGCTACTTCTAGCTCCTGCTTCCTGATCCTCAGCTGGGCTTCCTGCATTCTGGCCTCATGTTCCCTCCTCTGAGGGGTGGTCAGTCTCCTTCTGGAGTGACCTTGAGAGCCTCTAGAGCCATGGGAAGCATTGGAGTCACCTGAGCGATTCCTTTGCCTTCCAAGCCCTGTGTTAAGTCCACTGGGGAGATCCAATGGGGTGAACCCACTGTCAGTCCCCAATAGCCTTAGTTTAGCTGGGCCAAGTATAACACTTGGCACTGGGCTAGTTCTCCCTTCATCCCCACTCACATCTGTATCCCCATCACTTTCTTCCTCTGTGGTAGGCATCCCATCTAAGGGGTGACTATTGGGAAGGGGTACTTCAGTGGCATCTTCAGAAGGGGGGCCTCCTGTTCCTGTCCCTAAGGGGGCTAACTGGGAAGCTTTCTTGAGTGCTCTCTGATTCTCATCATTCTGTAAGAGCTCTCTGAGCTCAGCAGAGTTTGGGTTCTTGGGCTGTTTAAGGCCTCTAAGAGTTGCCAAATGCCTGAGCTCATTCTGATTAAGGGTAGCAAAGCTGGTTGGTGCCCTCTGGGGGTCACTCTCGACAGAGATGGTGTAGGAGAGTAGGGTCTGCTATCCTATGGTCACCCCAAATTTTTGCTTTTTGCTTCACTGGTTTTTGACATATTGAGGCTGTGGGCCTGCCAATCAGACCCCCAGCCTGCTGTTCTCTCTACTAAATTAAAACTATGCACCCTAGGTGCATAACCAATTGGAAGTGGATCACCCTGTCAGCCCCTGTACCAGTGTACACTAGGTACCCAGGGCATTGGTGTACCCAAGGCCTGCCAGGGGCTGCAGCATGTATTATGCCACCCCAGGCTTGGCCTAACAATCTGACACAACTGGCTGATCACTCAGCTGGGGTAAGTTGGTGTAATCACCTCTTACTTAGGTGTAGTATACCTATACCTAACCTTAAATGGGACACCTGGTAACCTATAAGTCACTCCTATAGCAGGCCTTAACAATCCTGAAGGCAGAGTGCTTGGTTCCATGTGAGATGGTGCTCTGGCATGAGCTGAGCCTGTCTGCAGTGGTCGGAACAACTTCCTTCTACTGTTTCCAGGTATCGTCATACCATATACTCTTAAGTGCATTATGAACCTCGCGGTTAAATGCTATCTTTGGTTTGGCTTTATCAAAACATGTCGAGTAAGGTGTCATACGAATTGGAATACTAACCCCTCGCCAATTCTGGCGACGGGGTTAGCATTCCACCCTTCTAGAGGGACACGACATGTACAGTACCTGAAACCCGGGTAAAATCAGACATAGCCTCAGCTCCACAAAATGGATGCTGCCACCACAGACACAAGTCTGCCCTCCTGCTGCTGGGAGTCCTTCCAGCTTGGGAGGTGTGGACAAAGGGTTTCCTGCCAGGGGAGGTGCGTGCACCACCCCAGACAGGATTTTGTGTATTGGTCAGGTAGGGCTTGAAAGAAACCAGACATGCCTGTGGCTCACAAGGAGCCTCGGTGCATATGCCAGTTCAAACCGGTCCTGGGGCACACCAGTCCCGGGCCTGGGGCGAGCTGGACAAAGGATTGGGGGTGTAACCACCCCCCTTCCTGGTCCCACCCATAGGGAGGGACCTAGCAGGTAGTCCGGCCCCTAGAATCCGCTTAAAGGTAGGAGCTGTGTCCTAAGACTTCAGACATCCTGGAATCAACTTGAAACTAAGAAGAAGACGGGAACTTCGACATTCTGCTGCACAGAAGACTGAAGAAAATCTCCCCTGTGGTCAGGGAGTGACCACCTTGCTAACGCAAGCACCATCCAGCGAATCACCGTCTGCTTTGCCGCCGCCTCCCGCCGGAGCCCGAGCCCAGAGACTGACGAGACCTGGACCTCCAGACCTCTCACCGCCCGATCCACAGTCCCTGCAAAGAGGAGACCCGTGGAGGCACCGAGACACGTGGAGCCAGCCATCTTGGAACGACTACGACAAGCTGACCAGTGCAACAACCGAGGCTCCCTCCAAGTTGTGCTTTGGGTCCTGAGAAGCCCAACCCTCGAGCAGCATCTGCACCAAAGGTGAGCCCTCCAGCATCTCCACGATCTGCGTGGGGCCCTTCTGCATTTTGCCACTCGACGCGCCTAACCGGTTGCTGGCCCGCTGGCTAGTGGCCATCTTGGCGACGAAATCTACGACAAACACCGCTGGTCTGGTTGCTCCAGACTGGCCCTTGCTCCCCTCCAAAGGAGCAATCCCTCTGACCTTGCTGGTCAGAACCAACAGCTGATTTCCGAATCCTCCTGCAATTGCTTTTGCCAAGGCTTGTTTGCTTCGATCAAGTCGCCGACACCGCCGACAGCGAGAGCCTGCGTGGGACAGCTCGTGAGCCGACTCCTGGACGTCGTCGACCTTCAGGGACCACGTGGCTGCGGAGACAAGCTACCCCTCATCACCTGTTTGCACCCGACATCGCCTGGTACCCACCTGGTGCCACGCTGGTCACTGGCTAGTGACTGTGAACACTGTCCCCTCTGCTTACAGGTCTTCAACATCTCCGATCCACTCTTGGATCCACTGCATCTCTTCCCGACCGACCGCCTGCAGCACTTTTGTCTACAGGCCCCACGGAACAGATAGAAGAAACCCGACGCACTTCGAGGCCTATGCACCCGCTTCCTGTGGGTGAGGTAAAGCTGGCACACCTGTGCCCAAGTGTAGTATTACATCTCTAGTGCCTGTGTTCCAAATCTTAAGTTCCTAGGTCATCCGGAAGATTCCTTTTGCAGTAACTTTGTACTTTTTACGCACCCATTGAAACCTATGGGAGCACGCGTGTGACTATTTGCTCTGCACACGCCACCCGTGGACCTCCTGGTCACTAACTGACGTTAGCTCCTTGTAGGCCCAGCGATTCTAGAGGCCCTAGGCCTTTTCCCTTTTCTGTTCGTGGTACTTATACCACTATTTTAGTATATGGTTCGAGTGGCCACCAGGGCCTATCCATATAAAGTGCAACTTCTGTGTATTCTGTGATAATCTTGTTTGACGATTTGTGCTCCTGTGCTCATAAAGAGACTAGGGGTTACTTTGAGAAATAAATACATATATATTTTGAATATATATCTGTGTGGTGTCCTTTCATTGGTATAAAGGGGGGTTACTATTGGTAAAACAGCTTGCTTAACACGCATCACGAGTTTAGCCTCAAAGACTGCTTAGCCTACGCTACCACTAGGGCAGCTAGTCCAAAAAGGTTGACTTACAACCACACCATAAGGGTTGCTTGGCATGGTACAAGGTGGTCACTAGAACTAGTGAACAGCATATACCAGGCCAACTTCTCACATTGGTGAGCAGCGGTTGGATTTGAGCTTGCTGTGTTTTACCATTGTAATCTCTTGGTTACCAATTGAAAGATCACATAGGTACCTGTAGGTACATATAAAACAGGATTAGATATACTTAAGTTCTACTGAACTTAGTTGTTGTAGAGCAAAGGGAGTAGCACACCCTGACTACAACTACTAGATAGGTTTAGTAGGTAAACCCAAGTGTAGGTAGATTGCAACACATCCACCCACACTTAAGAGCAATGGCTGGGGCAGAGGGGTCCACTGTACCCATCTCTGTTGAGAGTGACCCCCCGAGGGCACCATCCATCTATGCTACCCTTAATCAGAATGAGCTCAGGCATTTGGCAACTCTTAGAGGCCTTAAACAGCCCAAGAACCCAAACTCTGCTGAGCTCAGAGAGCTCTTACAGAATGATGAGAATCAGAGAGCACTCAAGAAAGCTTCCCAGTTAGCCCCCTTAGGGTCAGGAACAGGAGGCCCCCCTTCTGAAGATACTACAGAGGTACCCAGTTCCAATAGTCACCCCTTAGATGGGATGCCTACCACAGAGGATGAGAGTGAAAAGGATACTGACAGTAGTGAGGATGAAGGGAGAACTAGCCCAGTGCCAAGTATTATACTTGGCCCAGCTAAACCAAGGCTATTGGGGACTGACAGTGGGTTCAACCCACTGGATCTCCCCAGTGGACTTAACACAGGGCTTGGAAGGCAAAGGAATCGCTCAGGTGACTCCCATGCTTCCCATGGCTCTAGAGGCTCTCAAGGTCACTCCAGGAGAAGGATGACCACCCCTCAGAGGAGGGAACATGAGGCCAAGATGCAAGAGGCTCAGCTGAGGATCAGGAAGCAGGAGCTAGAAGTAGCCCTGATGGAAGAGAAACTTAGCAAGGCTAGACAGCATAAAGAGAGTGGGTCTATACCCACTGGTGGCAGCATTGTCCCTAAGGACAAAGATAGGGTTTTCGACAATAGAAACCTGTCTAAGGTTGTGCCCCCCTACAAAAGTGGGGATGACATCCACAAGTGGATAACTGCTCTTGAGAGAGCCTGCAAAGTACAGCAGGTTCCTGAAGACCAGTGGGCAGCAATCCTCTGGCTCTCCTTTGAGGGAAGAGGCAGAGACAGACTCCTCACTGTTAGAGAAGAGGATGTCAGAAACTACAGAGTCCTGAAGAGTGTTCTGGTAGATGGGTTAGGCTTAACCACTGAACAGTACAGGTTAATGTTCAGAGACACCCAAAAGACACAGACTCAGGACTGGTCTGAATACATTGAATGTGCCACTAAGGCTTTGGAGGGTTGGTTGCTGGGAAGTAAGGTATCTGATTTTACAGGATTGTATAATTTGATGATGAGAGAACAGATTTTAAATAACTGTCAAAACCAGCAACTGCATCAACACTTGGTTGACTCTGATCTGACCTCTCCCCAAGAATTGGGAAAGAAGGCAGACAAATGGGTCAGAACCAGGGTTAAGCAAAAGAACCAGAACCAGGGCCAAGGGGGTGATCAGAAGAAAACAGACCAAAAGGGTGGAGATCAGAAACCTAAAGACCAGAAGTCTTCAACAGGGCCCCAAACTACTGCTAAGGAGGGTGGGTCCCAACAGTCCAAGAAGAAGAAAGAAGGTCAGAAGAAACCCTGGTGCAATCATTGTAAAAATACAACTCACTGGACTAGTGATTGCAAAAAGGGTGGAGCCCCCAACACTGTTGCCCCTAAGGCACCTGCTCCCAGTACTACTGTTAGCAGTGTTGGTCCCCAGACAAAGGGTGTAGTGGGAATCACTATGGGAACTGAAGGAGATTCTGACTTAGACAGAACCCTTACACAGGCAGTCTTGATCTGTGATGGGGACATTGATTTGTCCCTGACTGTGAGCCCCAGTAACCTGGGCAAGTACAGACAGACTCCTTTAATTAATGACAAAGTGGCTCAAGCCTACAGGGACACATGTGCCAGTGTCACTATGGTGACACCAGGCTTTGTGGATCCTGGACAGTACATACCAGGTGAGAACTACCTGGTGACCAATGCCAGCAATGCCACTACTTCACATAGTGTGGCAGTTGTTAACTTCTCATGGGGAGGGGTAACTGGCCTCAAAAGGGTTGTGGTTAGTGCAGACCTCCCAGTAGAATGTTTGTTGGGCAATGACCTAGAGAGTTCTCTATGGTCAGAAGTGGAGTACAGGACTCATGCAGAGATGTTAGGTATATCATCACATGTCCTTGCTGTGACCAGGTCACAGGCCAAAAAGTGCCTCACTGAACCACAGGTCTTGGATCCTGGAACAATGGACCAAGCACCTACCAAGAAGAAGAACAGGAGGGTCAAGGCTGTGCCTTCCCCCCTGCCTCAGAGTGATGATCAGCCTTCCCAGGAAGCTGATCTAGAGGACCCTGAAGGAACTGTCCCTGAAGAGCTTGAACCTGATCAGGTTGAGTTTCTGGGGACAGGGGGACCTTCAAGGGCTGACTTGAGGCAGGCTCAGTTATCCTGTCCCTCTCTTGAACCCCTCAGACAGCTGGCTGCTGCTGAGGCTGCTGGGAATGCTCAAGGTACCCATAAAGTGTATTGGGATGAAGGGCTCCTTTATTCAGAGGCTAGAGACCCCAAGCCTGGTGCAACCAGGAGGTTGGTCATACCTCTGCAATTTAGGGGCTTCCTTCTTACCTTGGCCCATGACATTCCTTTAGCAGGACACTTAGGCCAGAACAAGACTTGGGACAGGCTTGTCCCTCACTTTCACTGGCCTCATATGAATGAAGATACAAAGGAGTTTTGTCGCTCCTGTGTTACCTGCCAAGCCAGTGGCAAATCAGGTGGCACAACAAAGGCCCCCCTAATACCACTACCTGTGGTGGGGGTCCCCTTTGAAAGAGTGGGAATAGACATAGTGGGTCCCATGGATCCTCCCACTGCATCTGGGCACAGATTTATACTGGTGGTAGTGGATCATGCCACCAGGTATCCAGAGGCAATTCCCCTTAGGACCACTACAGCTCCTGTTGTGGCCAGGGCCCTGCTGGGAGTATTCTCCAGAGTGGGGTTTCCTAAGGAGGTAGTATCTGACAGAGGTACCAACTTTATGTCAGGATACTTGACAGCTATGTGGAAGGAATGTGGTGTCAACTACAAGTTCACCACCCCTTATCACCCACAATGCAATGGGCTTGTTGAGAGATTCAACAAGACCCTAAAGGGTATGATCAAAGGATTACCTGAAAAGCTCAGGCGAAGATGGGATATCCTTCTACCCTGCCTTCTGTTTGCTTACAGAGAGGTCCCACAAAAAGGAGTTGGCTACAGCCCCTTTGAATTGTTGTTTGGGCACCCTGTGAGAGGCCCACTGTGTTTGGTGAAGGAAGGATGGGAGTTACCTCTCAAAAAGCCTAAGCTAGACATAGTGGACTATGTACTTGGTCTCCGCTCCAGGATGGCTGAGTATATGGAGAAGGCATCTAAAAACCTTGAGGCAAGCCAGGCCTTACAGAAAGCTTGGCATGACCAAAAGGCTGTCTTGGTTGAGTATCAGCCAGGACAGAAGGTATGGGTGTTGGAGCCAGTGGCCCCAGCAGCACTCCAAGACAAATGGTCTGGACCCCATACAATCCTGGAAAAGAAGGGAGAGGTCACCTACTTGGTGGACCTAGGAACTCCCAGGAGTCCCCACAGGGTACTCCATGTTAACAGGCTTAAAGCATATGTTGACAGGGCAGACATGGGCTTGCTCATGGCTACAGATGAGGGACAGGAGGAAGAGAGTGACCCTCTCCCAGACCTGTTGTCTCAGAACCCTGAAGATGGCTCAGTTGAAGGAGTGACCCTTGGAGGCAACCTCACTGCCCATCAGCAGACTGAATGTAGACAGGTTCTACAATCATTTTCACATATGTTTTCCTTGATACCTAGTCAAACTGACTGGTGTACCCATGTTGTGGACACTGGTGACAGTCTGCCTGTAAAGAACAAACTTTACAGACAACCTGACCACGTCAGGGACTGTATAAAGGCTGAGGTACATAAAATGCTGGAATTAGGTGTCATTGAACCCTCAGAGAGCCCCTGGGCTAGCCCAGTGGTTCTGGTCCCCAAACCTCACACCAAAGATGGCAAGAGAGAGATGAGGTTCTGTGTGGACTACAGAGGACTCAATGCTGTCACCAGGACAGATGCACACCCTATTCCAAGGGCAGATGAGCTCATAGACAAACTAGCTTCTGCAAAGTTTTTGAGCACATTTGACTTGACAGCTGGCTATTGGCAAATCAGGTTAGCTGAGGAGTCTAAGGCCAAAACAGCATTCTCAACCCCAGGTGGGCATTATCAGTTTGTGGTGATGCCCTTTGGTCTGAAGAATGCACCTGCCACCTTCCAAAGGCTGGTGAACCAAGTCCTTACTGGGTTGGATGACTTTTGCGCAGCATATCTTGATGACATTGCTGTCTTTAGTTCCACCTGGGAGGATCACCTGATCCACCTGAAGAAGGCTCTTGAGGCTCTGCAAAGGGCAGGCCTCACTATCAAGGCTACTAAGTGCCAGATAGGGCAGAGTAAGGTTGTGTATTTGGGCCACCTTGTAGGTGGGGGCCAAGTTCAACCACTGGAGAGTAAGATACAGTCCATCAAGGATTGGTCCCCTCCAACCACCCAGACTCAAGTTCGAGCTTTCTTGGGCTTGACTGGGTATTACAGGAAGTTTGTTAAGAACTATGGGTCCATTGTGACTCCTCTTAATGATCTGACATCCAAGAAGATGCCCAAAAAGGTTCAGTGGACAGTAAGCTGTCAAAAGGCATTTGATGACCTGAAGGAGGCCATGTGCTCTGCACCTATCCTGAAAAGTCCTGACTACTCCAAAGAGTTTATTGTCCAAACAGATGCTTCTGAGTTGGGTGTGGGAGCTGTGCTGTCACAACTTAATGTAGATGGTCAAGACCAACCCATTGCTTTTATTAGCAGAAGGTTGACCCCCAGAGAGAAGAATTGGTCAGCTATTGAGAGGGAGGCCTTTGCTGTGGTGTGGGCCCTGAAGAAGCTGAGGCCATACTTGTTTGGCACTCACTTCAAGATTCAGACCGACCATAAGCCCCTCTTGTGGCTAAATCAGATGAAGGGTGAAAACCCCAAACTGCTTAGGTGGTCCATTTCCCTACAGGGGATGGACTTTACAGTGGAGCACCGGCCAGGTACTGACCATGGGAATGCAGATGGTCTCTCCAGGTACTTCCACTTAGGACATGAAGACGAGACTGGTCAAGGCTAGTTTAATGTCCCAGCGTTTGGGGGGGGGTTGTGTAGGAGAGTAGGGTCTGCTATCCTATGGTCACCCCAAATTTTTGCTTTTTGCTTCACTGGTTTTTGACATATTGAGGCTGTGGGCCTGCCAATCAGACCCCCAGCCTGCTGTTCTCTCTACTAAATTAAAACTATGCACCCTAGGTGCATAACCAATTGGAAGTGGATCACCCTGTCAGCCCCTGTACCAGTGTACACTAGGTACCCAGGGCATTGGTGTACCCAAGGCCTGCCAGGGGCTGCAGCATGTATTATGCCACCCCAGGCTTGGCCTAACAATCTGACACAACTGGCTGATCACTCAGCTGGGGTAAGTTGGTGTAATCACCTCTTACTTAGGTGTAGTATACCTATACCTAACCTTAAATGGGACACCTGGTAACCTATAAGTCACTCCTATAGCAGGCCTTAACAATCCTGAAGGCAGAGTGCTTGGTTCCATGTGAGATGGTGCTCTGGCATGAGCTGAGCCTGTCTGCAGTGGTCGGAACAACTTCCTTCTACTGTTTCCAGGTATCGTCATACCATATACTCTTAAGTGCATTATGAACCTCGCGGTTAAATGCTATCTTTGGTTTGGCTTTATCAAAACATGTCGAGTAAGGTGTCATACGAATTGGAATACTAACCCCTCGCCAATTCTGGCGACGGGGTTAGCATTCCACCCTTCTAGAGGGACACGACATGTACAGTACCTGAAACCCGGGTAAAATCAGACATAGCCTCAGCTCCACAAAATGGATGCTGCCACCACAGACACAAGTCTGCCCTCCTGCTGCTGGGAGTCCTTCCAGCTTGGGAGGTGTGGACAAAGGGTTTCCTGCCAGGGGAGGTGCGTGCACCACCCCAGACAGGATTTTGTGTATTGGTCAGGTAGGGCTTGAAAGAAACCAGACATGCCTGTGGCTCACAAGGAGCCTCGGTGCATATGCCAGTTCAAACCGGTCCTGGGGCACACCAGTCCCGGGCCTGGGGCGAGCTGGACAAAGGATTGGGGGTGTAACCACCCCCCTTCCTGGTCCCACCCATAGGGAGGGACCTAGCAGGTAGTCCGGCCCCTAGAATCCGCTTAAAGGTAGGAGCTGTGTCCTAAGACTTCAGACATCCTGGAATCAACTTGAAACTAAGAAGAAGACGGGAACTTCGACATTCTGCTGCACAGAAGACTGAAGAAAATCTCCCCTGTGGTCAGGGAGTGACCACCTTGCTAACGCAAGCACCATCCAGCGAATCACCGTCTGCTTTGCCGCCGCCTCCCGCCGGAGCCCGAGCCCAGAGACTGACGAGACCTGGACCTCCAGACCTCTCACCGCCCGATCCACAGTCCCTGCAAAGAGGAGACCCGTGGAGGCACCGAGACACGTGGAGCCAGCCATCTTGGAACGACTACGACAAGCTGACCAGTGCAACAACCGAGGCTCCCTCCAAGTTGTGCTTTGGGTCCTGAGAAGCCCAACCCTCGAGCAGCATCTGCACCAAAGGTGAGCCCTCCAGCATCTCCACGATCTGCGTGGGGCCCTTCTGCATTTTGCCACTCGACGCGCCTAACCGGTTGCTGGCCCGCTGGCTAGTGGCCATCTTGGCGACGAAATCTACGACAAACACCGCTGGTCTGGTTGCTCCAGACTGGCCCTTGCTCCCCTCCAAAGGAGCAATCCCTCTGACCTTGCTGGTCAGAACCAACAGCTGATTTCCGAATCCTCCTGCAATTGCTTTTGCCAAGGCTTGTTTGCTTCGATCAAGTCGCCGACACCGCCGACAGCGAGAGCCTGCGTGGGACAGCTCGTGAGCCGACTCCTGGACGTCGTCGACCTTCAGGGACCACGTGGCTGCGGAGACAAGCTACCCCTCATCACCTGTTTGCACCCGACATCGCCTGGTACCCACCTGGTGCCACGCTGGTCACTGGCTAGTGACTGTGAACACTGTCCCCTCTGCTTACAGGTCTTCAACATCTCCGATCCACTCTTGGATCCACTGCATCTCTTCCCGACCGACCGCCTGCAGCACTTTTGTCTACAGGCCCCACGGAACAGATAGAAGAAACCCGACGCACTTCGAGGCCTATGCACCCGCTTCCTGTGGGTGAGGTAAAGCTGGCACACCTGTGCCCAAGTGTAGTATTACATCTCTAGTGCCTGTGTTCCAAATCTTAAGTTCCTAGGTCATCCGGAAGATTCCTTTTGCAGTAACTTTGTACTTTTTACGCACCCATTGAAACCTATGGGAGCACGCGTGTGACTATTTGCTCTGCACACGCCACCCGTGGACCTCCTGGTCACTAACTGACGTTAGCTCCTTGTAGGCCCAGCGATTCTAGAGGCCCTAGGCCTTTTCCCTTTTCTGTTCGTGGTACTTATACCACTATTTTAGTATATGGTTCGAGTGGCCACCAGGGCCTATCCATATAAAGTGCAACTTCTGTGTATTCTGTGATAATCTTGTTTGACGATTTGTGCTCCTGTGCTCATAAAGAGACTAGGGGTTACTTTGAGAAATAAATACATATATATTTTGAATATATATCTGTGTGGTGTCCTTTCATTGGTATAAAGGGGGGTTACTATTGGTAAAACAGCTTGCTTAACACGCATCACGAGTTTAGCCTCAAAGACTGCTTAGCCTACGCTACCACTAGGGCAGCTAGTCCAAAAAGGTTGACTTACAACCACACCATAAGGGTTGCTTGGCATGGTACAAGGTGGTCACTAGAACTAGTGAACAGCATATACCAGGCCAACTTCTCACAGATGGGTACAGTGGACCCCTCTGCCCCGGCCATTGCTCTTAAGTGTGGGTGGATGTGTTGCAATCTACCTACACTTGGGTTTACCTACTAAACCTATCTAGTAGTTGTAGTCAGGGTGTGCTACTCCCTTTGCTCTACAACAACTAAGTTCAGTAGAACTTATGTATATCTAATCTTGTTTTATATGTACCTACAGGTACCTATGTGATCTTTCAATTGGTAACCAAGAGATTACAATGGTAAAACACAGCAAGCTCAAATCCAACCGCTGCTCACCAATGTGAAAAGTTGGCCTGGTATATGATGCTCACTAGTTAAAGTGATCACCTTGTACCATGCCAAGCAACCCTTATGGTGTGGTTGTAAGTCAACCTTTTCGGACTAGCTGCCCTAGTGGTAGCGTAGGCTAAGCAGTCTTTGAGGCTAAACTCGTGAAGCGTGTTAAGCAAGCTGTTTTACCAATAGTAACCCCCTTTTATACCAATGAAAGGACACCACACAGATATATATTCAAAATATATATGTATTTATTTCTCAAAGTAACCCCTAGTCTCTTTATGAGCACAGGAGCACAAATCGTCAAACAAGATTATCACAGAATACACAGAAGTTGCACTTTATATGGATAGGCCCTGGTGGCCACTCGAACCATATACTAAAATAGTGGTATAAGTACCACGAACAGAAAAGGGAAAAGGCCTAGGGCCTCTAGAATCGCTGGGCCTACAAGGAGCTAACGTCAGTTAGTGACCAGGAGGTCCACGGGTGGCGTGTGCAGAGCAAATAGTCACACGCGTGCTCCCATAGGTTTCAATGGGTGCGTAAAAAGTACAAAGTTACTGCAAAAGGAATCTTCCGGATGACCTAGGAACTTAAGATTTGGAACACAGGCACTAGAGATGTAATACTACACTTGGGCACAGGTGTGCCAGCTTTACCTCACCCACAGGAAGCGGGTGCATAGGCCTCGAAGTGCGTCGGGTTTCTTCTATCTGTTCCGTGGGGCCTGTAGACAAAAGTGCTGCAGGCGGTCGGTCGGGAAGAGATGGGAAGAGATGCAGTGGATCCAAGAGTGGATCGGAGATGTTGAAGACCTGTAAGCAGAGGGGACAGTGTTCACAGTCACTAGCCAGTGACCAGCGTGGCACCAGGTGGGTACCAGGCGATGTCGGGTGCAAACAGGTGATGAGGGGTAGCTTGTCTCCGCAGCCACGTGGTCCCTGAAGGTCGACGACGTCCAGGAGTCGGCTCACGAGCTGTCCCACGCAGGCTCTCGCTGTCGGCGGTGTCGGCGACTTGATCGAAGCAAACAAGCCTTGGCAAAAGCAATTGCAGGAGGATTCGGAAATCAGCTGTTGGTTCTGACCAGCAAGGTCAGAGGGATTGCTCCTTTGGAGGGGAGCAAGGGCCAGTCTGGAGCAACCAGACCAGCGGTGTTTGTCGTAGATTTCGTCGCCAAGATGGCCACTAGCCAGCGGGCCAGCAACCGGTTAGGCGCGTCGAGTGGCAAAATGCAGAAGGGCCCCACGCAGATCGTGGAGATGCTGGAGGGCTCACCTTTGGTGCAGATGCTGCTCGAGGGTTGGGCTTCTCAGGACCCAAAGCACAACTTGGAGGGAGCCTCGGTTGTTGCACTGGTCAGCTTGTCGTAGTCGTTCCAAGATGGCTGGCTCCACGTGTCTCGGTGCCTCCACGGGTCTCCTCTTTGCAGGGACTGTGGATCGGGCGGTGAGAGGTCTGGAGGTCCAGGTCTCGTCAGTCTCTGGGCTCGGGCTCCGGCGGGAGGCGGCGGCAAAGCAGACGGTGATTCGCTGGATGGTGCTTGCGTTAGCAAGGTGGTCACTCCCTGACCACAGGGGAGATTTTCTTCAGTCTTCTGTGCAGCAGAATGTCGAAGTTCCCGTCTTCTTCTTAGTTTCAAGTTGATTCCAGGATGTCTGAAGTCTTAGGACACAGCTCCTACCTTTATTCGGATTCTAGGGGCCGGACTACCTGCTAGGTCCCTCCCTATGGGTGGGACCAGGAAGGGGGGTGGTTACACCCCCAATCCTTTGTCCAGCTCGCCCCAGGCCCGGGACTGGTGTGCCCCAGGACCGGTTTGAACTGGCATATGCACCGAGGCTCCTTGTGAGCCACAGGCATGTCTGGTTTCTTTCAAGCCCTACCTGACCAATACACAAAATCCTGTCTGGGGTGGTGCACGCACCCCCCTGGCAGGAAACCCTTTGTCCACACCTCCCAAGCTGGAAGGACTCCCAGCAGCAGGAGGGCAGACTTGTGTCTGTGGTGGCAGCATCCATTTTGTGGAGCTGAGGCTATGTCTGATTTTACCCGGGTTTCAGGTACTGTACATGTCGTGTCCCTCTAGAAGGGTGGAATGCTAACCCCGTCGCCAGAATTGGCGAGGGGTTAGTATTCCAATTCGTATGACACCTTACTCGACATGTTTTGATAAAGCCAAACCAAAGATAGCATTTAACCGCGAGGTTCATAATGCACTTAAGAGTATATGGTATGACGATATCTGGAAACAGTAGAAGGAAGTTGTTCCGACCACTGCAGACAGGCTCAGCTCATGCCAGAGCACCATCTCACATGGAACCAAGCACTCTGCCTTCAGGATTGTTAAGGCCTGCCATAGGAGTGACTTATAGGTTACCAGGTGTCCCATTTAAGTTTAGGTATAGGTATACTACACCTAAGTAAGAGGTGATTACACCAACTTACCCCAGCTGAGTGATCAGCCAGTTGTGTCAGATTGTTAGGCCAAGCCTGGGGTGGCATAATACATGCTTCAGCCCCTGGCAGGCCTTGGATACACCAATGCCCTGGGTACCTAGTGTACACTGGTACAGGGGCTGACAGGGTGATCCAACCAATTGGGTATGTACCTAGGGTACATGGAGTCCATTTTACAGAGAGAGCAGATAGCCTGAGAGCCTGAATGGCAGGATCTCAGGCCAACTAAGTCGAAAAACCAGCTAGACACTAGGCAAAAATTTGGGGGTAACCATAGTCAGATATCCACCTTCCTACACTGACTGACACTGACTGACACTGACTGACACTGACTGACACTGACTGACACTGACTGACACTGACTGACACTGACTGACTGACTGACACTGACTGACACTGACTGACACTGACTGACACTGACTGACACTGACTGACACTGACTGACACTGACTGACACTGACTGACACTGACTGACACTGACTGACACTGACTGACACTGACTGACACTGACTGACACTGACTGACACTGACTGACACTGACTGACACTGACTGACACTGACTGACACTGACTGACACTGACTGACTGACACTGACTGACTGACACTGACTGACTGACACTGACTGACTGACACTGACTGACTGACACTGACTGACTGACACTGACTGACTGACACTGACTGACACTGACTGACTGACACTGACTGACTGACACTGACTGACTGACACTGACTGACACTGACTGACTGACACTGACTGACTGACACTGACTGACTGACACTGACTGACACTGACTGACACTGACTGACACTGACTGACACTGACTGACACTGACTGACACTGACTGACACTGACTGACTGACACTGACTGACTGACACTGACTGACTGACACTGACTGACTGACACTGACTGACACTGACTGACTGACACTGACTGACTGACACTGACTGACTGACACTGACTGACTGACACTGACTGACTGACACTGACTGACTGACACTGACTGACTGACACTGACTGACACTGACTGACTGACACTGACTGACTGACACTGACTGACTGACACTGACTGACTGACACTGACTGACACTGACTGACACTGACTGACACTGACTGACACTGACTGACACTGACTGACTGACACTGACTGACACTGACTGACTGACACTGACTGACACTGACTGACTGACACTGACTGACACTGACTGACACTGACTGACACTGACTGACACTGACTGACACTGACTGACACTGACTGACACTGACTGACACTGACTGACACTGACTGACACTGACTGACACTGACTGACACTGACTGACACTGACTGACACTGACTGACACTGACTGACACTGACTGACACTGACTGACACTGACTGACTGACACTGACTGACTGACACTGACTGACTGACACTGACTGACTGACACTGACTGACTGACACTGACTGACTGACACTGACTGACTGACACTGACTGACTGACTGACACTGACTGACTGACACTGACTGACTGACTGACACTGACTGACTGACTGACACTGACTGACTGACTGACACTGACTGACTGACACTGACTGACTGACTGACACTGACTGACTGACACTGACTGACTGACTGACACTGACTGACTGACTGACACTGACTGACTGACACTGACTGACTGACACTGACTGACTGACACTGACTGACTGACACTGACTGACTGACACTGACTGACTGACACTGACTGACTGACACTGACTGACTGACACTGACTGACTGACACTGACTGACACTGACTGACACTGACTGACACTGACTGACTGACACTGACTGACACTGACTGACACTGACTGACTGACACTGACTGACTGACACTGACTGACTGACACTGACTGACTGACACTGACTGACTGACACTGACTGACACTGACTGACTGACACTGACTGACTGACACTGACTGACACTGACTGACACTGACTGACTGACACTGACTGACACTGACTGACTGACACTGACTGACACTGACTGACTGACACTGACTGACTGACACTGACTGACTGACACTGACTGACTGACACTGACTGACTGACACTGACTGACTGACTGACACTGACTGACTGACTGACACTGACTGACACTGACTGACTGACACTGACTGACACTGACTGACACTGACTGACTGACACTGACTGACACTGACTGACACTGACTGACACTGACTGACACTGACTGACACTGACTGACACTGACTGACACTGACTGACACTGACTGACACTGACTGACACTGACTGACACTGACTGACACTGACTGACACTGACTGACACTGACTGACACTGACTGACACTGACTGACACTGACTGACACTGACTGACACTGACTGACTGACACTGACTGACTGACACTGACTGACTGACACTGACTGACTGACACTGACTGACTGACACTGACTGACTGACACTGACTGACTGACACTGACTGACTGACACTGACTGACTGACACTGACTGACTGACACTGACTGACTGACACTGACTGACTGACACTGACTGACTGACACTGACTGACTGACACTGACTGACTGACACTGACTGACACTGACTGACTGACACTGACTGACACTGACTGACTGACACTGACTGACTGACACTGACTGACTGACACTGACTGACACTGACTGACTGACACTGACTGACTGACACTGACTGACTGACACTGACTGACTGACACTGACTGACTGACACTGACTGACTGACACTGACTGACACTGACTGACACTGACTGACACTGACTGACTGACACTGACTGACTGACACTGACTGACACTGACTGACTGACACTGACTGACTGACACTGACTGACACTGACTGACACTGACTGACACTGACTGACTGACTGACACTGACTGACACTGACTGACTGACTGACTGACTGACTGACTGACTGACACTGACTGACACTGACTGACACTGACTGACTGACACTGACTGACTGACACTGACTGACACTGACTGACTGACACTGACTGACTGACACTGACTGACACTGACTGACTGACACTGACTGACTGACACTGACTGACTGACACTGACTGACACTGACTGACTGACACTGACTGACTGACACTGACTGACACTGACTGACTGACACTGACTGACACTGACTGACTGACACTGACTGACTGACACTGACTGACTGACACTGACTGACTGACACTGACTGACTGACACTGACTGACTGACTGACACTGACTGACTGACACTGACTGACTGACTGACACTGACTGACTGACACTGACTGACTGACACTGACTGACTGACACTGACTGACTGACTGACACTGACTGACTGACACTGACTGACTGACTGACACTGACTGACTGACACTGACTGACTGACACTGACTGACTGACACTGACTGACTGACACTGACTGACTGACACTGACTGACTGACACTGACTGACTGACACTGACTGACTGACACTGACTGACTGACACTGACTGACTGACACTGACTGACTGACACTGACTGACTGACACTGACTGACTGACACTGACTGACTGACACTGACTGACACTGACTGACTGACACTGACTGACACTGACTGACACTGACTGACTGACACTGACTGACACTGACTGACACTGACTGACTGACACTGACTGACACTGACTGACTGACACTGACTGACTGACACTGACTGACACTGACTGACACTGACTGACTGACACTGACTGACACTGACTGACTGACACTGACTGACTGACACTGACTGACTGACACTGACTGACTGACACTGACTGACTGACACTGACTGACTGACACTGACTGACTGACACTGACTGACTGACACTGACTGACTGACACTGACTGACTGACACTGACTGACTGACACTGACTGACTGACACTGACTGACTGACACTGACTGACTGACACTGACTGACTGACACTGACTGACTGACACTGACTGACTGACACTGACTGACTGACACTGACTGACTGACACTGACTGACTGACACTGACTGACTGACACTGACTGACTGACACTGACTGACTGACACTGACTGACACTGACTGACACTGACTGACACTGACTGACACTGACTGACACTGACTGACACTGACTGACACTGACTGACACTGACTGACACTGACTGACTGACACTGACTGACACTGACTGACTGACACTGACTGACTGACACTGACTGACTGACACTGACTGACTGACACTGACTGACACTGACTGACACTGACTGACACTGACTGACTGACACTGACTGACTGACACTGACTGACACTGACTGACACTGACTGACACTGACTGACACTGACTGACACTGACTGACACTGACTGACACTGACTGACACTGACTGACACTGACTGACACTGACTGACTGACACTGACTGACTGACACTGACTGACTGACACTGACTGACTGACACTGACTGACTGACACTGACTGACTGACACTGACTGACTGACACTGACTGACACTGACTGACTGACAATGACTGACACTGACTGACTGACAATGACTGACACTGACTGACTGACACTGACTGACTGACACTGACTGACTGACACTGACTGACTGACACTGACTGACACTGACTGACACTGACTGACTGACACTGACTGACACTGACTGACTGACACTGACTGACTGACACTGACTGACACTGACTGACTGACACTGACTGACACTGACTGACTGACACTGACTGACACTGACTGACTGACACTGACTGACACTGACTGACACTGACTGACTGACACTGACTGACTGACACTGACTGACTGACACTGACTGACTGACACTGACTGACACTGACTGACTGACACTGACTGACACTGACTGACTGACTGACACTGACTGACTGACTGACACTGACTGACTGACACTGACTGACTGACACTGACTGACTGACACTGACTGACTGACACTGACTGACTGACACTGACTGACTGACACTGACTGACTGACACTGACTGACACTGACTGACTGACTGACACTGACTGACTGACACTGACTGACACTGACTGACTGACTGACACTGACTGACTGACTGACACTGACTGACTGACTGACACTGACTGACACTGACTGACTGACTGACTGACTGACACTGACTGACACTGACTGACACTGACTGACACTGACTGACACTGACTGACTGACTGACACTGACTGACTGACTGACTGACTGACACTGACTGACACTGACTGACTGACTGACTGACTGACACTGACTGACACTGACTGACACTGACTGACACTGACTGACACTGACTGACACTGACTGACACTGACTGACACTGACTGACACTGACTGACACTGACTGACACTGACTGACACTGACTGACTGACACTGACTGACACTGACTGACTGACACTGACTGACACTGACTGACTGACACTGACTGACACTGACTGACTGACACTGACTGACACTGACTGACTGACACTGACTGACACTGACTGACACTGACTGACTGACACTGACTGACTGACACTGACTGACTGACACTGACTGACACTGACTGACTGACACTGACTGACTGACACTGACTGACTGACACTGACTGACTGACTGACACTGACTGACTGACACTGACTGACTGACTGACACTGACTGACTGACACTGACTGACTGACACTGACTGACTGACACTGACTGACTGACTGACACTGACTGACTGACACTGACTGACTGACTGACACTGACTGACTGACACTGACTGACTGACACTGACTGACTGACACTGACTGACTGACACTGACTGACTGACACTGACTGACTGACACTGACTGACTGACACTGACTGACTGACACTGACTGACTGACACTGACTGACTGACACTGACTGACTGACACTGACTGACTGACACTGACTGACTGACACTGACTGACACTGACTGACTGACACTGACTGACACTGACTGACACTGACTGACTGACACTGACTGACACTGACTGACACTGACTGACTGACACTGACTGACACTGACTGACTGACACTGACTGACTGACACTGACTGACACTGACTGACACTGACTGACACTGACTGACACTGACTGACTGACACTGACTGACTGACACTGACTGACTGACACTGACTGACTGACACTGACTGACTGACACTGACTGACTGACACTGACTGACTGACACTGACTGACTGACACTGACTGACTGACACTGACTGACTGACACTGACTGACTGACACTGACTGACTGACACTGACTGACTGACACTGACTGACTGACACTGACTGACTGACACTGACTGACTGACACTGACTGACTGACACTGACTGACTGACACTGACTGACTGACACTGACTGACTGACACTGACTGACTGACACTGACTGACACTGACTGACACTGACTGACACTGACTGACACTGACTGACACTGACTGACTGACACTGACTGACACTGACTGACTGACACTGACTGACTGACACTGACTGACTGACACTGACTGACTGACACTGACTGACACTGACTGACACTGACTGACACTGACTGACTGACACTGACTGACACTGACTGACACTGACTGACACTGACTGACACTGACTGACACTGACTGACACTGACTGACACTGACTGACACTGACTGACACTGACTGACACTGACTGACACTGACTGACACTGACTGACACTGACTGACACTGACTGACACTGACTGACACTGACTGACACTGACTGACACTGACTGACACTGACTGACACTGACTGACACTGACTGACACTGACTGACACTGACTGACACTGACTGACACTGACTGACACTGACTGACACTGACTGACACTGACTGACTGACTGACACTGACTGACTGACACTGACTGACTGACACTGACTGACTGACACTGACTGACTGACACTGACTGACTGACACTGACTGACTGACACTGACTGACTGACACTGACTGACACTGACTGACTGACTGACACTGACTGACACTGACTGACTGACACTGACTGACACTGACTGACACTGACTGACTGACACTGACTGACTGACACTGACTGACTGACACTGACTGACTGACACTGACTGACTGACACTGACTGACACTGACTGACTGACACTGACTGACTGACACTGACTGACACTGACTGACTGACACTGACTGACTGACACTGACTGACACTGACTGACTGACACTGACTGACACTGACTGACTGACACTGACTGACTGACACTGACTGACACCACACTGACTGACTGACACTGACTGACACACACTGACTGACTGACACTGACTGACTGACACTGACTGACTGACACTGACTGACTGACTGACACTGACTGACTGACACTGACTGACTGACACTGACTGACTGACACTGACTGACTGACACTGACTGACTGACTGACACTGACTGACTGACACTGACTGACTGACACTGACTGACTGACACTGACTGACTGACACTGACTGACTGACACTGACTGACTGACACTGACTGACTGACACTGACTGACTGACACTGACTGACACTGACTGACTGACACTGACTGACTGACACTGACTGACTGACACTGACTGACTGACACTGACTGACTGACACTGACTGACTGACACTGACTGACTGACACTGACTGACTGACACTGACTGACTGACACTGACTGACTGACACTGACTGACTGACACTGACTGACTGACACTGACTGACTGACACTGACTGACTGACACTGACTGACTGACACTGACTGACACTGACTGACACTGACTGACTGACACTGACTGACACTGACTGACACTGACTGACTGACACTGACTGACTGACACTGACTGACTGACACTGACTGACTGACACTGACTGACTGACACTGACTGACACTGACTGACTGACACTGACTGACTGACACTGACTGACTGACACTGACTGACTGACACTGACTGACTGACACTGACTGACACTGACTGACTGACACTGACTGACTGACACTGACTGACTGACACTGACTGACACTGACTGACACTGACTGACACTGACTGACACTGACTGACACTGACTGACACTGACTGACACTGACTGACACTGACTGACACTGACTGACACTGACTGACACTGACTGACACTGACTGACACTGACTGACACTGACTGACACTGACTGACACTGACTGACACTGACTGACTGACACTGACTGACACTGACTGACTGACACTGACTGACACTGACTGACTGACACTGACTGACTGACACTGACTGACACTGACTGACACTGACTGACACTGACTGACACTGACTGACACTGACTGACACTGACTGACTGACACTGACTGACACTGACTGACTGACACTGACTGACTGACACTGACTGACTGACACTGACTGACTGACACTGACTGACTGACACTGACTGACTGACACTGACTGACTGACACTGACTGACTGACACTGACTGACTGACACTGACTGACTGACACTGACTGACTGACACTGACTGACTGACACTGACTGACTGACACTGACTGACTGACACTGACTGACTGACACGGACTGACTGACACGGACTGACTGACACGGACTGACTGACACTGACTGACTGACACTGACTGACACTGACTGACTGACTGACTGACTGACTGACTGACACTGACTGACTGACTGACACTGACTGACACTGACTGACTGACTGACTGACTGACACTGACTGACACTGACTGACACTGACTGACACTGACTGACACTGACTGACACTGACTGACACTGACTGACACCTGACTGACACTGACTGACACTGACTGACACTGACTGACTGACTGACACTGACTGACTGACTGACTGACACTGACTGACTGACTGACACTGACTGACACTGACTGACACTGACTGACACTGACTGACACTGACTGACACTGACTGACACTGACTGACACTGACTGACACTGACTGACACTGACTGACACTGACTGACACTGACTGACACTGACTGACACTGACTGACACTGACTGACACTGACTGACACTGACTGACACTGACTGACACTGACTGACACTGACTGACACTGACTGACACTGACTGACACTGACTGACACTGACTGACTGACACTGACTGACACTGACTGACACTGACTGACACTGACTGACACTGACTGACTGACACTGACTGACACTGACTGACACTGACTGACACTGACTGACACTGACTGACTGACACTGACTGACACTGACTGACACTGACTGACACTGACTGACACTGACTGACACTGACTGACACTGACTGACACTGACTGACACTGACTGACACTGACTGACACTGACTGACACTGACTGACACTGACTGACACTGACTGACACTGACTGACACTGACTGACACTGACTGACACTGACTGACACTGACTGACACTGACTGACTGACACTGACTGACACTGACTGACTGACACTGACTGACACTGACTGACTGACTGACACTGACTGACACTGACTGACACTGACTGACTGACACTGACTGACTGACACTGACTGACTGACACTGACTGACTGACACTGACTGACTGACACTGACTGACTGACACTGACTGACTGACACTGACTGACTGACACTGACTGACTGACACTGACTGACTGACACTGACTGACTGACACTGACTGACTGACACTGACTGACTGACTGACACTGACTGACTGACACTGACTGACTGACACTGACTGACTGACACTGACTGACTGACACTGACTGACTGACACTGACTGACTGACACTGACTGACTGACACTGACTGACTGACAACTGACTGACACTGACTGACACTGACTGACTGACACTGACTGACTGACACTGACTGACTGACACGGACTGACTGACACTGACTGACACTGACTGACTGACACTGACTGACACTGACTGACACTGACTGACACTGACTGACACTGACTGACACTGACTGACACTGACTGACACTGACTGACACTGACTGACACTGACTGACACTGACTGACACTGACTGACTGACACTGACTGACTGACACTGACTGACTGACACTGACTGACTGACACTGACTGACACTGACTGACTGACACTGACTGACTGACACTGACTGACTGACACTGACTGACTGACACTGACTGACTGACACTGACTGACTGACACTGACTGACTGACACTGACTGCTGACACTGACTGACTGACACTGACTGACTGACACTGACTGACACTGACTGACTGACACTGACTGACTGACACTACTGACACTGACTGACTGACTGACACTGACTGACTGACACTGACTGACTGACTGACACTGACTGACTGACACTGACTGACTGACAGACTGACTGACACTGACTGACTGACACTGACTGACTGACACTGACTGACACTGACTGACACTGACTGCACTGACTGACACTGACTGACTGACCTGACTGACTGACACTGACTGACTGACACTGACTGACTGACACTGACTGACTGACTGACACTGACTGACTGACACTGACTGACTGACACTGACTGACACTGACTGACACTGACTGACTGACTGACACTGACTGACTGACACTGACTGACTGACCTGACTGACTGACACTGACTGACTGACACTGACTGACTGACACTGACTGACTGACACTGACTGACTGACACTGACTGACTGACACTGACTGACTGACACTGACTGACTGACACTGACTGACTGACACTGACTGACACTGACTGACTGACACTGACTGACACTGACTGACACTGACTGACTGACACTGACTGACACTGACTGACTGACACTGACTGACACTGACTGACACTGACTGACTGACACTGACTGACTGACACTGACTGACTGACACTGACTGACTGACACTGACTGACTGACACTGACTGACACTGACACTGACTGACACTGACTGACACTGACTGACACTTGGACTGACTGACACTGACTGACTGACACTGACTGACTGACACTGACTGACACTGACTGACACTGACTGACTGACACTGACTGACACTGACTGACTGACACTGACTGACTGACACTGACTGACTGACACTGACGAATGGACTGACACTGACTGACTGACACTGACTGACTGACACTGACTGACTGACACTGACTGACTGACACTGACTGACACTGACTGACTGACACTGACTGACTGACACTGACTGACACTGACTGACACTGACTGACACTGACTGACACTGACTGACACTGACTGACTGACTGACACTGACTGACTGACACTGACTGACTGACACTGACTGACTGACACTGACTGACTGACTGACACTGACTGACTGACACTGACTGACTGACACTGACTGACTGACACTGACTGACTGACACTGACTGACTGACTGACACTGACTGACTGACACTGACTGACTGACACTGACTGACTGACACTGACTGACTGACACTGACTGACTGACACTGACTGACTGACACTGACTGACTGACACTGACTGACTGACACTGACTGACTGACACTGACTGACACTGACTGACACTGACTGACACTGAGACTGACACTGACTGACTGACACTGACTGACACTGACTGACTGACACTGACTGACACTGACTGACTGACACTGACTGACTGACACTGACTGACTGACACTGACTGACTGACACTGACTGACTGACACTGACTGACTGACAGACTGACTGACACTGACTGACTGACACTGACTGACTGACACTGACTGACTGACACTGACTGACTGACACTGACTGACTGACACTGACTGACTGACACTGACTGACTGACACTGACTGACTGACACTGACTGACTGACACTGACTGACTGACACTGACTGACTGACACTGACTGACTGACACTGACTGACTGACACTGACTGACTGACTGACACTGACTGACTGACTGACACTGACTGACTGACACTGACTGACTGACACTGACTGACTGACACTGACTGACTGACACTGACTGACTGACACTGACTGACTGACACTGACTGACACTGACTGACTGACACTGACTGACACTGACTGACTGACTGACACTGACTGACTGACTGACACTGACTGACTGACACTGACTGACTGACACTGACTGACTGACACTGACTGACTGACACTGACTGACTGACACTGACTGACTGACACTGACTGACTGACACTGACTGACTGACACTGACTGACACTGACTGACTGACACTGACTGACACTGACTGACTGACACTGACTGACACTGACTGACTGACTGACACTGACTGACTGACTGACACTGACTGACACTGACTGACTGACTGACTGACTGACTGAAACTGACTGACACTGACTGACACTGACTGACACTGACTGACACTGACTGACACTGACTGACTGACACTGACTGACTGACACTGACTGACACTGACTGACTGACGACTGACACTGACTGACTGACACTGACTGACACTGACTGACTGACACTGACTGACTGACACTGACTGACTGACACTGACTGACTGACACTGACTGACTGACACTGACTGACTGACACTGACTGACTGACACTGACTGACTGACACTGACTGACTGACACTGACTGACTGACACTGACTGACACTGACTGACTGACACTGACTGACTGACACTGACTGACACTGACTGACTGACACTGACTGACTGACACTGACTGACTGACACTGACTGACTGACACTGACTGACTGACTGACACTGACTGACTGACACTGACTGACTGACACTGACTGACTGACACTGACTGACTGACTGACACTGACTGACTGACTGACACTGACTGACTGACTGACACTGACTGACTGACTGACACTGACTGACTGACACTGACTGACACTGACTGACTGACACTGACTGACTGACACTGACTGACTGACACTGACTGACTGACACTGACTGACTGACACTGACTGACTGACACTGACTGACTGACACTGACTGACTGACACTGACTGACTGACACTGACTGACACTGACTGACTGACACTGACTGACACTGACTGACTGACACTGACTGACACTGACTGACTGACTGACACTGACTGACTGACTGACACTGACTGACACTGACTGACTGACTGACTGACTGACTGACACTGACTGACACTGACTGACACTGACTGACACTGACTGACACTGACTGACACTGACTGACTGACACTGACTGACTGACACTGACTGACTGACACTGACTGACTGACACTGACTGACTGACACTGACTGACTGACACTGACTGACTGACACTGACTGACTGACACTGACTGACTGACACTGACTGACTGACACTGACTGACTGACACTGACTGACACTGACTGACTGACACTGACTGACTGACACTGACTGACTGACACTGACTGACTGACACTGACTGACTGACACTGACTGACTGACACTGACTGACTGACACTGACTGACTGACACTGACTGACACTGACTGACTGACAATGACTGACACTGACTGACTGACAATGACTGACACTGACTGACTGACACTGACTGACTGACACTGACTGACTGACACTGACTGACACTGACTGACTGACACTGACTGACTGACACTGACTGACTGACACTGACTGACTGACACTGACTGACACACTGACTGACTGACACTGACTGACTGACACTGACTGACACTGACTGACTGACACTGACTGACTGACACTGACTGACTGACACTGACTGACTGACACTGACTGACTGACTGACACTGACTGACTGACACTGACTGACTGACACTGACTGACTGACACTGACTGACTGACTGACACTGACTGACTGACTGACACTGACTGACTGACTGACACTGACTGACTGACACTGACTGACACTGACTGACACTGACTGACACTGACTGACACTGACTGACACTGACTGACACTGACTGACACTGACTGACACTGACTGACACTGACTGAACTGACTGACACTGACTGACACTGACTGACACTGACTGACACTGACTGACTGACACTGACTGACACTGACTGACACTGACTGACACTGACTGACACTGACTGACACTGACTGACACTGACTGACACTGACTGACACTGACTGACACTGACTGACACTGACTGACACACTGACTGACACTGACTGACTGACTGACACTGACTGACTGACTGACACTGACTGACTGACTGACACTGACTGACTGACAACTGACTGACTGACACTGACTGACTGACTGACACTGACTGACTGACTGACACTGACTGACCTGACTGACACTGACTGACTGACTGACACTGACTGACTGACACTGACTGACTGACTGACACTGACTGACTGACTGACTGACTGACTGACTGACACTGACTGACTGACACTGACACTGACTGACACTGACCTGACACTGACTGACTGACACTGACACTGACTGACTGACACTGACTGACTGACACTGACTGACTGACACTGACTGACTGACACTGACTGACTGACACTGACTGACACTGACTGACTGACACTGACTGACTGACACGGACTGACTGACACTGACTGACTGACACTGACTGACTGACACTGACTGACTGACACTGACTGACTGACACTGACTGACTGACACTGACTGACTGACACTGACTGACTGACACGGACTGACTGACACTGACTGACTGACACTGACTGACTGACACTGACTGACTGACACTGACTGACTGACACTGACTGACTGACACTGACTGACTGACACTGACTGACTGACACTGACTGACACTGACTGACTGACACTGACTGACTGACACTGACTGACTGACACTGACTGACTGACACTGACTGACACTGACTGACTGACACTGACTGACTGACACGGACTGACTGACTGACACGGACTGACTGACTGACACGGACTGAACTGACTGACACTGACTGACTGACTGACACTGACTGACTGACTGACTGACACTGACTGACTGACTGACACTGACTGACTGACACTGACTGACTGACACTGACTGACTGACTGACACTGACTGACACTGACACTGACTGACACTGACACTGACACTGACTGACACTGACACTGACACTGACTGACTGACACTGACTGACTGACACTGACTGACTGACACTGACTGACTGACACTGACTGACTGACACTGACTGACTGACACTGACTGACTGACACTGACTGACTGACACGGACTGACTGGGACTGACTGACTGACACTGACTGACACTGACTGACACTGACTGACACTGACTGACACTGACTGACACTGACTGACACTGACTGACACTGACTGACACTGACTGACACTGACTGACACTGACTGACACTGACTGACACTGACTGACACTGACTGACACTGACTGACACTGACTGACACTGACTGACACTGACTGACACTGACTGACACTGACTGACACTGACTGACACTGACTGACACTGACTGACACTGACTGACACTGACTGACACTGACTGACACTGACTGACACTGACTGACACTGACTGACACTGACTGACACTGACTGACACTGACTGACACTGACTGACACTGACTGACACTGACTGACACTGACTGACACTGACTGACACTGACTGACTGACACTGACTGACACTGACTGACACTGACTGACTGACACTGACTGACTGACACTGACTGACTGACACTGACTGACTGACACTGACTGACTGACACTGACTGACTGACTGACACTGACTGACTGACTGACACTGACTGACTGACTGACACTGACTGACTGACTGACACTGACTGACTGACACTGACTGACTGACACTGACTGACTGACTGACACTGACTGACTGACTGACACTGACTGACTGACTGACACTGACTGACTGACACTGACTGACTGACACTGACTGACTGACACTGACTGACTGACACTGACTGACTGACACTGACTGACTGACACTGACTGACACTGACTGACTGACACTGACTGACTGACACGGACTGACTGACACTGACTGACTGACACGGACTGACTGACACGGACTGACACTGACTGACTGACACTGACTGACTGACACTGACTGACACTGACTGACTGACACTGACTGACTGACACTGACTGACTGACACTGACTGGACTGACTGACACTGACTGACTGACACTGACTGACTGACTGACACTGACTGACTGACACTGACTGACTGACACTGACTGACTGACACTGACTGACTGACACTGACTGACTGACACTGACTGACTGACACTGACTGACACTGACTGACTGACACTGACTGACTGACACTGACTGACTGACACTGACTGACTGACACTGACTGACTGACACTGACTGACTGACACTGACTGACTGACACTGACTGACTGACACTGACTGACTGACACTGACTGACTGACACTGACTGACTGACACTGACTGACTGACTGACACTGACTGACTGACACTGACTGACTGACACTGACTGACTGACACTGACTGACTGACTGACACTGACTGACTGACTGACACTGACTGACTGACACTGACTGACTGACACTGACTGACTGACACTGACTGACTGACACTGACTGACTGACACTGACTGACTGACACTGACTGACTGACACGGACTGACTGACACTGACTGACACTGACTGACTGACTGACACTGACTGACTGACACGGACTGACTGACACTGACTGACTGACACGGACTGACTGACACGGACTGACTGACACTGACTGACTGACACTGACACTGACTGACACTGACACTGACACTGACTGACACTGACTGACACTGACTGACACTGACTGACACTGACTGACACTGACTGACACTGACTGACACTGACTGACACTGACTGACACTGACTGACACTGACTGACACTGACTGACACTGACTGACACTGACTGACACTGACTGACACTGACTGACACTGACTGACACTGACTGACACTGACTGACACTGACTGACACTGACTGACACTGACTGACACTGACTGACACTGACTGACACTGACTGACACTGACTGACACTGACTGACACTGACTGACACTGACTGACACTGACTGACACTGACTGACTGACACTGACTGACTGACACTGACTGACTGACACTGACTGACTGACACTGACTGACTGACACTGACTGACTGACACTGACTGACTGACACTGACTGACTGACACTGACTGACTGACACTGACTGACTGACACTGACTGACTGACACTGACTGACTGACACTGACTGACTGACACTGACTGACACTGACTGACTGACACTGACTGACTGACACTGACTGACTGACACTGACTGACACTGACTGACTGACTGACACTGACTGACACTGACTGACTGACACTGACTGACTGACACTGACTGACTGACACTGACTGACTGACACTGACTGACTGACACTGACTGACTGACACTGACTGACACTGACTGACTGACACTGACTGACTGACACGGACTGACTGACACGGACTGACTGACACGGACTGACTGACACTGACTGACACTGACTGACTGACACTGACTGACTGACACTGACTGACACTGACTGACTGACACTGACTGACACTGACTGACTGACACTGACTGACTGACACTGACTGACTGACACTGACTGACTGACTGACACTGACTGACTGACACTGACTGACTGACACTGACTGACTGACACTGACTGACTGACACTGACTGACTGACACTGACTGACTGACACTGACTGACTGACTGACACTGACTGACTGACTGACACTGACTGACTGACACTGACTGACTGACACTGACTGACTGACACTGACTGACTGACACTGACTGACTGACACTGACTGACTGACTGACACTGACTGACTGACACTGACTGACTGACACTGACTGACTGACACTGACTGACTGACTGACACTGACTGACTGACACTGACTGACTGACACGGACTGACTGACACTGACTGACACTGACTGACTGACTGACACTGACTGACTGACACGGACTGACTGACACGGACTGACTGACACGGACTGACTGACACGGACTGACTGACACTGACTGACACTGACTGACACTGACTGACTCTGACTGACTGACTGACACTGACTGACACTGACTGACACTGACTGACACGGACTGACACTGACTGACACTGACTGACTGACTGACTGACTGACACTGACTGACTGACTGACTGACTGACACGGACTGACTGGACTGACTGACACTGACTGACACTGACTGACACTGACTGACACTGACTGACACTGACTGACACTGACTGACTGACTGACACTGACTGACACTGACTGACACTGACTGACACTGACTGACACTGACTGACACTGACTGACACTGACTGACACTGACTGACACTGACTGACCTGACTGACACTGACTGACTGACACTGACTGACTGGACACTGACTGACTGACTGACACTGACTGACTGACTGACACTGACTGACTGACTGACACTGACTGACTGACTGACACTGACTGACTGACTGACACTGACTGACTGACACTGACTGACTGACTGACACTGACTGACTGACTGACTGACTGACACTGACTGACTGACACTGACTGACTGACTGACACTGACTGACACTGACTGACACTGACTGACTGACACTGACTGACACTGACTGACACTGACTGACTGACACTGACTGACACTGACTGACACTGACTGACTGACACTGACTGACTGACACTGACTGACTGACACTGACTGACTGACACTGACTGACTGACACTGACTGACACTGACTGACACTGACTGACACTGACTGACACTGACTGACTGACTGACACTGACTGACTGACACTGACTGACACGGACTGACTGACACTGACTGACTGACACTGACTGACTGACACTGACTGACTGACACTGACTGACACTGACTGACACTGACTGACTGACACTGACTGACTGACTGACACTGACTGACTGACACTGACTGACTGACACTGACTGACACTGACTGACACTGACTGACACTGACTGACTGACACTGACTGACTGACTGACACGGACTGACTGACACTGACTGACACTGACTGACACTGACTGACACTGACTGACACTGACTGACACTGACTGACACTGACTGACACTGACTGACACTGACTGACACTGACTGACACTGACTGACACTGACTGACACTGACTGACACTGACTGACACTGACTGACAACTGACTGACACTGACTGACACTGACTGACTGACTGACACTGACTGACTGACTGACACTGACTGACTGACTGACACTGACTGACTGACTGACACTGACTGACTGACTGACACTGACTGACTGACTGACACTGACTGACTGACTGACACTGACTGACTGACTGACACTGACTGACTGACTGACACTGACTGACTGACACTGACTGACTGACTGACACTGACTGACACTGACCTGGACACTGACTGACTGACCTGACACTGACTGACTGACACTGACTACTGACTGACTGACACTGACACTGACTGACTGACACTGACTGACTGACACTGACTGACTGACACTGACTGACTGACACTGACTGACTGACACTGACTGACACTGACTGACTGACACTGACTGACTGACTGACTGACACTGACTGACTGACACTGACTGACTGACACTGACTGACTGACACTGACTGACACTGACTGACTGACACGGACTGACTGACACTGACTGACTGACAGCTGACTGACTGACACGGACTGACACTGCACTGACTGACTGACTGACACTGACTGACTGACTGACACTGACTGACTGACTGACACTGACTGACTGACTGACACTGACTGGACTACTGACTGACACTGACTGACTACTGACACTGACTGACTGACTGACACTGACTGACTGACACTGACTGACTGACACTGACTGACTGACACTGACTGACTGACACTGACTGACTGACACTGACTGACTGACACTGACTGACTGACACTGACACTGACTGACTGACACTGACACTGACTGACACTGACTGACTGACACTGACTGACTGACACTGACTGACTGACTGACTGACACTGACTGACTGACACTGACTGACTGACACTGACTGACTGACACTGACTGACTGACACCTGACTGACTGACACGACTGACTGACACTGACTGACTGACACTGACTGACTGACACTGACTGACTGACACTAACTGACTGACGACTGACTGACTGACACTGACTGACTGACACTGACTGACACTGACTGACACTGACTGACACTGACTGACTGACTGACACTGACTGACTGACTGACACTGACTGACTGACTGACACTGACTGACTGACTGACATGACTGACTGACTGACACTGACTGAACTGACTGACACTGACTGACACTGAACTGACTGACTGACACTGACTGACTGACTGACACTGACTGACTGACACTGACTGACTGACACTGACATGACTGACACTGACTGAACTGACTGACACTGACTGACTGACTGACACTGACTGACTGACTGACACTGACTGACTGACTGACTGACACTGACTGACTGACTGACACTGACTGACTGACACTGACTGACTGACACTGACTGACTGACTGACACTGACTGACACTGACACTGACTGACTGACACTGACTGACTGACACTGACACTGACTGACACTGACACTGACTGACTGACACTGACTGACTGACACTGACTGACTGACACTACTGACTGACTGACACTGACTGACTGACACTGACTGACTGACACTGACTGACACTGACTGACTGACACTGACTGACACTGACTGACTGACTGACTGACTGACACAGCTGACTGACACTGACTGACTGACACTGGACTGACTGACACTGACTGACACTGACTGACACTGACTGACACTGACTGACTGACACTGACTGACCTGACTGACACTGACTGACTGACTGACACTGACTGACTGACTGACACTGACTGACTGACTGACACTGACTGACTGACTGACACTGACTGACTGACTGACACTGACTGACTGACTGAACTGACACTGACTGACACTGACTGACTGACACTGACTGACTGACACTGACTGACTGAACTGACTGACACTGACACTGACTGACTGACTGACACTGAACTGACTGACTGACACTGACACTGACTGACTGACTGACACTGACTGACTGACACTGACTGACTGACTGACACTGACTGACTGACTGACACTGACTGACTGACTGACACTGACTGACTGACTGACACTGACTGACTGACTGACACTGACTGACTGACTGACTGACACTGACTGACTGACACTGACTGACTGACACTGACTGACTGACACTGACTGACTGACACTGACTGACTGACACTGACTGACTGACACTGACTGACTGACACTGACTGACTGACCTGACTGACACTGACTGACTGACTGACACTGACTGACACTGACTGACTGACACTGACTGACACTGACTGACTGACACTGACTGACACTGACTGACACTGACTGACTGACACTGACTGACTGACACTGACTGATGACGACTGACTGACTGACTGACACTGACTGACTGACTGACTGACACTGACTGACACTGACTGACTGACACTGACTGACGACTGACACTGACTGACTGACACTGACTGACTGACACTGACTGACTGACACTGACTGACTGACACTGACTGACTGACACTGACTGGACTGACACTGACTGACTGACACTGACTGACTGACACTGACTGACTGACACTGACTGACACTGACTGACTGACACTGACTGACTGACACTGACTGACTGACACTGACTGACTGACACCTGACTGACTGACACTGACTGACTGACACTGACTGACTGACACTGACTGACTGACACTGACTGACTGACACTGACTGACTGACACTGACTGACACTGACTGACTGACACTGACTGACTGACACTGACTGACTGACTGACACTGACTGACTGACTGACACTGACTGACTGCACTGACTGACTGACTGACACATGACTGACTGACTGACACTGACTGACTGACTGACACTGACTGAC